>NW_021604663.1:2846330-2859073 GCF_004785775.1 Grammomys surdaster | reverse complement strand
TCTCTCTCTCTCTCTCTCTCTCTCTCTCTCTCTCTCTCTCTCTCTCTGTGTGTGTGTCTCTCTCTCTGTCTCTCTCTTTCTTTCTCTCTCTCTCCCTCCCTTCTGTCTTTCTGTCTCTCTCTCTCTCTGTGTGTGTGTCTCTCTCTGTCTCTCTCTGTCTCTCTGAGAAAACAAATGGAGAAACAAAAGAGCTCCTGTTTTGAGCTCTAGAAAACTTCACCTGATTGGAGGAAGCAGAGCCACAAATTCTCCAGACCCTTCCCATACCCTGTGGCCACAGCTCTGAATTCTACACAGTAAAGGTCTTGTGTGCATTCGCTACCAAAACCAAGTGTACCATGATTAGGCTGCTCCTCTGTGGGGCATCACTCCAAATGCCAAACTTCACCTCCAAGTCCTCAGAGAAACTTCTCTTTTCCATCCTGGGTTCAAAATCCATTTGTTCCCATGACACTATCTGAAGGCTTTTGGTGGCTTTGAGTCACTAAGGTGGCACAGGCTGAATCATGACACACCTCAGTGTGTTAAAGATGGCAAAAGCCAACTGAAGAGACCCGGTTATAAAGGGAAGGAGGCTGCATCCAAGAAGTCAGACTAATTTGAGGGAAACAGATTTTTAGGAACAGTTCCAAATTCTGTCATTGAAGCTTTGCTGCTCAGAGACTCGGCATTCTTAAGCCGGCAGCGAATTCAACATTGGGTGAATTGTGCCTGCCAGCTAAGCAATTAAGGATGGGGGCTGGAGCCAAACTACACAAGTTCCAGTCCAAATCCAATTACAGCTGGAAGAGCAGACTAGGAAGCTCTCTCTAACTGAGGTCCCCTCCACCACCCCCAGGAAAGGTGTGTATCCACTCGCAAATGCTTCCGAAAGGATTAAACAAACAACTAATTGTAAAACTTACTTGGCACGTGGCGCCGTTGGGTACGTCCTGCTATTGCTCATAGGATGTTAATCCTGATTCTAAGCAAGAACTAGAAGGATCACGGTGGTTAATGTTGTCAACTGTGACACTATGACAGCCCTTCTCAACCTTCCTAACCTTGGGAACCTTTAAAACAGTTCCTCAGGTTGCGATGATTCCCCACCCTTAAAACTATTCTTGTTGCTACTTTGTAACTGCAGTTTTGCTGTTATGAGTGGTAATATAAATAACTCTGTTTTCCAATGGTCTCAAGCGACCCCTTTAAAGGGCTCATTCGGCCCTCAAAGGGGTTGTGACCCGTATGTTGAGAATGGCTACTCTAGACTTACCTATGAGCCACACTTCCAGGCACACCTGTGGGACATTTACCTAGATTAGGTTAACTGAATTGGAATGACCCACCTTTACCGTGGGTAGTTCTGATCCATGGCCCAGGACCCTGGAATGAAGTGTAAAACATGATAATACAAGCTATCAAAAAGCATTCGTCTCTCTGCTTCTTGACTGCCTTACACTCTTGCTGACAACCTTCTCACCAGGGAGGACTGTGCCCTTCAATGGGCAACTTTACCTCCTCAAGTTGCTCTTATCTGGTATTTTGTCACGGCAAGGAGAAAAAAAAATGGCTAATACAAACAGTTTTTGAGAGCATCTCATACTATAAAAAAATTAAAATTAAAATATAAATATTTTAATATAAATATAAATAATAAATAAATAAAACCACCTTGCCAATGCCGGACACAGTAGCTCATGCCTCTAATCCCAACTCTCTTGGAAGCTGAGGTAGGAAGGCAAATCCTAGAACAGCCTAGGCTCCATAGCAAGGTCCTATCTCAACCTAAATAAAAGCAACAACAACAACAAACCCTGTTCATCCTAGAAGTTCTGAGAGACCAAGAGCAAACAGCAAGTTGCACAGCAGACTCAACGGGAGGGGCGGGGGTTGGGGTAGCGTGAGCGGTGGGGGCTGGAGTAGTGTGAGGGTGAAGGCACATCTCACTTACCCCCAGGATCCCGAGGCGCTCAGCCAGGCTCCAGCCACAGAGAAAGTCAATCTCGAACTTGTGATTGAGAACCACGATGGCGTTTTCCTTCCCGTAGTGGGGGGAGGCCTTTGGGTCAGTGTAGATGGTACACTCCGTGCCTGACCACCACTCCAGAAGCATCACCAACTCTGTAACAAATCATAAGGACACACGTGCACATGTTTACTTCACTGTCATGGAGTCCTGTGTCTGCTTTTCTTGGGCCATGCTACAAGACAAAGCTGCTTCTAAGGGCTAAAGTTGCAGAGCATTGCAGCCCAGACCCCAGATGTTGAAAGGGTTTCAAAGCAGAAGGGTTATAAATAAGCAAGATCTGTAACAATCTGCAGGAAAAGAGAGGACGCTTCTAGGTGGTCAGTTCTTTATAGCTCTTGATTAAGTACCTTGGGAGAAGTAACATCAGAGTCTAGATTCACCCACATCTGTGTCCCTGTGCTGACTGTGCAAGTTGACGTAATGCTTCTAAACTCAAAGAACCAACTCCTCTCCCACAGATGACACCTGAGGGCACCAAGAATGACCAGCAACCATGGTGGAGGGAAACATAAGTTTGTCCCTTTAGGTGACAAGGGTAACTTCGAGGTGTCAATCACTCTGGAGGCTTCAGCCAAACTACTACCATATTCTTTGGAGAGGCTTGTGAAAATTCAGACTTGTTTGTAGGCGGCAATCAGTCTGGGTGTATTCTTGGGTTGTGCCTTCGTTCTAGGTGGCCAGTTTTCTGAGGTTGGTAGTCTCAGGAAAAGACTGTATGGCAGAGGCTCTAGATATGGAGTTGAATGTGAATGTCAACCCAGCCCCCAGAAGGGAACTGTCAGAGTGAGAGGTGTTGACAGGCAGGTGTGTGCTATGAGAGTCCTCTATGAGGTGGTTCTACCATTGCTTAGTGCTTAGTGGGGTACACATTCTGCAGAGGGTTCCCACATCCCACCACACCCCACAGGCACACACACAAAGACAAGTGGGTCAAACCTTGGTTGCCTTGGAGACACCCCTCTCTTCCAGATCACAGGCTGAATATGGAGCAATAGAACCATCTAGAAGGCCTCATAGTCTAGTTTTGAAGCAGTGGCACTGTAGGCTTTCTATAAGCTAACCCATGGTTCAATCGTGTCTTTGTCTTTGGGGTGCAGATGCCTCAGGGGGTCTTGTGAAAATGGCTGGCGGTTGGGACCATTCAGGTCTCCTTCTAGGAAGGCCACTTGGGAGGTGTCAGAGACTGCCAGGTAAGGAGAGTGACCTCCCTGCTTTAACTGTGATCATTGTCAAAGGCATGCCCCTGAGCCCTGAGGCTGAGTCACTGAGGTTGGGGACCTGCTGTCCTCAAGTCCACTAAACAGAAAAGGTAGAAAGAAGACTAAACAGACATGCTGTACTATGAAAAGACATCTAACGTCACCTCAGGTCACCTCCATGGATGGATAATGCTGAAATGACCCAGATATTTCTCCCCTGCTCAGTTTGGGAATCTGGCATTGCACATGACACCAATAGCCACCAACTCCCCTTGACTGCTGATAGTCTCTCTGGGGCTTTGTTCTAATATTTAATTAACAGGCCAAAAGCCTGACTTTACTACAGCTGTAGACATGGAAACCATCAGAGACATCCCCTTGGGCGTGTGGGTAAGATAGAACCCTACATGTGGGTTAGGCTGTGGCTCTATCGTAGCCAGTTAGTTCATTCTGGAAACAGGATTCAGGCATGGGACAATGTCAGGTGGGTCATACACAGGTGAGAAGCTACCCTAAGTTACCTTCATAGTCTTAGGGCTGGCTTTTCCAAGACTCTCTGACTAGACACTTGATGTGAGTCACCCATTGTCCTTCCAATAAATCTCACTTGAGGAGACTATAGGCAATAATTTCATGAATCTTCCAGCACTTAGAAACTGCCTTTGCTGGAAAATATCATCTCGTCAGGCAACTAAAAGCAAGATAAAAGCCTGGTACTCGTACCTTCATCCTGTGTCTGTCTGCCTTGTCTTAAATTGTTGGGACACACCTGCCTAACTCTGGAGGTAGGCCTGTCCATCACTGAAGTAGTATCTGTCTATACAATGATACTTTAGCTATCCATCCCTTCACGGATGAAGGCATAAATATGACTGACATGCCTGAAAGTCTCTAGCCAGTGTCTAACCCTGCAGACACCTTAGATTCCAGGAACATGGAGTTTTACAGATCACACTCCATGACCCCAAGCAGGAGCCATCATGTCAGGGGAGTGAGATTGTCCCTTCAAGCAATAAGACCTTCCGGGGTCCACACCTTGTGGAACCAGCTGAGATGCCAAGTGACAAGACCACTGTCTGATCCAGGTTGCCCAGTAGTTGTGCAGACCCCAGGCTGCTGCCCAGCTCCTCCTAATCAATCCCTAGAGCCCAGGCTAGTACTACAGATAGGCTGAAATGATAAAGACAAGCCTTTCCCATCATTTCAGGTTCCTTTCTCCCAAATGAGACTAAACCTGAGATGTTTGGACTCCTGGAGCTGTGCCTCTAGACCAGGACTTTGATTACTGTACAAAGAAAGACCTCTTCCATTGTCCAAGAAGGAACCTGGGTGCCATTTCCGCCTTCAGTCTTCATTCCTCCCCTCCCCTCGCCCCCCAGGTTAATGTCCTTTCCTGTCCAACAGACCTGGATTCTGTGACCTGAGTCACCGAGCACAGCCCTGCCCCAGGGCAGGAATGCACCTTGCTCAGCGGGCCCCCTGTGGATCACCTGACAGTTTTCTGGTGATCTTTATCAAGAGCCTCCACGCAGTCCTGAGCCTCAGTGCCCACAGGCACAAGCATCAGAGGAGGCCAAAGGTTGACTGCCTGCAACAATGTGTCCATTCTAAGTAGCTCTCCCAGAATGCCGGGAAACAAGGCACAGACCTTGTTTTGTGACCCCTACTTCTACCCACAGGCCACTTTCTCTCACTTTAGAATAGACCAACAGAGAAAGGTCAGCACTTGTGAAATCAGAGAATGAGGAAGGTGTGTCCTGAGCAGGAAGGCTAGAGAGGTATTCTGAGTCTCTTAGCAGTCAGCAGCAATTCTCAAAGCCGCTGTCTCATGTTTCAGTTTGCCCAATGCTGCCATGTTTTCTCCAGGCTGTTCCCAGGAACAGTGGAGTGACAGCTGCCCCTACTTAGAGCAGCTGCACCTGGTGTCCATTCCTGGCTCTGGTTCCTGGCTGCTAACGTATTCTTCAAATTCCTGGATTGGTCCTTGGGCACTTGATACCAGGAAGGGATGTGTTTACAGGAAATGACATCACTAGGAAAAAAAAAGTCCCAAACTACTGCCTTTGAGGAGTAATTGGAGGTTGAAACTTTTAAACTCTGCCAACGAATTTGGTTTTGTTCCGTTTGCTCTTGTGCCGTTCAGCCTAAAGGAATTATGGGTAGGGAAAAGAAGGCACAAGGAAAAGAGGAAGGAGAGAAGGGAGGCACATGTGACATCCTAGAAGAGCCATTTTTTAAGTGATCATGTGACTCACAGAGAGAGGACACAATGGTTCAAACATCCATAATGAAGATGTCAGCATACTTCCCCCAGAGCTCAGTGTGAGTCTCCGAGATCCTGGACATCTAAAAGCCATGACTGTATCGAGGGGGAGACAAGAGAAGACAGGGTGAAACAGGAGGACCAGCTAGGAAGGACTACCCCTTGACCTTGGGCAAACCTGTGCTCAGCCTATCGACTGCATAAAGATGGAAAATACATACCCCAAAGGCTTTTGTTCCACTAACATCCTCAAAGCCTTGAGCAGCTGCCTGCCACACTGAGGCTGTCTCTGTGGTACTATTATTACTAATGACCACAATGAACGCAGAGTGCATAAGCCACAGGGAAGAACCCGGGCCCAGGGTCCATTTCTAGGCAGCTATGTTTAGGGTAAGCATTCTACAGGACTGACTGGCTGATCAAAATTTCAGTGATTGTAGAGAGTTGGAATGTTGCAAGTACAGAGCCAATTTATCTTGGCGTGTCTTTAACACGTTAGATTACTGTTGACTCTCCTCCTCAGAGTGTGACTATCAGTTAAAATCCTTTTGGGAAGTGAAAACAGACACCTGACCTTTACCAACTCAGAGGCTAACAACGTCACAGAGAGCACTGGAAGCCTACGGTAGAGTCTCTCCCCTTCGCTGTCTCCTGCCATCCTGATGTTTCCATGGATGTGTTTAAAAGTATCTTGATCTACCCGGCTTTCCTTGTTTATTATTAACGTTTCACAAAACGGTTGGAGAGATAGCACAGTGGTTAAGAACACTGGCTGAGGACCTGGATTCAGTTCCCAGCACCCACATGGCAGCTCACAACCATTTATAACTCCAGTTCTTGGGGATCTGATACCCTCCTCTGGACTCTGTAGGCACCAGGCATGCACATAACGCACACTCATACATGCAGGCAAAACACCACCACACATGAACACACACACACACACACACACACACACACACACACATCTATTTTTTAAAAGTTTTTTTTTCCATGAAACCATTAGTGTATTGGAGCACTATGTATGGAGATATATATATCCAATCTGATCTGAGGTGTGTATTTACACTGACCCACTGATACAATTTTTCTCTATCATCTTTTCTTGGCCATTTTCTGTCCCTTTGGGAACAGCATCCCCTCATCACAAATACTTGATACATCGGGACATATAGAATTCTGGGACGCTCAGGAACATGGAAACGGATCCTACAAAGAAGTCAGAGTGGAAAATTTCAGAGTAGGAAACTCTGTCACCCACAGGGTGAGGCCCCAGCTTCCCCAGGCTTCCCCCCAAGAACAACCTTCCTTGTAGTCGCCAGGCATCTGCCTCAGCTTCACCTCATGGTCCAGACACTGAGTGGGAAGATCCCAGGATGGGGCTGGGAAGTAGACAACACTCGGTCTAAGCTGGGTGACACAGAAATGTAGTCGCAAGGGGGAAAACATACGTATTACTGAATTGACTAAAAATATTCGTAAATGTAGTAACTGGGCGAGCCCAGGGAACGAAGCCACTCGATGCCTGGGGAGCCCGGCAGCCCTGAGGCAGGAGAGTTGAACGAAGGGATGCTGTGACAGGAGGTCAGGCTTGGCTGAGAAGATGGAGGTAAGAAATGGAAAGATGGGGTGGGGGGGGCAGGATACCTGGGGCACAGAAGATGGAGGAGGCCCCCATAGCAGTCCTCTGGAGTTGGGGCCTTCAAAATCCAAGTGTGAAAGACGTGTGAGTTTACAGAGTGCAGTGGGTCTCAACTTTCCTAACACTGCAACCCTTTAACACAGTTCCTCGTGTTGTGGTGACCCCCCAACCATACAATTATTTTGTTGCTACTTCATAACTATAATTTTGCTACTGTTATGAATTATAATGTAAATATCCGATATGCAGGCTCTCTGATATTTGACCTCTGTGAAAGGGTTGTTCGGGTCCCACCCCTCCCCAAGGGGTCATGACCCACAGGTTAAAAACCACTGACATAGAGCCTGCAGGTGACATCCCATCTTAGCTGCTCCTGTCCCCCTCTCGGGGCTCACCCAAGACAGCCTTTCTGGGTGAGCACAGCCAAGCCTCAGTCAGAGCCTTCTTGTTTGCTTAGGTTCCGCTAACTGAGTTTGTGTTTTGATTTCAGGTTTGAGCAGGGCTGGGAGCCAGTGTGGAATCTGTGAGCTGGCCCTTGGGTGACGGTGTGGCTCTATGCATAGCAGCTACTGTTCGGCTCTTCTTGACTACGGGGAGATGCCTTGGGGAGGAGGGAAGATACACAGACACAAGTCTGTCTCTAGCACTGGGAGACAAGGTCGTAGCCCTGCAGCAGGATCTCTCCAGATGAGCTTGGTATTTTGAAGGCTTTTGAGGGAGAGAAGTTTAATGTGTAACTTAAATATCATCAGTTCAAAGAGCCCTATAAATATACAATTACATGTACTTACTGTGTCATGAATGGTACTTAATCACCTATGTAATTGTAATTGTGTGCTTATTAAAATTAGCAGGAACAAATTGATTACAAGGCTGTTCTCTCTTGAGTTGGGCCTGTGTGTGTGTGTGTGTGTGTGTGTGTGTGTGTGTCTGTCTGTCTGTCTGTCTGTCTATAGACTGTGTCTATAGATGTGCACAGTCCTGGCCGTGGATGAGTCTTTGAGCAGTGACCTCTCTGCCTGGCGGGGTCAGGGTCTATTTCTCAGAATGAGGCAGTATCAGCAAGTCAAAGGCTTAAGTGGTATGCATAGAAGCGAGGCAAGGCCTGGTGCTTCATGCTCTCGGGGGACACAGGGAAGGAAAGCATGGGAGCGTCCAGAGCCTGAGGCTCACCACCGCCTCTCTGGTACCCAGATGTTTGGCCTCCTGAGAAAGTCCCTTCCACGGAAGCGGTAGAAAGGGCTGAACCTCAGCACCTCTCTATTCCTGACTATCCACTGAGATAGATACCACCAGTCTGTCTGATACCCGAGCCAACTACTGAGTAACTGACCAATGGGAAGATAGACTTCATGTCAATCAATATATTCAGAAAGGCATGTGATTTAAAAGTGAATTACTCATTTCAGTTATTCCCCAATTAGTGCTTTTGACCTATGGCTGATGGACATAGCTGGACGTGAAAGAGAAGAAGCTGCAGATGCTGGGGCCCTGCCATGCTAGACACAGGAGGGCTGGGGACCAGCAAGCTTGAGGGCATGGGCTTTAGTCCTTGGACTGCTGGATTCCGGCTGGGTTTCTTATCAGGTACACACTGCTCACCTGGAGGTCAGACTGCCTCGTTAGAGTGTTTGGCTTGGCCAAGGACTTACGTCTAACTTCTGGTTTGTAGGGACATCAGCAGAGGGAGGAGCAAATGTGGAGTACAGTCTGAATGGTGGGGAAAATCTCTAAATTAAGACACTTGTGGTACACAGCTCCTACTCCCAGCTCCTGCTGCCCACCCGCTGCCCATCACCCCAGCCTTGCCCAGACCTCTCCTTCCTCACTGTCTCTGCATGACTGTAGTCTCTCTGTCTCCAGTGCCACAGTGTTCTCATCCTGGTGCTACTTGAATCTTGAATCCTGTCAGGAATCTCCTCTGGCTCCTTACAACACTGGCCGGGCACAAGATGAACTCCTTAGCCACTGTGTGTCCTCAGCAAAGCCTGTTCCTGGGAGCACACCAAATTCTTCGGCCCTGAAAACCCACAACCTGGCTGTAGCTAAATCATTAAAAAGAGAGAGAGATGTTACCAAGGTCCAGGGTCATGTCAAAAGTCAACTAAGGAGCTGCACATGCTACACACTCAGAATCCCAGAACCTGGGAGGTGGAGACAGGAAGACAGGGAGTTCAAGGTTATCCCTGGCTATGTAGTAAGTTCAAGCTAAGCCTAAACTATAAGATATCCTTTATTTATTTTTATTTAACTAACAAACCAGGCATGAGAGAGTGCACTTGTAACCCCGGCGCGTGGGCAGGTGGATAGCCAGTTTGAAGGCGGTCTGGCATAAAGACCAAGTTCAGACAAAACAAATCAACAAAAATGAAACTAAAAATGATTCAGTCCTAAAGCCTTTAAAAAAATATATTCTAAGAACATCAGAAATGGCCAGTTTTGCTGAGAAGGCAGATCACACTTGTAATCCCAGTACTTAGAAGGCCGAGGCAGGGGAGTTGCCATGAGTTTGAGCTCAGCCTGAGCTACAGAGTGAGACTCTATCTCAAAGAAACAACAAAAATAAGTTACTGAGCTTTCAATTGAAAAAAATTCTACGTATAAGTGTTTTGTCTGTATGTATGTTTATGTACCGTATACGCCTGATGCCTGGAGGCCAGGAGAGGGTGCCAGATCCCTGGATGAGAGTTACAGCGGGTTATGAGCTACCATATGCGTGCTGGGAATCAAACCCAGGTCCTCTGGGTAAAACAAAACAATAAATGCTCTTAATCTCTGAGCCATCTCTCCACTCCACTAAGTATCATTTAAGGAACATTTAAACTAAAATTTAAATCTACATGAGACATAACTACTTGAAATTTTCATTATTTTTTTTCTTCACATTGGGATAGAACAAGGCGTATTCACACAACACAAATTCATTACTCACCAGGAAACAGGTTAGTACACACGCCAAACCAACAGCTTTATCAGAAGTTTGAAAGGGATAAAAAAGATGGTAAAATGTACACATCTACCAAATTGGTTAGAGAGAAATATGAAGAGAGTGTGTGTCTTCTTTACATAGCTCCGAAATTATGCTAAAACAGTTGTTGAAAAGCATTTCTTCACAGGAGACATCTTTCCTTAGGCTGGGGCACCGGAATATCTAATTCTGTCTCTTTTGAAATGGAGGACCTTTAGTAGAGCGACCTAATTACATCAGAAGGACCAGTGAAACAGCTAAGCAGGTGATTGTCACCAAGCCTGTTGTATAAATTCCAAACCTGGGACTCACACAGTAGAAGCAAAAGAACTGAATTCCACAAATTGTCCTTTGACCTTCACACATGCAGGACATGAACACACCCAAACACATATACAAAGAAACACAATGAAATAAAATACACACACAAAGAAATACGATACAAATTTTAGCTATGGAGAAAAAAGATATAAGATATTTGTTCTCCTGCCAGACTGGGACCAGTGACGTCTCTGTATATGTCTGAAGTCCTCCTTCACACGGCTCTGGGGACCTCTGACACATAATTCGAGGTCCTCTGCTCATACAGTACTCTGAGGTTCTCCCCTTCCATAGCTTTGGGGTCCTCCTTCATGTAGTTCTGAGGTCCGCCCCACATGCCCCACAGCTCTGGTATCCTCTCCTAATACCAGTTGTAACCAGTGAAACCTTCCACTCTGGTAAAAGTGGTATTCTATACCTACTGAGGTGAACAGGTAAAATACAAGGTATACAACTGAAGTTTAATTTTCCACAAACTGTACATTATTTGCTCACATAAACATGACTGTGTAGCATCAAAAGGAAGATATATTTGTAATAAATTATGAGCCATGCACCACTAGAGCCAAATACTAAAACATTATTCACTGACTGCCTGAAATTCAAATGCGGCTGGTGCCCTGAATTTCTATTTTGTTAAGTCTGGCAATCTGAGTCCTTATCAGCCCAGCAGTAGCCATGGCAACAAGCCCTGATGCAGCTCATGGATACAGCTTGGGAGGATGGGGAAAATAACCTCTCAGGAGGTTCCCAGAGAGCATCAGGGCTTCCATGGGCCACCAGTGCCTGGCCAGATGGATATCCACATCTCAGATTACATAGGAGGCTTTCCCACAGTTCTGGGACATACACTGACTGTCCTGATCACCCGTCCACTGAGGGTCCACGACTCTTGCTCTGCTGACTTCATGTGAAGGCAGAACACACGTTTCATAGAACAAGTCTCAACAGTAAATTTGTACTTAAGTTACACCCCACTTGTTCAGGGGTCCCTGAAAAACAATGTTACCTGTGTTTAGTCTGATCTTGCCAGTAATGACATGAGTAAGTATCTAATAAACCCTTACTGCCTGGCAGCCCTGGGGACACCGGGAGCCATGATGTGGACTTTTCTTGGTCATCCCATCTGGCCTTTGGTGTGGAAAATAATCAAAGTGTTTAAGGTTGTAGGAGCTTGAACATACAGGGTCGGTAAAGCAACGACACTGGAGCAGGATCACACAGCTCAGGGTGACAACCAGGAGGACCCAGGCAAAGGCACTGATCTGATGAAGACACAAGGAAGGATCGAGGAGTCACGAGAACAGAGCAAGGCCTCTAGCTCACACCCTGTAGACAGTAGAGAAAGCGTAGAACGCTTCACACAGAAACTCAGTTCTTCAGCTACACAGTCATTTGTCAGGGTTCATGTCCCTCTACTAGATGAAGAGTCAGGCTCACAGTATAAGTGGCTTGTCACAGGCCACAGAAAGCCGAGCCTTCCACGATCCGTGCCCTTCTCACACAATGGATCTGGGTGGCTAGGGGTCACAGCAAGGGTGCTACCTCCTCCCTCTGCACTCTGTGCCCAATTCTGTGTCTGCACCAACCCCCTCCCTTGCTTCTACTTTCTCCCACTCATTGCCCGTCTCTGAGTCATCTTGGGAACAGGTTAAGAAACCGCTCCTTGCCTCATGGAGTCCTTCCATATTCCCTAAGGACCTTCCCACAGTGCTTCATAGCTCTCTACCTTCTCTGCCTCTCGACACTGCTACAATTAAAAGTTTCATCATGATACAAACACTGCTGCAGGAGCCACTCTGAATGCCACATTAGGCCAACCAGGCCAGCACCCCCAGCCCAGCCCCTTTAATTGGGATCAAGAAAAAGGATCCAGTGTCTTAGATGCTCCCCGAAGCTCTGGAGGTAGGAGAAAACTGAATCAGATGAGAGGTGAGACACCCTTACCTGTCACAGCCCCGGAGACATCGATTGAATAATTAGGTTTAAACCACAATCAAGATTAAGTTACAACTGTGTAACTTTGACAGACTGACTCTTAAAGTGTCAATGACAAAGATTGTGTCAGTTGTAGACTGAGTGAGTAGCAGGACCGCCCCCAGGAGCCACATCAGATACTATGTAACTGCAGGAGAAAGCTCCCCAGGAGAAAAGCCACAGGTTGGGTTGCTATTGCCTGGATGGAGTCTGTAGTCAAGGGGCTGCTTTTCCAGATGATCATGGACAAATAGCTGTTCTTCATTATTTTATTCTTTCATTTTTTCCTTCCTTCCTTCCTTCCTTCCTTCCTTCCTTCCTTCCTTCCTTCCTTCCTCCCTCCCTCCCTTCCTCCCTCCCTC
>NW_021604663.1:2801109-2846230 GCF_004785775.1 Grammomys surdaster | reverse complement strand
CTCCCTCCCTCTCTCCCTTCCTCCCTCCCTCCCTTCCCTGACAGGCTCTGAACTCCCTACATAGCTGAGGATTGCCTTCAACTTCTGATGCTAGTGTATTTAAGTGTATAGAGAGGTATGCTATAAGTATAAATCTGTGCCATAATCATGAATAGGTATGAACTACTAAGTCGAGATTATGTGGTACTGGAGATTGAACCCAGGGCCTTGTACATGCTGGGCAGGCACTTTACCAACTGAGCTACACTCTAGAAACTGATATTTTTCCAGTGGTTCCTTTAACAACTGATTCACATCTCTCCCCTGATTAGGGTCAGGGCTACTGTGCTGGGCAGAGCACTGACGGGCTTAGATGTATCAGGTCCAAACTGCACACTCTCATCCTCCCTTACACATCAAAGGCGGTTACACCTTCTATCGCTCTTTGATAAGAGGTCTGTTACCTTCTGCCTACATTTCTTCTTTTGTGAGTCCTGCTGTTCTATAATTTTATTACAGTGTGCCTTAGTGTGACTTTCTTTTCTCCACAGATGTCACTGAATTTCTTGAACATTTGGATCATTCACTTCTTAGTTCTAGAAGAGTTCTTAGCCCTTGCCTCTTTTCCCCCAGCTCCTATTAGACAAGCCTACTTTTCTTCATCTGGTTTCTGATGTTTTCTCCTCTCTGTTTCTATCATATTCTGCACATTTCTTTGGTTCATCAGTAGACCACTAAGATTGGTTTCATGTGTGTGGAAGATGACAGTAAACCTACACATGGAATTTTCTTAATTTGATCTATATATTATTTCTACATTTGGCTCATTAAGACAAAATACAAAAAAAACAAAAAAAAAACAAAAAACAAAAAACCTTTCCTAGGAGCCAGTGAGATTGATTCAGAAGGTATTAGTGCTCGAACAAGCCTGATTTGCTTTCCATCCTCCAAACCAGGCTTTCAAAAAATGCCATCCACAGCGGCGTGCATCTGAAACCCCAGCACTTCTATAAAGATGGGAGATAGAAACAGGGAACTTACCGGACGGTGGTGGCGCATGCCTTTAATCCCAGCACTCGGGAGGCAGAGGCAGGCGGATTTCTGTGTTCGAGAGTTCGAAGCTAGCCTGGTCTACAGACTGAGTTCTAGGACAGCCAGAACTGCACAGAGAAACCCTGTCTCGAAAAGCCAAACCAAAAAAAAAAAAGAAAAGAAAAGAAAAAAGAAACAGGGAACTTGGCTAAAAGCTCACAGGCCAACCAACCTGTGCACAAAACATAGCAGTAAGATTAGAGGACTCGAGTCAACAGATGGAAGGAGAGAACCGATTCCCAGAAGTTTCAGATCACTGAAAAAATAACTATGCATGTACACACACACACACACACACACACACAACTACTTTAAATGAGGTTATAGCTACTCAGGGTCTTGCTTTGTGTAGCCAGTGTCTCCCATTTGACCTTTGGAAGGCTCTAGCTCCTATCTCTGTGCTGGATGGCACTGGGAAGGCAGATGCCGACACTGCCACTTAACATATCCTCCAACACATTTCCAGTGCAGTGTGCTAAGTCTCCAGGTTCCTAAGTCCCCTGGATTTTACTTGAATGTGTTTACTACCTTGACAGCTCTGATTCTTTGGGAAAGAATTTGAAATATATATTACCTAAGTGTTATAGATGAATGGTAAAGTACTCTAAGGTGTTGCACAGAGGAAATGTGATTTGGGTCTACCTTAAGGTAGGTAAGGTTCCCGAACCTTCCCTCGCCCGTGTAAAAGGATTTGCTGGCACTGTCCACAGCTGTCCCAGGATGGCAGCTGCAGTCAAGTGGCTGCAAACATTTAATATGGGGGCAGTCCAAACAGATAAGATACAAAAATAGGGTCTGGAGAAGTGGATCAGGGGTTAAAAGGCCTGGCCGCTCTTCCAGGTGACCTGTGTTTGGTTCTCAGCATCCACATGACGGCTAGTAACCTTCTGGAACTCCACTTCTAGGAGATCTGAAGTCTTGTTCTGACCTCCACAGGCACCAGGCACATATGTGGCACAAAGGACATACACACAGGCAAAATATTCATATGTAAACATGATAAATAAATCTAATAAAAAGATACTGATATAAAGTTCACAGGGACCCTTTGTGAACTGTTGCTGGCCTCTTTGTCAGCCTGGTTGCTAGGTGTACCTGATGTTCCCCTACTTGACATTCCCCCACTTCCTTGCTCTGTGTGTGTGTGTGTGTGTGTGTACGTACATGCATGCATGGATACCCTTACACGTTCACATATAGTCTTCCTTCACAAAACAGTTACTTGAGGGAAGATATTTGCTTTATACATTTCTATCACTGGACTTCGGTGGCTTGAATGGATGCCATGTCTCTTTACATCAATACATGGGACCCTTTAAGAGCATGACCTCTCTATTGCCATGGCTTCAAGTGGCAAGACCTTTCTCCAGGGAACCCCAGCATTCTGGACTCTTTCCCAGACTGCCTGGCCTCTGTGGGAGGATGAAATGGGCATTCTGAACTTGGTGTTGTGATTCCTCATCCAACTCCTCATGATCTTCCCTCCTTGACCTATAAGGGCTGCCCTGAGCATCCTGGAAGTGCCTGGGGCTATCTTCCTAGCCTGGGGCTATCATCCTAGCCTGGGGTCTGGTCACCAGAATGCTCGACTTTTACACAAAACAGGCTCTATCAGCAGCAAAGGGAACAGTCCTTTCTTTCATATGATGTATGATAAATTTTGTCATGTTAATACAATAATATCATCATATTGTAGAATACATATTATATCATGTATATTATTTATATTCCATTATAATTTATAATATAATTATTATAATTAATAGCATTAATAATAATATACCATAACTTAGTTTAATTCTATCAGAAGCATTGAGGGCAAGTATAGCTTCCCTTGGCAGAACAGATGCAAGTGTTCAGAGAGAGCCAGCACACAGGACAACTGGACAGGAATGCACGCTGGACTCCAAACACCTAAACAAACATTCACTGGGGCTGAGCTATGTGCTGAATTTAGGTCATTCAAACCATCTGGAAACACAGCGACCCTGTGACTGGGAGAAGTGACATCCTGCACTGCAGAAGGGCCTCTGTAAGAGCTGAAAGGATTTCCTGAAGTGCCCTTGATGGGACCCTTGACCAGGTACGTTTGTGATGTGTGCAGTGAAAACAGACACAAACCTCATCAAATGTCCTGTGAGGGCAACCTGAGAATGTGGACTGTATATGCTGTGTGTGTGTGTGTGTGTGTGTGTATGTGTGTGTGTGTGTGTGTGTGTGAGAGAGAGAGAGAGAGAGAGAAGGGATGGGAGCAGGAATAGTGTTGGATGCTTCAGTTGCCCTAAGGAGGAGAAAATCCCAGCATGAACCCATGTAGGAAACCTTCTTTTCTCAAATCCCAAACCACACATGCCTAGAAACCTCAGCAACAGTCTGCCGTAAAGGCTTGTCTTCCCTGAGTATCATGACGTTGTTCGCACTCACCTTGCTCTTTTGCATGGTCACCTGACAGCTTCTCCTCATAAAGCTGTAGTGCTGCAGCTGCTAGCACTTGGCATTCAATAACCTTCATAGGGTTAGAATTTGAGAACTAACATGACTTAATAGGCCTTGCTACCACAGTCACAAAACTCAAAGGTGGCTCTGACACCTCCCTTGAATAGTTTGCAAAGCCTGTTTTTAAGAGAATTCTAGCCAGTTGGGAAAAGATGGAGGTGAGGACCACTCAGGAAGACAAGGGATGCTGAGTGTCAGGTCCCTGCTTGAAGAGCAATACAGGAAATAATGCAAAGCTGGGTGTGGTGCCAGCTACCTGTATCCCCAACACAGGAAGTGGAGGCAGGAGGATTGTGCGTGTGAAACCAGCCTGGGCTACGTGGTAAGTTCTAGGACAACCTGGATAAGAAGGAAGAAGACCTCGTCTCAAAAATCAGTCCATAGGCTAAAAACTTGTAATAAAGATGAGAGAGGAAGGAAAGGAAAGCACTGTATAGTTGGAGAGCTGGGGGAAGTCAGAAAGAATGTCACAGAAATGAGTGAAGAGACCAAGACAGGAGCAGTGGCGAATGGTGCAGAGAGGTGACAAAGAAAATAGGGATTTGGGTGGGGCAGTTAAGCCAAAGGGTTAGAGTTGGGGGGTGGGCAACCTAGAGTTCCAAAGAGGACAGAAGCAACATGGGGTGAAAGCTAGAATTAATTAAAGGGCATGTTCAGTTCACTGTGTGAGCCCCCAGAAGCACGAGAAACCAGCCTGGAGAATCTGCAGCTGCCTCGTGTCTTGGGGAGCAAACACTCGCACCTGTTCATAGGGAGCTGTTCTAGGAGCCTCGTGAGGTGCCTGGACTGCCCCAGACAGTGTCCCCATGTTCTTAGAACCTAGAGTCTCAGGAAGAGACGTGATTGTAGGGTAGGAGGCAGCAATCACGGGGAAGGAGATCTCCAAGGGATGTGGGCCGTAAGCATCCCTAAGGAGGCGCCCTGAGCAGCGGTTCTCAACCTGTAGGTCGCAACCCCTTCAGGAGTAGCTTCTCAGATATTTACATTACGATTCATAACAGCAGAAAAATTACAGTTATGAAGTAGCAAAGAAATAATTTTACGATTGGGATGACCACAACATGAGGAACTGAATTAAGGGTGGCAGTGTTGGGAAAGCTGAGAACCACTGACCTAGAGGAAGGGTCCATATAGGAGACAGTGTTCCTTCCAATCAGCACGGCAGGAAGCAGAGGAGACAGAAAGACACGGGTGGGAGACAAAGTATTTCCTCCATTGACCTGCTTCCTCAAGGCACTGTTGCCCAATAAAGCCATGGTATAAATTTACCAAAGGGTAACTTCTTGATTAAGTAAGACACCCATCACCAGGCAAACAACTCCCAGTACTGGAGCCTACAGGGAACATTTCTCAATCAAAACATAGCATGGTTGTTTTGCTTTGCATTTTAAAATATTTTTTTCTTACCTCTTCTATTTAAAAATAAAGGAACCGGAATAGGCTTTTCTATCAAAGAAAAATTTCTCAGTTTGAAAGGCGGTTAAGAAAACCACATATATATTGTTGACTAAATATAAGAAAACACTCTAAACTGTGTGGCTTCTTCTTGTAATCTGGAAGTGGTTTCTGTCTGGGTAATAGCTCTCAGCCGATAGCCGTCCTGTCCTTTGCCTCATGATATCCCCTCCCTGGGGACATTCTGGCAACGTCCGGAGATATTTTAGGCTGTCACACTTGGGGGAAGTGTTGCTTGCACCATGAGGTGGAGGTCAGGGATGCAGCTGAGCATCCTACGATGCTCCTACTGAAGTTACCCAGCACCAAATGTCAGTCATGCTACCACGGTAAACCTATTTGATGGCTACCGACCATCACAAGGATGAGACACGGGGCAACCCTCCTGCTAGGGTTCAATTAGCTGCACAATTACTCTGTACTTGTATACTGGCCCCACGATCTACTATTTGTGTGATACCGCTAATAAGTTACTTAACCTCATGCTCCCTCAGTTTCCCCATCTGTCATGGAAGAGTGCCTAAGATACTTTCCATTTTGTGGCCTCTCCCCCCCCCCCCCGCCAATCCCCTGTACACACACACACACCTTTTCTTTAGCCAAGTGTGTAGATGTTCAGATGGGAACTGACTTTGGCTGTTCTTTTTCGAACTTTTTGGAATAAATACCAGAGCATCACTTGAAGGGAGAAATAACTCCCTTCTATTATCCACGATTCCATATCTGAATTTTCTCTAGAAAACCTATGAAGTAACATTCATCAGAATTACTGAGCAATCCCTATCTCAGTGTGCCTGGGGGGAAGACTATCTCTATTAATTCCAAGCATCCGTCACCGGCCTGTTAGAAAGTCTCTGCGTGAAGCAGGCATGCCTAACAACCCAGGTTTTTCAAAGGATTCCAGTTTGCTAATTACAGAGAAATGACTGGCCTCTTGGTCTTTCCTATGTAAAGGACACAATGCAACATTGTATCTAGCTTCCAGAGACCTGGAAGAGCTGTTGCACAGCACCATGAGCATGCGCAGCAAGCACCTGCCCTTACCTCTCCAGCATCTCTCCAAGTCGCACCCTCTCCTCCTGGGTATGAACATAGCTCTT
This sequence comes from Grammomys surdaster, assembly GCF_004785775.1. Classification (NCBI taxonomy): domain Eukaryota; kingdom Metazoa; phylum Chordata; class Mammalia; order Rodentia; family Muridae; genus Grammomys; species Grammomys surdaster. The sequence continues at coordinate 2,840,108 of NW_021604663.1, read as the reverse complement.
TCTCTGGCCAAAGCACGGGCCAATGTGGCCAACAGTCAGGGTAAAAACCACAAGTGGGCACCTCACCATGGCTGGTACTTGGCCGGGCTATAGCACCCAGTGATTTAATCAAAACAACATGGTAGGTAATATGCTCACATGCACACTAATAAACACACATTGATCCTTTTAAAAGCCTGGCTGAGCCGGGTGGTGGTGGTGCACGCCTTTAGTCCCAGCACTTGGGAGGCAGAGGCAGGCAGATTTCTGAGTTCGAGGCCAGCCTGGTCTACAGAGTGAGTTCTAGGACAGCCCGGGCTATACAGGGAGCCTGGCTGATAGGGGCAGCCCACACTGGTTGGAGCAGGCTGAGAGGTACGGAATGAGGACCACATCCAACATCCTAGCTAGAGAAACTGTCTGAGTCACATCCCTCCCCCCTCTCTTTCCTAACCCCATCCCACCAGAGCGCTAACTCTATACAAAGACTCTTTATATTCTTCAGGAGCTAGCTTGTGCTTTAAAAGTCTCCCTTCAACATGATCAGAGCCACAGGAGAACGGAGAAAAGGGGACAGAAAAAGATGCTGAAGTGTATTTTTACATGGCATGAGGATGAAGGGGTCTAATGCAGATGGACAGAGAGAAGAAAGGGCAGAAGGTAATGGGAAAACATAAGAAAGTCCACTCCACTCCTCAGGCGGGCGAGCGGAGTCATATGCTCCTCTGAGCACCACCGCTGACGTATTTATCACTTGCACTGAATGCATTAAATGAACATTATTAATATTTTAAATTAAGCTCCATGTGCCAAACAACCCCACAGACAGGGGTTTACAAGCCAAAATATAATGGAGTAGACTGTCCAGGCTTTGAGTTTTATCTTAAACAACATACGGTTTTATCTCCAGTCATCTGTGTTAAGACCCTAATTATCTGTGAGAGATTTGGCCCAGGGTGTAGCTGACCTGGCCTGGACCCAGGAGAACCCAAGCATGTGGATGGTGTAGCCCACAGGTATGGGCCCTTCACTGTTCCAGGTAATACAAGTTCAGACTCCATGCTCAGAGTCAGTGAGGACCTAGGCAGTCCGGAAACAATCTAGTCCATTTGGCCCATGGCCATGAGGTGGCTCTAGCCTCTCAGAAGGTCATTTTTTCTGGCATTTTTGGTACTAAGGATTGAACCCATACTTTGTGCATACTAGGCAAATGCTCTACCACAGTGCCGTACCCACAGATCCTACACATTCTGAATGTCCAAACTCACAAGCACAGAACAGCTGGTCCCTGCCATAGTACCAGTTACGAAAGGCACCAAAACATTTGTGCCCAGGATGCTGTTGATTACATTGCCGACAGGAATGAGCACAGTGAGCGGAGAGATTTCTCTATCAGCCGCTGCAGGAAGCTCTGAGCTTCGAGCCACCCAGCCAGCAGCTGAAGAAGTCATGATGACTGATCAGTGTGGCGAGGAAATCTCGCCCCACGACTCTGCTCTGGCTCCCCTGCAGTGCTGATAGTTCAGGTCCTTTCTGGAAAAAAATGTGCTGAGTTGGGGAGCAGGGACTTAGGCTTGTCCAACAGACTTAATTCTGCACCTAATCAGAGAAGGCAAAGGTTAAGAAGTCACTAATGGCCGGGCAGTGGTGGCACACACCTTTAATCCCAGCACTTGGGAGACAGAGGCAGGCGGATTTCTGAGTTTGAGGCCAGCCTGGTCTACAGAGTGAGTTCCAGGACAGCCAGGACTACACAGAGAAACCCTGTCTTGAAAAAACAAAAACAAAAAAGAAGTCTTTAATGACAAATGACAATTTTCCCTGGGACTGGATTAATGAACATTATGGTCCCCAGGAAGATGTTAAAGTATCTGAAGGAAAGGAAATTACAGGGGCAGACTGATTTTTTTTTTTTTTTAGTTTCATTTTTATTCAAAGAGCACTTGAGCTTAAAAATAGGATACAGAGGAAAGAAACTCATTTATAAAAATCAGGAGAGATGTTGGGTTTTCAGCCTCTTTTATTAGTCCTTTCTGGCTTCCAGGCTGTCATCTCAACTCCCCTAGCAGGGCCTTCCTGGAAGGTACCCAGAACTCTGACCTCTGAGGGTGGATTTTTAAACCGGGACATGTCCTGTAGGCATGTACCATGCTAGTGTGGAGAGCCTTGAGTCAGGGGCAACGGCCCAAGACTCTGTATCTTGTGTTTATGTGTATGTATGTGAGATGTGTGTATGTGCACATTCACATGTCGGTCAGAGGTCATGCTCGGGTGCAATGCCTCAGGCCACTATCCTTCCCCTTGCTATTTGAGACAGGGTCTCTCACCAGAACCTTGGGTTGCTGAGAAAGTTATGCAAGTTGCCCAGCAAGCCCTGGGGATCCACCTGTTTCGCCCTTCCCAGGGATGTATTTCAATCACGGACAACACCCGGCATCTTCTTGTGGGTTCCAGGGATCAAACTTAGGTCCAAGCAGCTGATTAACTTAGCCATCTTCCCAGCTGACTATGAATTTTTAAAAGCAGTCCCACAGTGATGCCGAAGATGACTTAAGGGCAGAAGCACGGTAGGGTAATCACTGTGAGCCAAAGGCCAGAACAAGGTCTCATTTTTTTGTTAATGACGCTAGCCACACTCTAATCTGACCAGGAGGAGGCGCCATTGAATGAACCTGGTCTAGGCTTTGGCCATTATTTCCTTTTTCCTATTTCTGAAGTTCTCATGTCCTGATGCTCTTATGTGCACACCTTGAATGGACACACTCTATGCTGTCAGGCTGGACACATCAGCTGCTGAGCATAATGTCCCAGAGCAACAGTGAACACCAGTTATCTCTGATAGCAGCTGAAAAGTTCAGACACAGCATAGCTCAGCATGGGGTTGGGGCTGTGGAGATCTGTCATGGGGTCTCCTGGGAAGATGTGGTCAAAGAGGTCAGCTAGGGTTGACTGAGGCCAATAGGCAACGGCCAGCAAACAGCTGCAGATCTTAATACCTCCTTCCTCTCAAGGCCTCTCTGAAGGCGGTGTGGATGGATAGGTCTTAGTCGTAAGCTTCCTCAAATAGGAAAGAGAAGGGGACTGGAAAGATAGCTGAGTAGTTAAGAGCACTTGTTTTTCTTCCAGAGAACCCGGGTTCAGGTTCCAGCACCCACATGGTGGCTCATAATGTCTGTAATGTCAGTTCAAGGGGATCTAATGTCCTCTCCGACCCTCTGTGGACAATAGGCACAACACACGGTGCACATACATACATGCAGCCAATCATACACATAAAATAAGAGAGAGAAAGAGAGAGAGAGAGAGAGAGAGAGAGAGAGAGAGAGAGAGAGAGAGAGGAGAGAGGAGACAGAAGCTATGCTTTAATGGCTCTCCCTTGCGATTCACCATCATTCCTGTCACTTAATTTAATAGAGGAAACTAAGTCCTTTCTCCATCCAATAGGGGAGTTAGGTCCTATTTGTTACAAGAAAATCATCAAAGATGTTTGAAAGGATGTTTTCCTGAAGCAGACACAGGTGAAAAGATGTTTTGCTAGAGCAAACATGTGAAAGGCAGTGTGATAGGGTATAAATAGGACCCCACAGACAGCGGGAGCAGGAGCATTGGTTTGCTTTGCTTGGCCTCGCTGTTTTTCTTCACTAATGACACGCAGGTATTGGTTCGCCTTACATAGCATTGTAAAGCTCCACGATTGATGACGCTAGAGACAAGCTCACGGGGAGCCGTGTATGAGCTTCCTACGGCTATCTTGCTGCTTCCACAGCCTCACCTTGGGCCAGTTGGCAAGCCTTGTGGGTTTCTTCAGGATTGAACTACAGCTGCTGGTTTGTGCCTGGTGTCTACCTGCTAACACTACTGTGGAGTCCTATTTGGTGTTTGCTGCGGGACTGAACTGCTAACAAAGAAGACTGAGCTCGCCCCCAAGGAACTATCGCTAAACAGGTCCACGTCCCTGATACCCTAATACCTTTTCTCTTCCACTATCTTCGGCAGGTGGTGGGCTAGGGAAGGGGTTGAACGCTTATTAAAATAGGTTGGAGAAATTTATGCCTACAATCCTCAATAGATTACACTTGAATCTATTGAGGATTCAAAAATGGTGGTAGCAGTATCATGGATCCCCTGTGCTCTTCTAGAATATAGCCATTCCCCCAACAAGGACAGACTTGACCAGGGAGGACAACTAACTGGCCTGTAACCAGTAACCAGGAGGAAGTATTGAAAGTGATACACGGCTGTGGGGTGTATACATATGTGTGTGGGGGGGGCACTGTTGACCTGTAACATATGTTGAAGCCAGAGGTAGGGATCCCAGGATCACCATCTACCACCTCCACATTATATTTGGACAGTGTCTCTCAATGAACCTAGACTGGGCAATCGGTGAGCCCCTGGGAGGCACCTCTGTTCCATCCCAGCACTTCTGGCTTTACAGATTCGTGCTCTTGTGCCTGCACTTAACATGGGTGTGCTTGGGAGTCAGGACTCGGGTCTTCTACTTGAACACCAAGCACTTGACCTGTTGAGGAATGCCCCTAGCCCCCCAATCTTTAAAGATAGTCCATAAAAGGTAGCAGTCCTCTGTCCTCTGGGTTCAGATGACCAGATTAAGAAGTCAAATGTCTTGATGATGCTTGACGGAGAAATCGCTCTTTTAAGAGCCCAGATGAGGGCCCAACAGGCAGGCAGCATCAGCTGCCAGAAGTAAACAAAGAGAGCCTTTGATTCCTGCTCCCCAGCTATAGACTCCTCCAGTGAAAACCAGCCATCCTGGAGCAGACTCCAGCTGTGTGCTGTGCTGTGGGCCTGTCCTGGTTCCAGGCTCATAGACTCCAAGGGCAGACTGAATGCTTGCTCTCAGCCACTCAGGTGCGGGGCTCATTTGTTACGCAGCAGTTGGTAACTGGTACACGTTCTCCCTCATCTGGCCTTGCCTGCCTCGAGCCCCGACACACACTTTAGACTATCAGATAGTGAGTCTTCAGGACATTCTGCGGTGGGTGCTTTACTCAACGTATCAAAGCCACGACTAGTATAGGGCTTTGCGTGTAATAAACCCTCAACATTCTTATTGAATGAATAATGAGTGCATCAGAGTTGGTGGGATTTGGCTGGATGAGTTCTCATTGGCTGTAGTTCTTAAGATCCACTAGGTCTAAGCCCTGTAGTGGAGTTAACTACTGACCTCTGCAGCACCCACTTCCCCACCCTCTGAAGGGCTGCTCTTTTCACCCTGAACCTCTTGAGACCTTCTCCACTCACAAGAAAAACATTTATCCAGGACTCCTGCAGGAGCACAAGTGCTCGCATAACATTAACATAAACAAACAGTCACAGTGATTATCGAAGTGGCTGTGACCTCCAGCCAGAGACACTTAGGATTAATGCTGATCCTAGGTTGTTACAACAGCGGCCTCTTGAGTGGACTTGACCTTCTCCAGTCTAAACACACAGTCAGAAACGAGTTTGCAAAACCTAACTTACATTCAGAGGCATGAAATACATTAAATCTTCAGGCTCTTAAATACTTCGGAGATTGTGTGTCCATTCATCTCTTTGGCTTATCTTTCTGTTTAAAGGGCTGCGTGTACATCAAACAGGTCTGAGATTTGGAGAGAGGCTCCTGGAGCTGGTCTGGTTAAGAATTCATCAGTGAACTTTCAAAACGCCTTCCTCTTCATCAGTGAGCTTTCAAAATGCTTCTCTATTGGCTCAATGACTTGTTCTTTTGTTGGGTTTTATAATACTCCAGTTACTATTCATACCACTTACTGTACAGCCAGCTCCTCCTTTGGAGGTAAATAAATAATTCAGCTCCTACTTAACTCCCCGCTCCCCCCACGCGAAGCCTGACATCTGTCCTTCAGCTGAAGACAATTATCCGAACAGGGCTCTTTCTCATCATCCCATTAGCTCATGATTAAGTTTAACCCCCTGAAATTTTTACAAATGCTAATTAAATCTGAAAAGGGAAAACAAAGTGTCAATCAAGACCGATCTGCAGCTGTCTGTCATCCGGAGCAGGACAGAACTTAAATGTCCTGGTGCCAAGTGTGGAGGAACCACACTCGGAGGGGACGATAGGGGCAGGAAGTGTGTCCACTACACACTTCCTACACACGGGCAAGGGCCATTACTGATGGTCAGCTTGACAGGAGGTAGAACCGCCTTGAAGACAAACCTCCGGGCATACCTCTGAGGCAGTTTCTGGGTTAGGTTCGCTGGGGTGGAAAGTCCCAGCCTTAATGTGGACAGCACCACTGCATGGGCCAGACTCCTCTACTAAATAGCAAAGAGGAAGTGAGCCGAATACCATTGTCCATCTCTCTCTTACCCCTGGCCGTGGATACAATGTAACAAGCTGACTCCAGCTGCTCCTCCTGCTGTGACTTCACTGTGATGCCTTGCACCCTTGAACTGAGAGCCAACAAAGACCTTTCCTTCCTTAGGTTACATTTTCAGGCACTTAGCTAATACAACAAGCATTGGGGAAATCAAAGCCTGGGAGGTCCACATCCCATTGACCCACTGCTTGCTTTGGAATTATTTCTAGGCCAGCCATTAGGGTAATTCCAGTTGTGGTTTTAAAAAGAGAGAAAGCAGGGTTACTATCAAGTTAGCAAGGTGAGTTGCACTAAAAATGAGCCTGGTATGACCAACTTGGTGGCACCATTGGGTAACCAGCCTTCAAACTGCACACAAACAGGGCCTCGAGGTCACCACTGGTGACAAAGTAGAGGAAGTAGGCTGCCCCTCTGTGCCACTCCCTGGGGGAAGCAATGCTGGCTTGATCTGAAGCACAGGACTCAGAACCCAGCGTGCAAAACTGATTCCAAACCTGTACCTTTTCACCTTTGTGCCTCCACTCCAGTCCCTCCCAGTCACCCCATGGCAGGTGCTGGGATGTGTGTCTTGCTGAACATGGGCCCTGTGCCATGCCTGACAGAGAAGTCAGCAGTGAAACCCAGCATGCTTGTGCAGACACTGAGCTTATGACATTCTCTTCCTACATCAGACGTGAGCAGTACGGCAGCTCAGCCAGTATCTCACAGAGCCAAGGCCATCATTACTTGCATTGTGGCTATGACAAATGACCCGGCAAAAGGAATTTAAGCAAGGAAGGGTTTCTTTTGGCTCAAGGTTGCTTCCAGGCTTATCGACCATTCCTGGCATCAGAATCATTGCATCTGTAGTCAGGAAGCAGAGAGAAGTGGTTCTGTATGCTTAGCTTGAGTTTTCATTTGTATTCAGGCCAGGACCCTGGCCCACATTTAGTGTGGGTCTCCTCATCATATTTAACCTCCTCAAGTCAATTCCTTATAGGCATGCCCAGAAGCTAACCTAATCTAGGCTACCCCTCACAGGTGTGCCCGTCAGAGGCTTTCCTTCTGGGTTCTGTCAAGTTGACTGACAGCCAACATTAACCATCACATCCAGGAGGAATGACACCTCCTGGAGTACACAGAAACATCGAGCCCAGCTCCAAGTACAGTTTCAATGTGGCACTTGCATCTTCCCAGAACAGCCCAGCTATTGGAAGAACAGTTAGACAAATGCCTAGTTGCAGGGCTACAGAGATAGCTGAGTGAGGTCCAGCCTGGGGACACACTGAATGGATTTGCTCCAAAGCACTGACAAGCAAATCGAGGCTTTAAGAAGCATCAGAAAAGGATAAAGGAGGAAAAAGATGGCATAGAGTAACCTAACGGTAGATCATAATATCAAAACATCAGATCGGAGGGAAATGAATTTCAAGATGTGGATTAAAGGGAAAAGGCAGCTGTAAGAGCTGAACAGGATGACAGGCTATCAAGATGGCTCAGCAGATAAAGGGGCCTGCCACTAAGCCCAGCGGCCTGAGTTCCAGCCTTAGCACTTAAGGTAGAAAGAGAAGTGCCCTCTGATATCCTGTATACACTATGAGTATATACACACACATATGCTCACTCACAAACACACAGACACATACGCTCACCCACAGACATACACTCAAGCACACATGCTCACACACATATACACAGACACACACACTTATACACACATACACACAAACACACACATATTCACACACACATACGCACAGACACATTCATGCAAACATACATACATAGACACACACAGATACACACATGCTCACTCTTTCTCCATATAATAAACATCTTAAATAAAAACTTGAAAATCACAATAATAATTCCAGCCGAGGTGCTAACATAAACTCACTCCTTTATTGTCAGTCATGTCTTGTTAAATATGACACGCAAGAACTGTTGGGCTACACACACAGTCACTATCAGCATCTGCAGGCTTAAACTTGAGGCAAAAGCAATGAGTTACATGACTGCCCCATCTCCCTAGGTCCAATAGGAATTCACTTAAAGCAGCACCACACAAAAGATGTTTCCAATGAGTTTCTTAGTTAAAAAGAAAGTATCGTTCAGCACTTAGGTTTTATCAGCCCAGATGCAGCTGTTCTTTACAATGTAGAACAGTAAAACTGAGAAAAAGAAATGAAAAAGTCAATGTATCCAAAAGGAAGCCAAATAGATAATGTTTCTAAAGAATCCTGAAATAAATAATGCCTTCCCAAATATTTACATAAGGCACAATAAAATGTAATTTGTTTCATTCATAATTTTTAACCACTGAAGCAGAAGACAGGATGAAGTGTGTGACCAGCCCACAGGAAGAAACCGTTCATGACAGGAAGGAAAGATGCTGTCAGCCCCACCACTGGGCAATCTGAGTACAGGATGGGCCCACCCTTAAGGGAATCCCCAAACCATCATATGGCCTCCTGGGAACAAGGGAGAAATGACTCACAGCCAAGAAAAAATGGAAATGTAACCCAGATAGGAAAAGCTGGGCTTCCACCCAGTGTAAGAGAGATGCTACTCTGGCCTTGAATGAGACACATTTTTTAAGAAAATAGAACTTGGCCATGTGGAAGGAGCTTCCCTCCTGCCAGGACCCTGAAAGAAAAAGCTAAATAGGCAGAAGCCCAGAGACTCAGCTAGGCCTGGGCGCTCACACCTGTAATCCCAGCAATCTTGACTTATATTGCTTCTTGTCCCCCTCCCCCCCCAAAAAAAAAGAGGAACAGAAACCCAAATCTGCCTCCAAGATCAGCTTCCTCCTCTACAGGATTATGTCACTCTCTCTGACAGCTTGTGCTGCAGTGTGGACCACAGGCCTAGAGAAAAGGGTTTGGTACTGTTCACTGGGGAGTAAAGGTCCCAGCCCTAGAAAAGACTTCACCAGTGAAACTACAAATGTGTTCACGGTTCAGAGCGGAGGCTCTTGGTTTCCTCTCATTAACCTGCATTTGCACCTCAGCTGCGGCATGGGGGAGGGGGTGCTACCTGCAGTGGAGAGATTGAAAGTTGGGGGGGGGGGAGGCTAGAAAGAATTAAATCAAGGCAGGGCAGGCCACAGCCAGGGAGCTCAGTGGCTCCTTAAATTAGGGAAACGCCTTGTCTGAGTTTAATGAGCTATGAGTCCTTCAGCCTATAAGGCAATGATTCTCAACCTATGGTTACTTAAAGACCTCTTTAGGGGGGGTCACGTGTTAGATATACTGCATATCAGATATTTACATTACAATTCATAACAGTAACAACATTACAGTTATAAAGTAGCAACCAAGTAACTTTATGGTTATAAGTCAAAACAGGGTCTCAGCCTTAGGGAGGCTGAGAACCAGCGAGCCACAGGAAGATCAAAGGCCACATCTTGGGGTTTCCCAACAGTGACATGAGTCCCAGGTATATCCTCGTTTGTCTGCCCTCCTCCAAGAACAGAGTGTAGTTTGAGCAGATCCTGAACAAACGTTCGGTGAAGGAATGAATAAATGAATGAATGAAGTAAGTCAGGATGCGAATAGAGATGGTGGGTCAGAGACCCCGAATCAGGCAGGAGGCAGGAGCCTGTGTAAGACAAGAACTGATGGAGACTCATCCTGTTAACTGAGCCCCAGCTCCCGTATGGTTCTTTGGAAGTGGAAACCAAACTCAACGCAGCTGGCCTGGGCCCTTCAGGTCATTAGTCCCATCTGCCTGCAGGAACAGAATTCAGAAGTCTCTTCCTTGGTCTCTCGTGCCTCCCTAGGCATCACTTGGGAGCTAGCCACCTGCAACATGTCTGACTAGAAACACCTCAGAGAGTATGGAAGATTTAGTTCATTAGCAGGCCAGCAAGAAATATGCTACACCAAACTCTGTTGTCGGAAGCCCCTCCCTCTTCTCTCCCCTCCCCACCCTAACCATCCCCAAACTCCCCCTAGCTGGGGCCCAAGATAAAAGCAACAGAGCGCCTAGTTTCCTACACCAAGACAAGTCTACATCCATCTTGATGCTATGTTTCCTGTCGGCTCCTGTGATATTAAATACTGATTTAAAGCCTCCGAAGGGACTAGCGAACCACTTCTCCTTTCTACGAGCTGGAGTACAATTCTAGCACTCATTACACAATGAATCGTCCCAATTTAACACTAATTATTCTATTTAACTGGTGACTGATGACCCCGCTCCCACAGATGACTGCTTGCCAAGTTTCTAACGCTGATTAGTTTGCAAACGGCTTCTGCCCTTCTGTGCGTTGGAAAGTTTGCCAAACCTCAGTAGGCAATTTAGGTTGGACCTCAAGCTCCCTGAGCTCTCAGCCCATTCCATCTCTGCTGCCTTCACCCCGGGACTGGCTCAGGTCCTGTTCACACCAGTGAGTGGAGAACGGCCATCCACGGCTTGGTGTAGACTTGCTTTGTCATCACACCTAACAGTCTGGTTACTCCTTGGGAACACTGCCCAGGGAGACTGTCTGTCTCTCTGATTCCTATGATAAACTAAGACTGTGTGTTTTAAATTTGCAGACATTCCAGTCTGGAGATCCTGAGATCCTGAGACTTTTTTTTTTTTTTTTGAAAACTAAGGGTCTGCTTGCTTGGACCACTGACACAATAATTTGTCTTAGTACTCAAAAAAAAAAAACCAAGCCTGAGGTGGTGGTGGGGCATGCCTAGAACCCTAGAAGTTGGGAGGGTGAGATAGGAGGATGGCATGCTTGAGTCCATCATTGTAAGACTATACATTAAAAGCCTAACTCCAAAACTTAAAGCAAAACAAAACCCATGACTCGATTTGGTAGCTCAGACCCAAAAGTCCCAGCATAGTCCACCAACTACGATCAATCATTTCTCCTTTCTAGGTAGAGATGTCTGCCTAAGCAACGCCTATCCAGCCACCAGCCACACTTGGTGAACCGATCTCAGCAGCCTCTGTTCACAAGCAACATTTCCCACCCCTCCCACACCCCCCTTGAAGGACTGCTAGCTGTTCTCTGCCCCAGAGCTGGAAGCTGTTTGGACTCAGACACGCTCGCTGGCCTCTTTCTGCTGTTCTGCAGCCAGTTGACAGGGATTAAAGAAAACAAATAAAAAACTGAAGGAGAGCCAAACTCTAGAGGCTGCCAAGGGCTCCCTCCCTCCTGACTTGACAAGGCAGCTCCTTCATAGCCTAACAAAGAAGGTTGTGACATGTTTAGACACAAATACAAGTTGGCGATGTCTCTTTCAGAGTTCTGAATTCCACGTGGGGTTGTGGGTTGGGTGGGAATGAATGAGCAGATGACTGAAGCAAGGGGCTGATGCTCTTGGGGCAGCATCCCTAAGATCTTAGCAGCAAGTTCCGCTCCTGGGTTCAAGAGGGCACACAGCTGACGCCCTGCCTCCTCCAATTTCTACCCTGCATTTCATCAGCATGCGAGAGTGCATGCATATGCATACACACACACACACACACACACACACACACACACACACAACCTCACCCTTCACCTTTGCTCCTTATGCTTCAGGTGTGGAAGCTCCAAGATCCACACGCAGCATGTCCGGACCCAAGGTGGCACGTCACCCAGCACTCTGACTATCTAGTATAGACTTTCTTCCTATACAACGCTTTGCTTCACCTCTTCCTTCCGTCCTCCTGACATGGCTCGAATGTTTTTCTTGTTCTTCAGACTTGTCCTTGTGCCCCTTTACATTATGTAGCTACAGGACAGAAATGGCCGCAGTCATCTCTGGGCTCAGCATTTAAACACGATGCTGGTACACGAAAACAGTGATGCTCACTAAATGTCCACTGAAAGGACTGCCAAGCCGTTCCAGTGTTTGAGCGTGTTTGGCATCAGGTGACGGTTCAGAGCAGGACCTATTCAAAGCCAATCGCCCTGTTGTAAATGCCTTTTCCTCCATCCCGAGGTCTGGCTCTGCTTAAGGTAAACCGGTAAAAGTTATGGGTCTTGTCCTAGTAGTTCATGCCACTGATCATGGTCTGTTCTAGTTGGAGACATGGATATGTAGTGTTTACCTTCTGTTTAAGGGGCTGGCTTCAAAGTAGAAGTTGCACAAAACAGTCATGTATCCAGGACCACTGTAAGTGTCCTAGTGAAGACATTATCCAGAAAGCACGACTCATTAAAAAACCTGATACATAGCCCTGGGATACTATTAAGATGGCCCAACCTTCTCCATACCTGCTCTACTGAAGCACACAGTAGGTGTCTCTGTGATCAGCTCTGCCACACTCCTCAAACACTAGAGTGGTGTTCACTGCCCCACAGCCAGAGGACTGCTATCCCCACTGGGCCACAGTTGGGTTGAGGGCGGGGTCCCTGGATCATCTTGGGTTCCTCTGCTCCCAACCCACATCTTGTACAGGACCATGTTGTACTGAGACACCTGCAAAGATATGACCCCTTTCTCACTTCAGCTGTACTGTGATGGCTGGGTCTCAGACCAGCTCAATACCCTTTGCTTTATGTAAGAGAAGCACCTGCCCATTGGGCTGGTACATAGAGCTGTACTGGGAGATAGGCAACCACTGGCTGGGGAGACTCAGGTAAAGGAGAAAGGTTTTATTTATGGCTATATTGGTTGCTTTTCTCATCATGTGATAAATATCTGACAATTTAACTTTTGTAACACCTTATTTACTTTCAATACATCGGTGATTTTGTCTACATGTGTATCTGTGTGAGGTTGTCAGATCCCCTAGAATTGGAGTTACAGAAAGCTAGCTGTAAGCTGCCATGTGGGTCCCATGTGGCACCTTTGGAAAAGCAGTTCCTACTCTTAACCACTGAGCCATCTCCCCAGCCCCCAAACGCAATGGAAGGAAGAGTTTCTTTCTGCCCATAGTTTGACCACATTGTCCACCGGAGACATCGCAACCGCAGTGATGTATGTGATACTAAGCTTGCCTTTTTCTTTCTTCTCAGCCTAGTAGCTCAGCCTATAGAATGGTGCAGCCCACATTCTGGATGGGTCTTGGAAAATCCCTGGCATTTTAGCAGCTGGCCTATAGCACACTTGACTTTGTTGGTAGCTGAAAAGAAGGCACGGAGAGCAGGGAGCTGCTGGCAGCCAGACTTCTGGGAGAGAAGCTATCTTTAGGGGAAAGAATTCAGAGCATCTATCTAGCACAGTCACATAGTATGTAACATCTGCCAGTTCCTGGTCCCTGTGACCAGGAATGCCATAGTCTGCCTCTGGCTGTAATGTTGTGAGTCAGTAAGTCCCTGACTTTGGTTGGAGTTCACTGGTTTTCAGGCTCAAATCACTAATAACTGGACAACTTGCTTTCCCCTACTTTCTCAAGGCTAGCCAGGGACAAGCCTCTCTGGAAGTCTATATCTTGTCCAGCCTGGTCACTTGTTTGTTTTGTTTTCTCATAAGACTGGGTCTTGTGTAGCCTAAGGTAACCTCAAACTTCCAATGAAGACAGAGATGACCTTGAACTTCCATCCCCCTGCCTCTACCTCCCTAGTGCAGGGAGTACAGGTGTGTGCTGCCATACTTGGGTCTATGAGGCATTAGGGATCGAGCCCAGGGTTTGGGGCTGTTAGGCGAGTATTCTGTCAACAGAGCCACAGTCCCAACCCTAGTCCTTTTTCCCTGTGGGAAGTCCTGCTACTCATGTCTCTGATATGAAGGAATCAGCAATGTGACCGTGTGTTCTTCCTGTGTGTCCCAATCGGTTTCATGGCAACAGCTGGAGGTGACCTCACTGCACAGCACTGAGTTCGTTAAATCACGATCATGTGAAAGTTATGGAAGACAATAAAACAATCCTGGTCTTCCCATACCCTAAAGGCTAAGTAAAAGTACACCTCCAGGGTTAAAGTTAGTAGTCTGTGCAGTAGAGGGGTGCTCCATGAACTGTAGGGGCACTTGGTGTAGTATGGGGTGCTCACCAGGCCCCTGGAGTAGCAGGTAGCCTTGCTCATTCACTCAACCACACAGGAAAGGGGACCTTGGCCAGGATAGCAGGAGTTACCAACAGGCACGGTTAGAGGTGAGCAGGAAAGGACGGGGAAATGCTTCATCCTCTGTTGGTTTGAGTGGGAGTAACTGGGTTTCAGAAGACTCGGGTTGTGGTTTAACACGTCAGAGAGAGACCTCAGAAGACAAACGAAGCAGGTCCTTTAGCGACTGTGTTACACACCTGTGGAAGAGCATGTTACTCCCTGTGGAAGGAACTGACTACCTTTGGTGGAAATTGCTGCTTACTTCCCAAACCTTCCTCTCATTCCAAGAAAAGAACCCCCAGTGTGATACACCCTTACTCTCTCATGCAAATTAAGTGAAAGTGGTTTCCCACCTTCCAAGGCCCACCATTAAGTCCCCACACACCAGCCTGCAGGATGATGAACACGGTACAGTGACCTTCAAGTGTAACACCTGGCCACAAGGCTAGAAACAGAAACCCCGTGTTTACTAATCACTGTTGAACTTGTACGACTCCCTTCCTTCTGCCAGTCATAGCTGCTGGCTGATGCGGCACACGAAGGTCATCTGTATAAATCACCGTGCAGTTGGCCACCAAGTGTACTCTGAGCATTTCACACCAAAGCATCGCTTGAGAATTCTTCCAAAAACACCTTTTGGAGAATTAACAGCTGCAGAATCTCGTGATAAAAGGACCAGGAGACAAAGGTAAAAAGCCAGAGTGCCTATATTACCAGATGACCGGTCATCCTTGTCTTAAGACCACCCACCATGGCCAGCAGATGAGTGTGAGCTTGGTCCAATGGTGGACATTGGTTCAGCTCTGCATTTGGGACACGGTTAAGGTGACCAACCTTTCCTGGTTTGACTGGGCATTACCCACTCACAGACAAGAAGATTCTATATGCAAAGCGAGGGCAAGATGAGTAAGGTAGGATAACCCAAAGTTCCCCCAGGGGCAAACATGACACAAATGGAGAAAGAGGTATGTTGAGCAGGACTACCTTGCCTATCCCCCCAACCTGAGGGCAGCATTTCGGTTAAGTAGCCACGCCTTGCGGCTTCTTTCCCACACTGTGCTTGCAGAACGTCTGGTCAGTTCAAAGCACAACTGTTTTAACCTTGTGACTGTAATGTGCTCCACCCACCCACCCCCACCCATCCACTCTAGCACAAGCAAAGCGTCTTTCTCCCTTGGCCTCTCCTACCCTAACCCCTTTTTCTCTCTACACATCTGAACTAACCCTGATTCTTTTGTTACATACTAAGGGTTTAATTTCATAAGAATGCTCTCAAGGAGTCAAGGGGATCCTTTCGCCAGAGCAGTAGCAGGTGCAACCTTATTCCGTAAGCATGCCCACCTAGGCCGGTTTCTATGGCGTGAAGGCATAGGAACAAGGCGTCCATGTTGAAGAAACCTCTCATGTTCACTCCAGGCATCATGGAACTGAACACACAGAGGCTTTGCTTCATCCTGTATGGGCCCCATCACGAGACCTCTGAATTCATCCTTTGGGGAACCTTCTCTGGTGTGGAGAATGCTGCCAGGGAGTACTTTTCCCATAGAATGTCCTTCACCACAGGAACACAGCTCTGATATCTGTCTGGCGCTCTCTGGCATCTGCCTCTTCCCACACTCCTCCACCAACCCACATTCTCACACCCCCACATCCCACAATTCCCCTGTACACTTTCCTGGTTGTTAGGGCTCCCTGAAAAGCATGTAGGCTTCCGTGCCCTCGGACAGTGTGCTTGTCTGACTGGGTAGGAAATACCTCGTGACCACCTTCACCTCCCTTTCTGTTTTTGGAGCATGTCAAAATGTATTTTCCCGTTTCACAAGGAAAAATAAAAACAAAACCCAAGCCCTGAGTAAAGTGACAGAGTCACAGGGCTTTAGAACAGGGCTCCCCTAACGCCATACTAAGAACCCCTTCTCCAGGGGAGCCAACAGTTGGTTTCTCCCTAAACAACTGCACACAGCCTCCGAAAGAAAGCTTAGACACTGGATACACTTGGTCAGCTCAGTACTTCCTATACCACGCACTGTCTGGGGGTACGGAGTGGTACACTGCACATTTTAAGTAAGTGGATGACACACATTCCTAGGATCTGAGGGAGGCTGGGAATTTTCTTTCCCAATAACCCTCTTCCTTCCTGGAAACCTGGCATCAGGCCAGGAGGGAAGGCCTCCTTGAAGGATTGGAAATGCCTCCTATCCCCTCAGGACCTAAGCTAAGGCGAACTGGAGGAAAACAGGAAAATGTGTTTTGCTGAGAGAAGCCAGGGCCTGATGAGACCGCTACACCTACTCTCCTTCAAATTAAGTCACTTCATTTCTATCTCTGGTGTGTGAAAACAAAATGCCACAGGCTAACCACAATGCTCTCCAAAGCCGTTTTCCTCCTTTAAGAAGAATTAAATCTGTGTCACTAGCATATGCAAATTTTATAGATGTAAAAATGTACTTTACATAATTTATAAAATATACTAAACGATTTACTCCTACTCAGAAGATTGAAATGACACAAAAAATGTAAGTAGATAGCCTAAAGTTTCTTTTCTAGCAACCTCAGCCTCCCTAGACCACACCCAGGGCACCAAACTCATGCTCCAAGCCTGAACTGAAAGCTGTAACCGGTAGAGCCAGTGGAGCTTAACACCGCCCAAGGGCAGCCCACTCCTTTCCAAACCATAGCAACAGCTAAGGGAGCTTGCCCAAGCCAAGCTCACACCACTCAGTATGTCGGCTGCACTCCCAAGTTTGCTGGCTTTTGAGCGGATGTAATTGTACACTTTACAGTTTAAATTCCCCTCCTTAGAGTGTAAAGTCATTTCTTTTACCAAGGATCAGAGATTCATATGAGAAATACACACGCATGCACACACACACACCACACACACACACACACACACACACACACCCCACCACACATGTTCACATACATACACACAGGTACACACACATGTACATTTACATATACACAGGTACACACACCACACACATACCATATACTCACCACACACATACCAGACACACATACATGTGAGACACAGACACATAAACACACACACATACACCATACACTACCACCACACATGTTCACATACATACACACAGGTACACATACATACCAAACACACAAGAACATGTACATACACATGTACATGCACACACACATAATATATACCCATCATACACATACAAGACCCACATACATTCCAGACACAGACAGAGACACACAAACACAGAGTCACACAGACACACACAGACAAACACACATACACACACAGACAAAAACACACACACATGCACGCACACACGAATGCACAGGGAGAGGGGGAGGGGGAAGCAGGAGCAAATGGATTATTATTCGAAATAAACAGGCTAGTATAACTATATTATTCTTTTAAATGACTTAAAAACCCCAGTGACTATTTGTTGTGCAAAGAGAAGACCCGAGTTAGATACCCAACATCCGGGTATAAAAATTTGGGCAGAGCAGCAAGCACTTGTAATCCCAATAATGGGAAGGAGTGGAGGCTAAAAGATCCCAGGGCTGGCTAGCCAACCTATCGGAAATCAGCAAGCTTCACGCTCAGTGAGATGCTGCCTCAAAAAGAAAAAAAAACTAAGGTGGAGAGAGACTGAGGAAAGACACCCCATGTCGACTTTTGTCTTCCACATGAACAGGCACACACAGCTACACACAAACAAACACATAAAAAACAACTTAAAAATTCAAAAACCTTCCCCCACCCTAACTCCTCTGTTACTTAGTGTCCTAGTATGAAACTACAGACAATTCAATTCACTGTCAATTGCCAGACCTATAACCACACAGCATGCAACATTCGACAGACCAAGCTAACCAACCACACAAGTTCATCCTTCATTCCCTGAAATCCACGGAAGGGTGTTGGCACAGCGGGATTAAACAAATCATTTTACTAGCAGTGTCGGTGACTAGGAGGAAGCAACAACACCACAGTTGACCTAAACTGAGGTAGCAGCGGCAGTGTCTCCCTTGAGGTTCAGAATACGAAACTCAGAGACATCTGGGACAACATTGTGTGCGGCAGCCTAAATGAGAGGAGTTCATCTCCCGGTACTTTTGAAAAACCACAAAAAGTGAGAAAAGATTTGCTTCCTCTGTCATTAAGCCTGCCTGGGACTCTGAATCACCGGAGGGCAATGCCCCACCCCCCACCTCAATTGATTCATCCAGAGAAGCCTGTCACCTGTGACAGCTCTCTCTGGGTCTGGAGAGCATGGTGGGGCAGGAGGGAGCAGGGTGCAAACGAATCCCGCCTAAGAGCTAGAGAGGGTTGTTTGAAGGGGGAATCAAATGAAATGCCTATTGGCACTGCACTGGAGACATGCTGAATCAGACAGCTCAGTTCCCTACCCTCACAGAGCCACCTTCCTGGCTGGACCAGAATGCTGCTGGGGCTCCATACACAGCCTCCACACAGCTCAACTCCTTCATATCTGTGACGGTTTGTATATGCTTGGCCCAGGGAGTGGCACTATTAGGAGGTGTGGCCTCTTTGGAGTAGGTGTGTCACTGTGAGAATGGGTTTAAGACACTCACCCTAGCTGCCTGGAAGTCAGTCTTCCACTAGCCGACTAGATGTAGAACTCTCAGCTCCTCCTGCACCATGCCTGCCTAGATGTTGCCATGCTCCCGCCTTGATGATGATGGACTGAATCTCTGAACCTGTAAGCCAGCCCCAAATATATGTTGTCCTTATAAGAGTTGACATGGTCATGGTGCCTGTTCACAGACGTAAAACCCTAAGACGGCATCCCAGCTCATTTCAGTCCTCTGAGTTCCTGACTCTAAAGGGAGGAGTTGGGCTCCTTGGCTGGGACCAAAAAGAAAAGCAAGACATTTAATGATAATCTCTTGCTTCCTGTGCAGCTAGGAAGATAAACCAGGAGATGGGACATTAGCAGAGAGGTGGGCAAGATAACCAGACAAGAAACAACTTAGGAAGCACCTCTTTGCTGTCCTGGGGAGAGCCATGGGCTAGGGGACTAAACAAAGTTACTGCCTCTCATCTGGAGGCACTAGTTTAAGATCTGAGGGCCTTGGATGACCTTGTGACATGTCCCCACCGAGGCTACTGCTGGCCTCAGAAGTGCCGCTGCTCACTGTGACACTGCCTGTGTCCCTTACACCATCTTCTCTGTGCACGTTTTTCTCTGTGTCCATATATTTTTCTAAAAGAACACCAGTCATACGGGATCAGGGCCCACTCCATCAGTTGCAAAGCTGCTGTTTCCAAACGAGGTGAGATTCACAGGCATTCACCATCGGCCTGGCTCGTAATACCAAGCATCCCACACTGGTGGCCTTTCTCTCTGCCCGGTTCCTTTCCACTGTTTACACTCTACTCAGGCTGCATGAGGAAAGATTTGAAACATCCCATCACCCCTAACCCCAGGGCCCTAGCCTGTTGCCCACCTTGGAAGATGCAGTTGATCAGTCGAGCAATGGATCAACTAGTCATTGATCTTCCTGTGTCTCCTAGACTGCCCTTTTCTGTGCCCTACACTGGGCTGTTTCCTGCTTAGTTTTTGTTTGGTGTTTAGAATTTTTTTTCAGCTTAGAAAAATAAATATTTGTAAAAGAAGATTCATGCAATTTATAAATAATTTAAAAACATCACTTCCTGACATCCACATCAGCATCTACCTTTGGTGACTGCACATGGGATGGAGACCCAGGTGGAATGGTCTTCAGACGGCCCCTCCTTCAGTTTCTGTCCCTCACTTTGTCTCCATATTTGCTCCCTTGAGTATTTTGTTACTACTTCTAAGAAGGACCGAAGCACCCCCACTTGGTCTTCCTTCTTCATGAGCTTCATGTGGTCTGTGAGTTGAATCTTGGGTATTTCAAGGTTCTGGGCTAATATCCAATAATCAGTGAGTGAATACTATGTGTGTTCTTTTGTGATTGGCTTACCTCACTCAGGATGATATTTTCTAGTTCCATCCATTTACCTAAGAATTTCTCGAATTCATTGTTTTTAATAGCTGAGTAATACTCCATTGTGTAAAAGTACCACATTTTCTGTATCCATTCCTCTGTTGAAGGACATCTGGATTCTTTCCAGCTTCTGGCTATTATAAATAAGGCTGCTATGAACATAGTGGAGCATATGTCCCTGTTATATGTTGGAGCATCTTCTGGGTATATGATGTGGAAGTCAGGAAGTACATGCTGACAAGAACCTGATATAGCTGTCTCCTTAGAGGTCTGCAAGAGTCTGACTTATTCAGAGGGAGATGCTCACAGCTAACCATTGATCTGATCATGGGGTTCCCAATGGAGGAGTTAGAGTGAAGGCTGTAGGAGCTGAAAGGATTTGCAGCCCCATGAGGAGAGCAACAATACCAACCAACCAGAGCTCCCAGGGTCTAAACCATCAGCCTGGGAGCACTTAGGGAGGGATCCATGGCTCTACCAGTATATGTAAGGGTGGAGGGCCCTGTCCAGCATAGGTGGGAGAGGAGATCCTTGGTCTCATGAAGGCTAGACGCCTCAGTGGGTGGGAATTTGAGGGTGGGGAGGTAGGAGTGGGGGGGTAGGTAGGGGCACATCCGCAGAGAAGCAGGAGGAGGGGTGATGGGATTAGGGGGTTCCTGGGTGGGAAGGAGGATGGGGTAAGGGGATAACATATGAAATGTAAACAAAACATCCAATAAAATTAATCAATTAATTAATTAAAAAATCACTTCTCATTTTAACTCCTAAAATAGCACTTCCACAGAATTATCTCCAGAATACATTTATGAAGTCCGTGCTAGAGGATGACAACAGTTTCGAATTATGCTACCTTTACCTCGTAGTGCACTTAGTGAGTACCAACAGCTTACAGCCACTGCTGAGCACCAATGTATACACTCCTGCTCTCCTACAGGCCTCTGGGACTGCTTCTTGGGACTTCAATCCCACAACAGCCTCATGGCACAAGGCTACCACGGATCCGTGGCACATGCCCTGAATCTATGCTCTAAAAAACAACCCTCGTATTCCTATATTAAAGGTATTTGGTGACAGCATTTAAGAAACGATGGAACTAGTTGAAGTCACGAAGGAGGGTGAGGTTCCCGTGTGGCTTTGGAAGATGAGAGGGATAGAGCTGAGAAAGTTTCTTCTGAATCCCCAATACCATGTCCTTCAACTTCCTACCTCCAGGACTGTGGAGCTACATAAACTTCTTTACTTTATAAATACCCCAGCCTGCGGCATTCAGACACAGCAACAGAAGAAGAATTTAGACAAAGCTAAGACAGTGTGGCCATGACAACATTGATAATTCTGTCTCCTTTGCAAGTTCGGCAGCCCATCTATACTGGGTTTACCCTTTCTTGCCTTAATAACACACACACACATACATGCACGCACGCATGCACGCATGCACACATGCACACACGCATGCACGCGCACCCATACTTTAATACCTGGCTTGTGGTACAGCTTCAGGGGCACTGTACAGAAACGCATCTTACACAGTGGGACTGAGCTATCTATCCCTAGCTCTGCATCATTCTGTGTGTACTTGTAATCCAACTGTGCCTCAGTTTACCATGATTCGGCTCTAAGAGTCTCCATGAGATGAGATTCTCAGCACAGTCAATATTCCACCCCTGCTTCCACATCTGTTTATTAAATGTCCTCCAGGTGTGCCTCCTGCATAAACCTTATGCATAAACTGCATAAACTCTAGCTAAACACTAGCTGCATAAACCTGGCTGTTAACACCTCCTGAGGGCTTTGGAGTATAGCTCAGTCAGTGGTCTGCCAGACACGAAGCCCTGGATTCCAGCCCCAGCAATAATTACATTGGTTGTTGAGGCTTGTACCTATAATCCCGGCATTTGGGAGACGGAACCAAGAGGATCAGAACAGAAAAGCTGCCTTTGCCTGGGATACGTGAAACCCTGTCTAAAAACAACTAAAACACACACAACATCCAAAACCCCCGCTGAGCAGGGGCAGGCACCTTGTGTCCACCGGGGGCCTGTGACAAGGGATAGACTTGATTGAGTTGGACCTAGCAGATGTCTGCTTTCAGAACAGGCTCTTTGAGAAGGCCATATAAAGCATGGTATTTGCATATCTCAAGAAGCAGATGAAAATTGTTTGGAAACCTCAGATTATTTACTTGCTAGGTGGCTTTAAAGCCACTCCAGTTTCATGTCTCGAGAACTGTTCTTATTAAAAGGCAGCTAGCTGAATGGCTAAACCAGCAATGGGTACACAGGCTCAGAGCCAATGCTAGCCAACACCAGAAAGTCATAGCAAACATAATGACCTGAACAGGGACTAGCTAGCCCCTTGCTGCCTCTCTCTTTCTACAGCCCTGTGGAGTGTGATCTCACAAGTTCCCCTTCAAGGGCATGGCCAGTCATGCAAACAGCTGCATGTGCCTAACTCGTGTGTAGTCTGGCTTCTCACAACCACCTGTTCCAGGCCTCGAGAAACTATCTGCTCAGGGCTCCGGGGACTAGCAGTAAGTAGATGAAGGTCAAACACGTGCTTCAGGAAAGGGCTTTGTCCTAATGCCTGTATTAGTCTGGATTCTCTAGAGCAGCCGAACTAGCGGAATGAACATACATGTGTAAAAAGGGAATTTATTAGAGTGGCTTACAGGCTGTGGTCCAGCTAATCCAACAACAGTGGTCTCCCAACAGTAAATCCAAGAATCCAGTAGTTGTTCAGTCTACAAGGCTGGGTGTCTCAGCTGGTCTTCAGTACACGATAGAATTCCTGAAGAAGTGAGTAGGCTCTACACCAGCGAAGAACGGCGAGCAAGCAAAGAGGGAAACGCGGCCTTCTTCCATGAGCTTCTATAGGCTGCTATGAGAAGGTGTGGCCCAGATTTATGGTGGGTCTTCCCACCCCAAGTGATATAGATTAAAGGTGGGCCTTTCTACCTCACGTGATCCAATTAACCAAAAATCCCTCACAGGTGTGCCCATAAGCTTGCGTTTTGTTAGCTCATTCTAGATGTAGTCACGTTGGCAACCAAGAATAACCATCACAGTACCTATCAGACAACCTGTCTCCGAATTGTAAGCCAGCCTACAATTGGGCAAACTAGGATGGGTGGGGTGCCCCAGAGGTACCTTCCAAGTATCCCTCAACAACAGGTGTGAGTCCTTAGTAAAGTCTGGGTCCCTGATGGGATTTCTGGGCAGGAAGAGCACCTGCCTGCCATAGTTGTGACTTTCCACCCACTGACCATCTGTCACCTGGTGACAGATATCCCTTAGGTGGGACAGAACAGGACGATGCCTTTAGCCATCTGGCCTCAGAGGCCCTGATGGGGAGAGCGCTCCCTGGCACAAGGGTACCTTGTCCAAGGGCAGTAGTTCTCAACCTGTGGGTCTCAGCTCCTTATCGGGGCATCAAGCAACTGGAAAACACAGATATTTACACTACGATTCATTACAGTAGCCAAATTACAGTATGAAGTAGCAACAAAAATACTTTTATGTTTGGGGGTTGGCACAGTATGAGGAAGTGTATTAAAGGGTTGTAATGTTAGGAAGGCTGAGAACCGCTGTCCTGGGGCCTCGTGTGAGTACACGTAACACAGTCCACGTATCCAGGCGTCCCCAGCGCATCAGACAGCAGTCTGGGGAACAACACCTAGTTAGCCTTGAAACCCTAAACAAACCTTGATTGGGACTAGCCAAACAGTGTGGTCCCCAGCCAGACTGTAACACAGGGAATGGGGTGTGGGGTGTGTCTACGAGTGTGGTTCCTCCCCAGGTCCATCTCTTGGATTCTGGACAGTCTCTTCCTTTCTCTAGTTCCCCATAGGCCTCTCCGGAAGTCCCTTCTCAGAGAGGGACTTCCCTCTCTAGGATCCAGATAATCCTACCTTCAGCCTCTGTATATACTTCTGGGGATCCTGTAGGTGGTGGGGCTCTAGCTGAGTCCCTGGAAAGCAAGCCTGTGTCTGGTCCTCCCCTCCCCTCTCATGTGCTCCCTCCCCCCTCACACCATCTCTACCCCCCACACACACACACTGGCCAGGGCTGCTTGCTCATGGAGCGGCCTGGCTTCCAGCTAGGTTGGTGTCCAGGTGATCTCGTCATGAACTCTACACACCATTGGCTCACGAGCCTCCTTTCAACAACACTAGCTAGCGTCTGCTTGAGCAAGGGT
The DNA here is from genome assembly GCF_004785775.1 of Grammomys surdaster. Lineage (NCBI taxonomy): Eukaryota > Metazoa > Chordata > Mammalia > Rodentia > Muridae > Grammomys > Grammomys surdaster. Next base: position 2,815,658 of record NW_021604663.1, on the reverse strand, counting down.
GTGGGCCTGGCCTCATGGGGCTACAGTTTTTTGGTGTCACTCAGCCTGGCTCTGTCACAAGCTGGAGGAAGCTGACTCCCACTTCCCCAAACGGGAAAAGCGGGAGGGTGCTGGGGAGCTGTGTGAGTTTTGTAAGCACCAGCCATGCCCAGAATTCACACATTGGCAACACTGATGATGCACACCACCGATGAATGCACAGGACGTTTGCCTACTGCATCTTGCTGTCTCTACCTCAATGGCCCTGGAACACAGACCATGAGCCTACCATCTGACCTTCCTCACAAGAGTTCCCTAGATGAAGTAGGAAGTGAAAATCTTTAATTAAAAGAAAAGGTTTTGTTTTGCAATTTACTACATTCACTATATAACACACAAGGGGCCTTTAGTGAGCAGGGAAGAGGAAGTACAGACTCAGGTCTACTCCAGCAGGCCCTCAGCAGCCGCACCCAGACATACTTTCCAACATGGCCGACAGGGAGGGCCTGCTGGTCTCAGGGTGGGGAAGGGCCTACACTGCTATGCTGGTAGGGGGAAAGAGACAGAAGAGCTAGAAACAGCAGCTACCACAGCTGTCTCCAGGGGTGAAACTGCAGCTACCACAGCTGTCTCTAGGGGTGTAGAAACTGAGCCCCTCTTGTCCTACATTTTGATCCATGGGCCAATGGCTGATTCTCTTCCAGGCCCCTTGTGTCATGAAGTCTGCAGAAGTTCTCACTGACACCTCACTGTGATAACCCAAGGAACTGTACTCAGGGGAAGGAACAGGTGACCAAACCTTCACCCAGCCTGAAGATGGGATTACTTTCAAAACTGTACTCAGGGCTCTGACTGGATGGAAAATCTACTTCCCTCAGGTCATCCATTTTGGACCCCCCCCCCCCCCGACACCCTCCAGACACACACATACATTAAAAACCAGCCCAATGTCTTTAGATACTTTCCCTCATATGCAGCCCTTTCTGAGGCTGTGATTGACAAGGTGCCAAGCCCTGACTGCCTCTTTCAGACAGGAATAAAGCAGCTTCTTGCAGGCCTGCTACACCTCCCTGAGGCACACCTTAAGTGTTCATCACTTGTGAGGCAAGAGAAAAGGCCTGTCTCCAGCAGAGCCTGTTCTAGGCCTTTAAGTGACACCTGGAGCTTGTTCCAGGACCCATGCTCAACCACTGCCAATCAGCCAACTACAAACACGAGGACAAGTGCTCTTCAGAGGGGACCTTGGGTTGGGGGAACAGGAAGGGGATATAAATAACTTCCTGTGACCATAAACAGCAATAATAATGAATCAAAACACTTTATCAGAAACACGGGACTCTTGGTGGATTCTTTCTTATCATCTGTATATCAAACATACTGAGTTTTCAAAGTTGCCCAAGTAACAAGCCATAATGGGAAGAGAAAGAAACATTTACCACACTTTCTTGAACCCCTGCCCCTTGTAGCAAATTCTCTAAAATTTCATCTTAAAATTTACTTATTTATTTTTGAGGCAAGATCTCACATATCCTAGGCTGATTTCAAACCAGCTTTGTGGTTGAAGATGACCTTAAATTCAGGCATCACCACACTCAATTTACAGGAGTGCCCAGGGTCTAACCCAGGGTCTCACGCATGCTGGGCTAGCACACTACCCACTGAGATACATTTCTAGCCCAACCTGAAACAATTCAGGAAGCATTCGTCCACAGGAACTCATTGTGCATCTTTGATCAGCAACTGTAGGCTCGTCACTTGGACGGAGGGTTTCTGTGGCTGGTCAGTGGTCAGCCTGTAAGCAGGTAGGCAGAATATTTTATTTGGAGTTATAGAAATGGTTCAGTGGTTAAGAGCAAGCACTGTTCTTGCAGAGGGCATGGATTAAGTTTCTAGCACCTATACCAGACAGCTCACAACTACCTGTAACCCTAGTTCCAGGGGACTCTAACACCTCTGGCCTCCATGGGCTCGTGAGCTCATGTGCACAAACTAACATTCAAACACACACACACACACACACACACACACACTTACTTTTTACTTTTTAATTAATTATTTAATTATTTGTTATTAAATATTATTACATAATTGCATAATAATTATTTAATTAAATTTAAAAATACTTTATTTGGCATCCTAGCATCAAGAGTTGTTTCTCTCCTTCCTCCATTTGTCTCTTCCCTTTGCCCGTGGGAGGGATTCTGTGGGGCCGTGTAAGGCTAATAGCAGGGTAAAACCAGAAGCAACAGAGCTCACGAACTCTCCAGGGCAGACTCAGACTTCCTGGACCCATGTACCGGGATGGTAAACTTGGCAGCCAGGCCCCAGCGCTGGGTCAGGGCTGAGGATGGAAACATTTTCAATTTTGTTTTATTTCTCCAGTCTTTCCTAAAATCGTAGCTCCATTAAATCCTTCCACGCCACCTTTTTTTCCCCCTCCTGACATTAATAGACTACTAAGTTTTCTGTTTCTGTTGTTGTAGTTTGAAGTTTATAGTGTCAAGAAGAAAAAATGACAGCGAAAGGTCAAAGTAGCCTGTCTCAGCCTCCTTCCCCAAGGTATTAAAAAGCACAGATGCCCTAGAAACTATTGTGCACACTGCAACCTAACTTCTACCCCACTCCTTACAATGTCTTCGTCGTTTGACCTTAAAGGAGATGTTCAGTGGGCTCCGTCCTCTGGCAGCACACAGGGCGGGTCTGACATAGTAGCATATTTTTCTATCTACATAGTGAGGCAATCAAGGAAAAACATCCCCTACCAACCAGCCCCACCCTGAAGTGCCCTGCTGCTAAGTCTATTCTGTGCTTTATCTGTCACTGACGTCATTGTGGTCTTTGGTATGTGAGCTTCCTCAAAGTTGCATGCTGCCCTGGACCCCCCAGTGACAATGAGCTCAAATATTTAACAGGAAAACGGAAGGTGACCAAACTTTGTTAGTGAAATGTAACCAGGGTGCAACCCCCAGGGAAAAATATATCCTGCTTTCTCTTATAGAATCAGCTGCAAGTGACTGGATGTTCTGCTTAGCTTGATTCCTATGCCAGAAGAAACCATTAAACCTCAAGAACAGGTTTTAACCTTAACTTGGAGAGACTCCGACAAGGTGGGCCAAACCAACATGGAGCAGCGCTCTGCTGATCAAGCTACTGCCCAGCCATTGGCTGTAGAACCACAGGCCCAGGAAAGTGTTCCTTCCACTGGCCTTTTGCCTGGCTTGAGTAACAACAGTCTTTCAATCAGAGACAGCTAGGAAAACAAGTTGGATTTAAAACTGGCTCTGCTCCCTAACGCTGGCTGGGAGACTCCAGACATGGGATGCTGTGGAGATGGGAGGGGAGGGTACACAATTCCTAATCAGATGCATCAGATGGAACCAATGAGCCACGCCCAGCACGGATCGCACACCCGGTTTACCGCATTCTCCCTCCCTAGGAACCATGCCGGTCCTCATCAGAGCTCATCCCTTCTCTGTTCGCACCACTCCAGGGATGACTACACTGCTTGACCTAAAGCCCAAGCGCAGCTGCTCTCAGGGGAAATGGGGACAGAGCATACGGGACACACGAAGACCTCAAGTCTTCTGTATATTTAGACTGTTACCCTTAACTTCACTCACCTCTGAAATGCCACTTGTCTCAAACAGTTAATTATGGATTTTCACTTGGGATATGTTCTGAGTATTTCAGTTTATTTATAATGACATTAAAAATTCATCTTTGTTTTTAAACTGTTACTCATTTTAATTTCCAGCAGAAACAAGTAAGTGAATCCCTCCCCAACCCCAAATATCTCCATGGGCAATCCTGCTCTTAGACACCAAGCCTGAACCTCTTTTCTGACTTACGTCTAAATGAGAACCTGGGTCTTAGCTGAAATCTAGATAGGGCTTATGGCAAACAGACATGATCAGATTTCAAACTGGTAGATTTTGGAATAGCCTGAAGAATATGCAAGTCCTCTAAATGGGATTTTTCTTTAAAAAAAAAAAAAAGCACAACCAACATTGCTTTGATAAACCTAATTTTATATAGCTAACTTCCCCCCCTACAGTGTGGGAAAGTTTTTTTAAAAACAAAACAAAATGTAACGTTCATCTCAGTCAGTTATCTTCTCTCCCTCAATTATGCCAATCCTTTCCTCTTCCCACAGCTGTGATTCTACCTTCTGCTTTCTGTGCCCAGCCCTGACAAATATTTCCTTTTCCTATACCACTGTGGATGCCCAAATACTAGAACCACATTAGAATAAAGCAGGCGACACAGGAAGGGACATTCTGTGGCTCTGGGCTTAATCAATGTTTGATGACAGTAAGCCATAGATAATGAATTAAAGACTTCTAGTTGAATGATTTTGTAAACATTCTTCACATATAGAAAAAGCCTCTAATGCAACCATCAAACAGAAATAATATCAGACCCACTTGTGAATTCCTAGTCGGTAAAAGAAACTATGAATAATATTGTTGCTGCAACTTTTTTTCCTCATGAGAATTTTTGAATTTACAAAATAAGGCACATAAAGGATGATGGGATTGCAAGATGGTTGACCGGAAGAGCTGGAAGTGTTTCTCTCTACAACAGAAGGAAGGAAACAGGGAACAAACAGCTGTTCTTACCGACCTGTTTCAGGCAGAACACCAGAGTCCTGTGGAGATATGGTGGAGCACAGAACAGGGGCACCCCTTATCTTATAAGGGGACTGAGTCTCATAACTTAACCTTTCTTTCATATATCCCTACAGCAAGAAGGACTTTACTCAGTAAGTAAACAGCCTCAAGACGTAGGCACTGAGAAGACTGGATTCCAGAAGTTCATGAAGCCTTTGTAAGTCATGCCCCTGCACCAGAGCTGTTGAGTATCCACAGTGCTGCATGCCACTACAAGATAGCCAGCCATATACCATGCCTGATCCAGATTCATGCTGCAAAATGCCCAGCAGGGTCTTGTGAAACAAGCAGGCAGCTGTCTTCCACGATACTTCATCTTGGTTCTTAAACCAGCCAGGTGGCCCTGGTGCACTCCCACACCCCAGGAAGCAGCCTGCTGGCCTTCAAGAGTGGCTCAGTCCACAAGGCCCACTGGGAAGTGGACAGGTGGTTGTGTCTACCCACACTTTCCCCACAGGAAGCAACTGAGATGCTTCCTAAGCAGCTCAGCCCACAGAGACACCTGGGGAGCAGGCAGGTGGTCCTACGCCCCCAGCTTTGAACCCTATGAACAGCTAGTCAGCCTGCCAGGAGTTGGATCTACTACCATGTATTCTGGGAGAGAAGCCAAGCTGTGCTAAGCACTATTCCATTGCCTGGAAGTTATCTAGCCTTCCTTGAGCCTCTTGTCTCACCTAGACAGCAGGGAGCAGATAGGAAGCCCTCCCCAAACAGGCTGCCAACCCCCTTTCCCCACACCCTTACCCTGCACTGAAATGTTCTGCAAAGACACCTTTGTAGCTCAGACAGAGACAGGAAACTATCCTGGCCATCAGTAAAATGTACACTAAAATGTACACAACCCCCAACTCTGACATTACACATCACCTATGTGTGCTCACTGACTCCAAAACCAAGCATCACTATAGCCAGGGCAGTCAGCGAACCTGTTCTACTTAAATGTTACATCCCAGAGAAATCCCAGAAACCCCTGTAGTCTAGGTTCTGTGTCACTAACCCATACTGCCAACATGTATCACAGCTAATGAAGCTACACAAGCAACTACTATGCCAACCTCAGAACAAGGCCGACATAGCCTCCTTGAGCTACATACAGACACATAGCTCTAAGACAGTCTTTTTTTTACTATGGAAGCCATCCTACAAAACTGGCAGAGGTAACTGGTCGACCAGATGTGCAAATGGCAATGTAGAGACACAAGAAAAAGAAACATGATAAGAGAGACTATGATGTTTCATAAGAAACATGTCAATTCTTTTTCCAGTACACCAGGAAGAAAAAGTGATGAATTGAGTAAAAAGAATTCAAAAGAAGAGCTACAAAGAAGCCCAGCGAGGTACGAGAGAACACAGACAACACATGAAATAAGAATCACAGTGTGTTTTGGGTGACAAACCCAGCAGGGATTGGGAGCTTCAAAACTCTGCAGCTGAAGAGTTCAGTCAATGAACTAAAGAGCAAGCAAGCAAACAAACGGACAAACCAGTGGATAGCCTGAGCAGCAGACGAGAGCAAGCAGAAGAATCTGTTCACCTAAGAAGTTCTTCTGATGTAACTGAGCTAGACAAAGCCGAAGTCATATGGGACCACTGTGATATCAGAAAGCAAATAAATATTTTATGAAAGATGCTGTAGACAGAATAGAGAGGAGGCAGGGGGCAGACAATCTATACAATAAGATAGTAAATTTTATTGTATTGGAGCTGAATTTGGAATAGAAGTGGGAGTCCAGATACAGGAGGCTCAAAGGACTTAATGGTGTTCTCCAAGGAATATTACAGGCAACTATCATGAGTGCAAAAAGAGACCTTCAAAAATAAGAGGAAGAGTCACATGTGAGGAAACTCCCAATAGGATGGCAGGAGACTTTTCAGTGACATCATCCAGTGACATCATCTAGCCCAGAAGAAAATGACTTTCCATGTTCCTAAAAGAAACAAATGACAACCAAAGATAGCGCACTTGGGCTAGAGAGATGGCTCAGTGGTTAAAAGCAATTACTGTTCTGAATTCAGAAAATTTAAAATTGCTTGAAAGAAATAAAAATGGAAATACAACGTACAAAACCCTTTGCAATAGATCAAAAGCTAAACTAAGAGAGAAGGTGTTCAGAACTGAGCATGTGTATCAGAAACAAAGGGAAACTTCAGATGAAGAATCCAGTGACGCAAAGCATGGAACTAGAAAAACCAAGACAAAGAATCCAGTGACGCAAAGCATGGAGCTAGAAAAACCAAGAACCAAGCAAACCTCAACTTAGCAGAGAGACTAGCAAAGATCAGAGAAGAAAGAAAATAAGACTATGAAAGCCGAATGAAACAAAGCTGGGTCTGCTTTTTGTTTTCTAAAACAAACTGATGTTTAGCTACACGAACTGACCAAAGCAGAGAGAAGACAAACATAATAATTAAATGCAGGAAGGAAAAAAAAAAAGAGACACTAAACCCAATGCCATAGACATGAAAGGTTCTTAGGGGCTGACAGGAAGAACAAGATGCCAACAACTTGAATGATTAGGAAGAAAATCTGGTACATGTAACCTACCAAGAGTGAACCATAAGAACACAGCAAATCTGAAAAACCAACAATGAATTTCAAGAGGGTACCAATAACACAAAGTCTCCTGAGGAAGAAAAGCCTCCAAGTGCTTCACTGTGGAATTTTGTCAAACCTTTAAAGAACTAGCACTATTTTCTTTCCCTCAAATTACAATAAACAAACAAAAGAGAAAGAAACAGAGGGAATTCTTCTAAACATATTCATCAGGTCAAAATTACTGTAATAGCAAAATCAGAAAATGACATTGAAACTACTAGAAAGAGAGAAAGAGAAGAAAGAAGAAACTACAGACCAATATCGCCTATGAAAATTCTTGATAAAACAATAGCCAACAACAAAAAAAATCAATATAAGATCCAAAAGATTACATACCATGATCAAACAAGTTTTACCTCAGAAATGCAATGATAATTTAGCATATACAAATCTATGAACATAATATATAATATCAATAGAATGAAGATCAAGAAAACTTGAGATCATCTCAAATAGGTACAAAAAGCATGTATGGAGAGCAGCGCGGATAACAACTTTTATTTAGGTTAGCTAATTGGGAAACAACTCTGTTCGTATGGGCATATTGTTATTGAGCATTACCAAACATATAAAGCCTTTGATTAATCTTTAAGCTTTAGAGTCTCATTTTCTTACTGAGCCCGTGTGGTTGGTGGGATGGTCTGGGCAATGCCCAGCCTTGCAGAGACAGCGTGGAAGATTGGCAGAGCCATCTCCCACGCTGGTGTCTCGAGGGTGGCAGGGCTCGTGTTTCTGGCGGGGCCATTTCTAGCTGTGGCTCGCATGTGGCCTCTGGCCACAGAATATGGCGGCTGAGCTAGGCAGAGCCGCTGCAGCTTAGATAGTCGGTTTGACCAGTGGCCTTCTATTAAATAACTATTTCAACAGGGGCATACCTCAGCGGCACAGTGCTTATGTGGCATGCCAGAAACCTTTATTCAACACCACCAAAAAGGAAGTAAAAGGTAAAGAGGGGATGGAACACACACACACACACACTTCTGTGCATACACAGAGAAAGGTATTCAATGTTCAAGAAACAATTAATATTGTTAAAATGTCCATACTGCCCAAACAGAATCTACAGATTTAATATAGCCCCTTAAAAAATCCTCAGTTAAAAATTGTATGGAACCACAAGAGACTCTTGGTAACCAAAGCAATTCTGAGTGAAGGGACAGAGCCCAGGGAATAACAGCTGACTTTAAACACGCCACAAAGCCACTGAAACCAAAGCAGCATGGTATAGACAAGAGAGAAACCCATACGCCAATAGGAACAGAAGGGAGAGCTGGGGAATAAAAACCTATTTACAGCCACTGACTGGCAACCAGGCATACGTCAGAGAAAACAGTCTCCTACACGTATGGCGTTCGGAAAACTGGGTGTCCAGATGCAAGAGAATGAAACCACTAGAGGAAAAGGTTTGTGACATGGGGTCTCCAGGCAAGGAACACACACATCAAAAGCAGATTTGGAAATGGCCTTGTGTCAAGGATAAAAGGTTCTATGCGTGGGTGTACTCAGGCGAAGTACCAGCCAGTGCCCTATAACACGGCAGGATTAGCAGGAGGAAGATTAATTGTGTGCTATGTGATTGCAAGGTGTGTAGATAGGAACTGAGATGTTCCCAGTCCAAAGGAGGAAACCAAGTGTGAAATGATGCAGGAACCTGCTAGCCTGCTTTGTGTATGTGTATCAGATACTGCATATGTCTCACAAATATACATGATCATTGTGTCAATTAAAAATACGTAGGACTGATTGGATAAATGGCTCAGCTGTCAAGAAAGTATACTCCAGCTCTTGAAGAGGATGGGAGTTCGGTTCCCAGCACCCATGTCAGAGGCTTACAACCACCTGCAACTCTACTTCAGGGGAAGCCAATGGCCTCTTCTGTCCTCCATGGGCATCCGTACTCACATGCGCACGTGCACACGCGCGTGCGCACACACACACACACACGCACACACACACTGAAAAATAATAAAAATAAAGTTTACAAGTTTATTAAAGTTTACAAGTTAAGAATCTAAAGCTGGGCATGATAACACATGGCTGGAATCCCAACACTCAAAGGCAGGGAAGGAGGCTTACCAAGTTGAAAGCTGGTTTGAACTATATAGTGACACCCTGTCTTGAAAACAAAAACAGAACAAATCTGTAGAGGACTTGCTGCTTTAAGAAGCATTTTTAAGTTTAACTTCAATGCTCTTTGTTTCAGAAAGATAATATATTTGTCTCTTGGTCATACTCTAAGGCCACAGAGATATTTTCACTCTTTTTCATTTGAATGAAAAAGGCTCTATTTTGAATATATTTTCAGCCACATGTGTAATTGATAATGGAACAGTATTTTCTAGTTTAGGAAAAGATTATAAGCTTTATCAACAACAAAACTCACCACTAGATGCTCCAACAACACACTGATGCCTGGCTTTCAATTATAGAAGCTCTGGCCAAATGAGTTACGTTTCGGACAGCTTAGTAACACAACAAACACAAGTATACACACATACACACACACACACACACAAAGAGGTGAAGCAAACTAAGAAGGTTTGCTAGATCACGTGAGCATCAGCTTCCTGGCTAGAATACTGTACTCCAATGATCTACTATGATAGGGCTAATCTTGGCTGTTGACTTGAATAAATCTGGGATTAACTAAAAACCCAAACAGCTGGCACACTTGTGAGACATTTGTCATTATTTTGTGTGTGTGTGTGTGTGTATTTAGGTATAACATGCATACAAACATACTATACACGTGTGTGTATAATATGTATGTGCATATATGTGTGTATATATATGTGTGTGTGCATATGTATATATATATATTTTTTTTTTCCATTCACTCTCATCAGTTCTGATCCTCTAGGAACCCTGACAAATACAGCTACCATGCAGGTAATGAGCACTAGCACAGGGTGCTTGGGCACAGAGCCAAGTGTATGTCTTTTCCCCTATATCATCACCCTGTAGGGAATTTAGGGTTTCACTGCTTTGTGTCTTAGAACTGCACATATGTCTATGATGATCACAAAATAAGACAAGGAAAAAATACAAGGAAGACAGCAACATAGTGCCATTTAGTTTTCAAAGATACATACATACTTGACTCCCAGCGCTACAAACCAAACCTGACCAAACCAAAAAGAAACTGCATATGAATTGTATGTATCTACCTATAGACATGGATAGAACATGCTGCACATGAATTATATGTATCTACCCACAGACACAGAGAGAACACAGTGTACTTGGGTAGGTATAGATTCAGGATAACTAAGCAAGAATGGACCACTCACTTCTGAGAAGGAAATCGGGAGAAGCAGCTATATGGAAGGCATATTTACTGTTCCCAGTCCGTCCTTCATGGCTGCTCAGCTTTGAGCTACTGGCATTTCTCACTGGCAGAATAATTTTTGGTAGAGTGGGGACAAAATGGGCATTTCAAATCTAAAGCAAACAAGAGCAAGAGACAGCAGCCCAGCCCAGCGTGCCAGCCCAGCGTGCCAGCCTAGCAAATGCCTGTGAAGAACCAGGGGCTGAGCCTCCCATCTGGGTTAAAAGCAAGAGTGAAGAGCATGGATCTTACGGCTGGAGACACAGTAGCAGAGTCTGGCATTGATCTTGCGGAACAGCTGCTTGTTGATGGGCCAGATGACCAGCGTGCACAGCTGGATGGCGTTGACAATGAGCCCTGAGGCGATGAACACGTAGCAGAAGACCAGATGACACAGAAACTGAGACTTCAGCAGCCCGATGAGGTCCATGATGTGGGGATTCTCAAAAGAGATAAATCCGTGTGGTGAGATAGTTCCAGAAGGGAGAAAGATCCGGGGCTCAGGAAAGCGTCTGAAACACACAAATGTTATACATTAGCAAAGGTATGGTGTACATTATACTAGAGAGAGTGCACCTATAAAAGACTATACACTGGAAGTTAAAGGGTGACTAAGCTTTATTTGTAGGCACTGATTCAGTAGGCTTTCCTGCTGAGCACAGTCTAGGTAGGCCCTGTTAGAACAATTTTCCCTTAACCCTCCCAGCAGCCTCTGAGATCTTAGCTTTATAACAGGTAAGGAATCAGGCTGGAAAAATGAAGCCCCTGGACCGAGGTCTTCCAAGTTGCCATTCAAACCATAGTCAATGTGGCATAAATTACCAGACTTACAGTGAGTGGCCACAGATGTGTGTGTGTGTGTGTGTACATATATGTGTATATAGGCATATCTGTATATATATATATATATATATATATATATATATATATATATATATACATATATATGCACATATACACACATGCATATATATTGTGGTTTGAACATGCTTGGCCTGTGGGAAGTGGGACTTCCCATAGGAGGTGTGGCATTGGCATTGTTAGAGGAAGTGTGTCACTGTAGGCAGGCTTTGAGGTCTCAGTAGTGCTCAAGCTCTGCCCAATAGGAAGAGAGCCTCCTCTTAGCTGTCTTAGGAAGAGAGAGAATCTCTTCCTGGCTGCCTTTGGATCAAGATGTAGACCTCTCAGCTCCTTTTTCAGTACCATATCTGCCTGGATGCTGTCATGATTCCCACCATGATGATAATGTAGTAAACCTCTGAAATTTTATAAATCAGCCCCAATTAAATGTCCTTTATAAAAGTTACCTTGGTCATGGTGTCTGTTCACAGCAATGAAACCCTAAGACTTATATGTATGTATATATGTGTATGTGTGTATATATGTATATGTATACACATATTCACACACACACACACACATATATGGAAGGACTTAATGGCTGGCTTGCAGATTATCAGTGAGCCAGAGTACAAAGGCCAGAAAACTACTCTAGAACACCCGAGATCTGTGCACCCACCCCACAACAGCTGTTAATCAGAAACTCAGCCAGCACAGAGAGTCCAGACTCACGGTGCCACCAACCAGTCGTCTCCACATCTGGAACAAAGGACAAAATGACCTCACAGTTCAGAAGAGGGCCTCGGAAGAAAGGGTGGGAGGCCGCTCGCTTCTCCTGGGAGCCAAGGTGACTGAAGACCACCAAGGAAGGCCTCGAGCCTCAGGACAACCCTTCTCTTAGGTGGCAGAGGTAAGGACTGTTATAATCTGTTACAATGACCGACCTGTATAAGTTCTCATCTATTAGCTTGTCCTCGGCGCCCGTGAATCCCACAACTTGGGGCTTTCATTTTTAGACAGAGTCTCAAGTACCCTAGGTTGGCTTCAAACGTGCTGTGTAGCCAAGAAGGATGGCCCTGAACTTCTGATCCTCCTGCTTTCTCCTCCTGAATGCTGAGGTTTCAGGTATGTGCCACTACACCAGACTTACACAGTTCCGGGGGTTGAACCCAGGGGTTCAGGCGTGCTAGGCAAGTAACCTACCAACTGAGCCATTTTTCAGAGCAAGGAGTGGAGAGTTCCCAGGGTGGGTGACTTACATAACATCATGGCAAGCTACAGTTGATTTTCCATTCACCCTCTCTCCCCTGCACCTGTAAGGGCTGCACCTAGGCTTAGGGGATGGGGAGGCTCGCCCAGGCTCGGAACTTTTTACTGCAAAGCAGCTCACAAGTTTTCCAGAGGGCAAAAGAAGTTAATACCTGGGCTGGCTTTAAGATGGTTTTCACAGACAGGCAGTGGTGGTGCATGCCTTTAATCCCAGCACTTGGGAGGCAGAGGCAGGTGGATTTCTGAGTTCGAGGCCAACCTGGTCTACAGAGTGAGTTCCAGGACAGCCAGGACTACACAGAGAAACCCTGTCTCGAAAAACCAAACCAACCAACCAAACAAACCCATCAACAAGGGGCATGGTCTTAACAATGAGGAAGGGCAGAGAAGGCACGCTGATGGTTGCTAGGGTCTTCGTGGAGGTGCCTGGAATCTGGTGCAATACCCACACCTTCCTGGACAAAGAGAAACGTACAGGAAGAGCTGGCCCAATCTCTTAGCAGTCAGCCTGACATAGCAGACGTATCCTTCCTCTGTGTGGCAGGAGCTGGAGTCTGGCTGTCGGGGTTGTAATCTGTAATTGGCACACCTTGGCTCCTCCCACACTTCAATCTCAGACATTTCTAGCCTATGAAAACTCCCTCCATGGTTTCAACATATCCAGTCTCTCTTTCTCTATGTAGCCACAGCACGAAACTGGCAGTTTGCTCCCCTTAAACTTGACTTTAGTGGCCACATATGCAGGCCACTTATATGGCTTACAGCCTGGCAACACTAAACAGGAATTCGGTCGATGTCTCCGCACAAGCCACAAATAGCTTCAAAACAATCTGGCCACAAGTTTAATCCTTCCTTGGGTTCCAGGGTTCTAACATTTGTAAACATTTATCAAATCCTTTGCCTTGCAGACTAGACACTAAGAAAAGGAAGTTGGTTGGTAAGTGGTGTGTGGGGATTAGATGCTGCCTTCTTTAATGTGTCAGAGTGTGAGAACGAGAAATTAAAATTTCTTTTCCCGCTGTTAAGTTTCAAGGACTATTCCATCTCTGCTGGCACACTAACCAGTGTCTAATATGGTGTTGGTGATGTTAAGGTCATACATGTAGATAAGTCTTAGAGGATCAGAGAGGCCTCAGCTTATTTTGGTTGGGTTGTTAATAGCCGGGGCGTCCATATAGACTTGGTAGCTTGGATTTAAAGCTACGATCTGCCTTAGCTACTCCATTTTAATCAAAATTCTAAGGAAGACTATTTATTTATTTATTTATTTATTTATTTATTTTTACTTCTATGGAATTAAGCTGACTTCCATAGTCTGGATAAGGTTCGTCCATCAAAGTCATGTTCAAGACTCTTGGACCTTGGTGTGGGGTATAGTGGAAGGTGGCAGGGTCATGGGGGAACTGCCCTTGGAAGAGATTAATGTGGATCTCATGGAATAGGTTAGTTCTCTGGAGAGTTCTCGATGTCTGATATCCTGTGTTGACTGGTGAACTTTGACTCTCACATGAACTGCTGTCGTGAGGTTTCCTGCACAAAGCCTGCACCAAATGCGGGGGGGCGGGGGGCGGAGTCTGCAGCGTGCTCTGGAACCTGAGAATTTAGTAAAACCTCTTTTGTTGAGCAACACATAAACCAACTTCTAGTATTGGATTATAGACACACGGAAAATGAGCTAATACAGAGTCTATCAAGTTTATGTGTAAAAACAATAACGAGAGAGAGAGAGAGAGAGAGAGAGAGAGAGAGAGAGAGAGAGAACGAGAACGGAAGAAGCAGGTGAGAGGTGACCTGGGTTTGTTAAATCATTTCACTAACTTTTAGTCTTAGGGTTCTGTGTGTGTGTGTGTGTGTGTGTGTGTGTGTG
>NW_021604663.1:2765296-2801009 GCF_004785775.1 Grammomys surdaster | reverse complement strand
AGAGAGAGGAAGAGAGAGGAAGAGAGAGAGAGAGCAGGAGGGAGAGAGAGAGAGAGCAGGAGGGGGAGAGAGAGAGAGAGAGGAAGCTAAATCATTTAGAGAGGTGGGAAAAGATGGTATGACTGTTAATTGCAGATAGTAGCTTGGGAGAGCAGACATTCTGAATTAAGAATTTTCTCTTCTAATGTGGCCATTAGCCAACAGTGCATCCAGCCGAGATAAGATGGTATAAATATCTGAGCAGAGATGAAAATAGCTAGGGAGAAAACTTGTAAAATTCTTTGCCTAGTTTTCTTCCAGCTTGGAAGCCCTTAGAATGTTGCGTGGACAATCAGCCCATCAAAGCCACTGTGACAGTGAGTTATCATAAGAGGCAAAGGCGGGACCAAGTCATATGCTATTTCTGAGAGTATCCAAGCACGAAGTTATGGAATCCAGAGAACACATAACTACGAAGCTATTGCTAAGTTCTAACTCTGTAAGTAAAAAGACATGCTCCATGACCCCTTTCTCCCTCTCTCTCCTTCCTCTTCCCTCTCCCCCTTTCTCTCCACATGTTCCTGGCTGGTCTCTCTTCTTCTCTTTTCTCTCTCTCCACCTTTCTCTCTCTCTACCCCCTTCCCAACGCCCCACCCCATGCCCTTAATAAACTCTATTCCACACTATGTCTGCATACGGATGGTCCCTCAGGGGGAAGAGGTGCCCGCAGAAAGAGACACCCCTTCCGCCTCACCATACCTCACCTCTATCAAAGATACCCTTGGCTCTTTCTCTTTTTTTATAAAACACAATAGTGGCTTCCCTTCTCAACCATCAGTTTCCCTAAACGTGAGTCAGCATGATGATAGATGACTGATGGATAGATAGATGATAGATAGATAGATATAGATAGATGATAGATAGATGATAGATAGATAGATAGATGATAGATAGATGATAGATAGATAGATGATAGATGATAGATAGATAGATGATAGATAGATAGATGATAGATGGATGATAGATAGATAGATAGATGATAGATAGATGATAGATAGATGATAGATAGATAGATAGATAGATGATAGATAGATGATAGATAGATAGATGATAGATGATAGATAGATAGATGATAGATAGATAGATAGATGATAGATGGATGATAGATAGATAGATAGATGATAGATAGATAGATAGATAGATAGATAGATAGATAGATAGATAGATAGATGGATGATAGATAGAACTCACCTCGGCCTCTATGGTGAATCCACAGCCATCCATCCATCCATTAATGGTGGTTTGACTGGTGGAAGAGTCATAGCTATCTCTATATTTTACTGGTGTCGCCTACCGTGAGAATGAGACCTGTCTCACAGCAATGGAACTTGATTGGCCCCTGTCCCAGCTCTTGGAGGTTGATGTGGCCAGTGACAAGTGTGTAGGGTGAAGGGGAGAGGTCTGCCTATTTGTTAGGGAGGGAAAGCATGTTGCTTACTGAGAAGAAAGAAAGGAGGCATCACCCAGCAATAAGTGACAAGGGAAATGCTGGAGTGTGAAGGAGCTGGGGCCACTGAGATCCCAAGTCCCACAGTGTGCTTCAGACACTGTGGCACAATGGTGAGCGTTCAGGGCACCAGAGACCAATATCTGAGACTGGAAGCTCAGACACAAGTCCAATTCGGTCACCCCTCTCTGTGAAATCAGAATGGTATCATCTGATCCAGGTACTTCTGAGAGGCGAAGAGAATAACACATCTGAGATACTCGCACAAGGCCTACAAGGAGGCTCTCTCACTTCTGAGCACATAAGCAGACAGGGAGGGAGGAGCTGAGACAGACATATGATGTTTCTGGGTAAGCTGTGGGCTGTGGATGGACTGTCTTCCTCCTTATTGTTTGTTTAGATGCTGGCGTCTCCTCAGTGTGACTCGAAGCAGGTCATGGTACCTACCCCTCACACTTTCCTTCTCATATGTGCTTCCTGGTTGGGACTTGGGATGGGAGATGACGTACCTCAGAAACTCAAATGACCAGTCTGGAGAGATAGAACTTGTTCCCACAGAGGACCTGGTTCAATTTCCAACACACACATTGTGACTCACAAGCATCTATAACTCCCATTCTAGAGATCCTGATGCTCTGTTCTGGCCTCTGTGGACACTGTATGCACATGGCATACACACCACACACACACATACACACACACACACGGCCTCTTGACAAAAGTTATGGATGCTAATTGAAGAAGATAGTTTCACTTGCTGAGGGCCTACATTGATGGAGAAAACAGGGAAATTCCACACAGGAGAGTCTGAACTATACTAGCCTCTAAACAAAGACATACCCTAAACAAATAAGAGACCTACATACTATGCCTCACCCAGGGATCTGAAGTTAGGAAGAAGGGATGAGGACAGTCACACTCAGAAAGAGAGGCTGAGTCTAAAATGGGATTAGAGGATATGTTTTATTTTTAAATCATCCATCCATCCATCCATCCATCCATCCATCCAGATATCCCAGCACATGGGAGGCAGAGGCAGGTGGATCTGTGAGTTCAAGATCAGCCTGGTCTACAGGACAAGTTCCAGGACAGCAAGAGTTACACAGAGAAACTCTGTCTTGAAAACAAAAAAAACAAAACAAAACAAAAATTGCTGAATTTTCCATGCCAACTTAGCACCATCTAAGAACCCGGAGCCTCCAAATGCAGCAGTGTACAAAACACACAAAGAGAGAACACAGAGACTGTAGGCTACATTCCAAACAAAGCTCTCTTGTGTTTTAACTATAATGCCCCATTCTGAAGGAACTGAGGCACAGTGGGACTTCCACAGGAATACAAACCTACATCTTCTTTATAAGTAAGCACAAGGCAGGGCCCTAATCACCTTCCTACCACTTGATCGACTGATGAGGCCAACCTTTGGTGGTCCATCTCAAGGAGAAGGTGAACTTTCCTATAGCAGATTTCTAGGAAAAGGATCCATTTTTACTATATTAAATGAGAAGGGTCCAGAATCATACATAATTACAATTCTGAAATCACATATAGAAAGAACACTGAAGCCGGGCAGTGGTGGCGCATGCCTTTAATCCCAGCACTTGGGAGGCAGAGGCAGGCGGATTTCTGAGTTCAAGGCCAGCCTGGTCTACAGAGTGAGTTCCAGGACAGCCAGGGCTACACAGAGAAACCCGTTTTGAAAAACCAAAAGAAAAAAAAGAGAGAAGAAGAAGAAGAAGGAGAAGAAGAAGAAGAAGAAGAAGAAGAAGAAGAAGAAGAAGAAGAAGAAGAAGAAGAAGAAGAAGAAAGAACATTGAAGACCTAGGCAGAATGTTAATAGCAGCTATCTTTATAAAGATACATAATACACCGCATATACCTGTACTCACATACTACATGAGTGTGTATATCAAACACATGTGCACAAACACACCTCACATTCCACAGATGTGCACATGCTCACCCCCCACACACACATGCACACCATGCTTTCATATGCCAGCCTGCCTGGAGCCTGGCCCAAGGTAACCACCTCAGGAAGAAATGGGCAAAGGTGAGTTCCCAGATCCTTTCCAAACCCTCTCCCAACACCCACCTGCAGAGAAGGTCTTCATGGAGACCCAAGTGACCAGATAAATGAAAGCAAGTGTGGCTTCAGGGGCCTGGCAATGACAGTAGTAGGTAAAGAGGGGACAGCTGACAAATCCAGTTTCTAGGCCAGTATCTGTGAACTGTGGGGCAGAGGACAGCCAGGGGCAATGGGGAGAGGACTGGTGTCAGCCTGGGAGAAATGAATGAGGTTGTTTTGGGGTATAGAATATTCTGATCACTGGGTACACTTCAGCTGGATGAATTTAGCCATTCTTCACAAAGATGGCAAGAAATGTGTGCAAACCCAAGCAAGCCACTTAGCACATAGTCCTGACAAACAGGCTAAGTTTAGGTTTGAGAGGCTCTGCAATGGTGTTGGCCTAAATCCCAAAACAAAGCCAGACAGAAAGTGTTCTCGACTGAATTTAACCATCCACAGGACCATCTCGAACCAAAATATTCCTCAATTAAAATATCATCATTTTCTAATGGTTTGGCAGATGCTTATATAAAATTAGCTTATTTTAAAATTTCATAGAACAGGACTCTGTCCAAGTTCGCTGTATGGTACACGGTGCCCATTTAAGAATGCCAAACCCTGCAGCCCATAAATCACTCTGGACTTCATCATGTCCTCTAATGAACAGCCCTTCATCCTTTTCCAGGATCTAATTACGGGGCAGTGAAAACCGAAGACACAGAAAATATACATCTCTGTTTATATTTAATAGTTCTGAGCAGCTTACGGGAGAAAAACAAATATAGAGAGCTTTATATCCAAGGAAACAAAAACTCAGAAAAACAGATGAATAACAGGAACAAAAATAGAGATAGAAACACTGTCTTTCTTTTTATTATAGGGACATGATGGAAACAGGATGGGGAGGGAGAAAGAAGAGAGGAAAAGAGGGAGAGGAAGGGAGAGAGAGAAAGAGGGAGAGGGAAGGAGAGAGGAAGAGAGATAGGAGAGAGAAGGAGAGAGAGGGAGAGAGGAGGGAGAGGGAGGGAGGAAGAAAAAGAAGGAGAGGGAAGTAGACAGGGAAGGAGGGGAGGGGGAGAGGGAAGGAGGGGAGGGGGAGGAGGGAAAGGGGGATAAGGAGAAAGAGAATAAAAATATGCATGTGGATGAGTTTGTGAGATGGTTCTCCATCCTTTTAATGGGTTCTGGGGATGGTCAAGTTGGTCAGGTTTGTATGACAATCACCTCTATCTGCTAACTACCCCTTGGACCCTTTCTTTCTCCCTCTGAGTGTGCTCCCCACCACCACCACCACCACCTTTCTTTGGAGGTAGGGCCTCACACTACATCCAGGAACTCACTAAGTAGAGCCTGACTGGTATAGAGTATCTTCATATCTCACCCTCCCAGTGCAGGGATTACGGCTCACAGCAGGTAAAGGAAACCGGTTAAACATTCTCTCCTCAACATCCTAGCTCTGAATAGGAACAGGAGGGGTCAGATGGGCACAACAATAGGGTCACACCCGGTCATTGTCACACAGACGCACCAGGGGAGCAGCATCCTCTGACAGCCTATGAACAGATTTCCACAGACTAGCTAAAGTGTGAAGGTGAAATGAGGCTGCGGATGGGGGTGCGGTGGGGATGTGGAGCCACGTTTGGACCAGGCCTCCTGGTTTTAATCACTGCAACACTCTCTGTTAAGAGGCCCCAGATGTGTAACCTCAGCACGAACATCTTCAACGTCATGGGACCACTCCCACCATGAACATCTTTGGCATCATAGAGTTCTACCCCACTGCCCCAGATTTCCATCACTGGTCCCCTGTCTGAGAATGGGGTGACGGTAAATTTTTGAGTTACTGTCCTTGCCACCCAGACATGCTGACCGCTCATGGTCTTCCATGACAACCGTGCTCTCCCCACTTCACTGAGGGCTTGAGGGTGCTGACCGCAATGTTTACACCCAGCCTGGGGAAGCCAGTTGGCTGTTCTCATTGCCAACAGCTATTTTAAAAGATGCCCAATAAAAAATATAAAATATACGGTATCTAGGACATGTAGAGGCCAGACGTCTATGTCAGGTGTCTCGTTCTGAATATGTCTGCCTTATTTTCCCAGACAGAGTCTTGCACTGAGCCAGAAGCCCCTGCTTAGCTAGACTGGCTGGCCAGTGAGACCCCGGATTCTCCCTTCTCCACCCTCCTGGAGCTAGGTTTATAGGCGCGTACCACCATGCCTTCCTTTCAATATAGGTGCTGAGCTCAGGTTCTTTACCCACTGAGCCAATTCTCAAGCCTGGGCAGTATTTTTTTTTAAAGTATGTGGAGTTCATGAAAGATTGGAGAAAAGCATTAATGAGTTCTCACAGCATAAAAACCTGAAATTTAGAAAGGAAAATTCACCTTCTAAGTGGATGGCCGTTTCCTCATTTCTGCCTTGCAAGATATGATTTTACGGTTAGCAAATGAAACATTTCAAATACTGGAGGGGATCAGCACAAGGTTGAACTTGAACTGAAAGTGGGAGGGATCTTCGTCACAACAACCGCCACCATGTGGTAGTGACCTTAGTTGGTAGGCCATAAGCCTGCGATGGGTGGGAACATGAAAGAGGCTGAGGAACGTGAAAGGTAGTCACACCCTCCACTGGGGCCATCCCAGTGGGGAAGTGGCCTGACCACCCCATCTGAGGGTCTAGAGAGGGAGGCATGAAGATGGTATCATCATCTGGCACTGAAAATGGAGCACTTGACGCACCTCACCAGTGACCTTCATGTCTAACCCTGCCATCACTGAGATGTCATGGCCAGGACCAGCAGCCTTGCTGGGGGTCACTGCTGTCCTTCCCACATGGTCCTCCATACAGCCGCAGACGAGCAGCACATCCTGGAGTGCCCCATCTGCTAATGGAGTTACATGCCTCAGCATCAGTGACAGCCAGGGCCCAGTGCAGTAAGACGGGACACACCCTGGCCTCACACCTGCTGTAGGCAGCCTTTCTCTCTTCCTTCACCTCTACCTCCCTACAGCTCCCTGAATGGCTTAACTGTAGGATAAGCATCCTCTGAAAATCTAAACACAAAATGCATCCAAGTCCCAGCATCTCCCCTGGAAATTGTTTCCCCGCACAACGTAATTTCGAGTTTAGACTTGAGTCCAATATCTAAGACATTCCATCATGTAAATGCAAATATCTCCAAAAACAAAAACCAAAATATAAATCCCAAACTCTTGCCGTCTCAACCATTTTAGCAGAAGAATTAACTCAGATCTTTTTCTTACTAATTTTTCCTCTCGTGTCTCTGACCATCAATTCAAAACTTTGCTGGGAATTTCTGTGAGTTTATTTTATCATCTAGTATTTTATTTCATGATTTTATTGTGTGTGTGTGGTGGGTGTTTTGCCTCCATATATGTCTGTGCATCACATATGCCTGATATCCAAAGAAGCCAGAAGAGGGCTTCAGAAGGCCTGGAACTGCAGTTATAGACAGTTATGAGCGATCACATGGGTACTGGGAATCAAACCTGAAACTTCTCTCAGAGCAGCTACCGCTCTTAAATGCTGAGCCATGTCTCTAACCCATTTTTTATGACTATGGAGAAAGGCATTAACCATAATCCTTTTGGTTCTCTGTAACTTTTAAAATTAGACTCTAAGCCGGGCGGTGGTGGCACACGCCTTTAATCCCAGCAATTGGGAGGCAAAGGCAGGCGGATTTCTGAGTTCGAGAGTTCGAGGCTCTCAGAGTGAGTTCCAGGACAGCCAGGGCTACACAGAGAAACCCTGTCTCAAAAAAAAAAAAAAAAAATTAGACTCTAAGGCCAAACACAGACAATGCACTGCTGTTTTGTGATGGACAGGAAAACTGGACACTGGGGGAGACAACCTCAGCCACCAGAGATGGCCAAACCAGTCCCCTCTGTACCTTGTAAAACTGGTAGAATTACATCTTGCCTCTTATGTCCTTGTCCCACCCATCCAGTCTGTCTGGGCCAAATACTCGATTAGGACCTCCATGTCACACAGGATAAAATATCTGTGGTCACAGGGCATGGCTGAAAACCATGGAAAGATGATCAACCATATAAACATGGGACCAACTTTCAGCCCTGTGGAGATCCTCTCAGACCAGAAGTGAGAGGAACCACAGCACAGAGGCCGATAACAAAGCCACATAGGCGGGAGACACTGTACAAACCAATGGGCTTTGCGAAAATGCCCCAGAAAGCATTAAGAAGAGGTTTATTTTGGGTTGCCATGTGCTACCTGGGAGCCTAGGAATGGGCTCTGTGTAGGGATAAATACGTGTAGAGAAGAAGCAAATTCCTAGAGTCAGGGCATGTGAACTTGACTCTTGGCCATCTGTACCAAATCAGCTTCTTCACCCATCAGCAGAAATCACTGACCTTCTCATGGCTCTAAAGGTAGTCCAGGCTGGGCAGAAGCTCTGGAGGCAAACTGCAGATCCTCTGTTATCAGTCCTACTTTCAGGGCTCAGAAAATGAGGTATGGGGCCATTTTCCCACATGGCCCTCGTGTTTCTGTTTGTGGAAATGAACATGCATTTGTACTGGGGTGGCAGATAGCCAGACAAAGAGTCTGAGGAAAGTTCCATGACGGTTCCATGGTGACACAGGAGCTTGTCTTTAGTAATCCAGGGATACTCTGTCCAGAAAGGCTAGTTCAGAGAGAATAAGCATTTATTTCCTTTCTGCATCTCAGATACCAGTAACTAGGCTCTTCTCTCTCCTTGTCCCTGTCTGTGAGGTGCCCTTGACTCCTGAATTCTTGGAGAGGCTGCCGGTACCAATCTATTTTCTGATAAAGACAGTGGGGTCAGTGGGAAATCAATATAACTACCTTTTTTAAAAAATTTTTTTTGCTTTGATTTTCATATACAGGGATGTCAAACGAACCCAGGCCATTTCCCTGAGTAGACTCTAGCATAATGGATCTGAAGAGTCTCACTGGTTCACAAATGCACTTAGGTGCTTCTCTAGCATGAATCATTTATTAAGAGACAGAAATGCTGGCTGTGAGTGCCCGAAATAAGTTGACTTACAGTACCCTTGTTTCTAGACAGCTCTGAAACACAGCCACAAGCGCATCAAAGCACTTGGGTCTGAAAAGTGCTTTGGGGTCACTGCGGACTGGCTGTTCCTCGAAAAGCCTCTTTAATATCAGTAGCAGCGATGACGACGACGACGACAACAACAACGAAGCAGGAAGCAGGACTTTCAGTCTCTGCCCTTTCTTCAGTCCCACAGTTCAGGAGCCGTACAGACACTGCATGAAGCAGTGATGATGTACCAGTTCCTAAGGGGAGGCCAGGATAGGTTTCTTAAGGTACACATTCATTCATTCATTCATTCATTCATTGATAAGTTTATTCATTCACAGTAGGTTGCCTGTCTTTGGAATTTCATTCACTAAGTTAAAAAAAATTCATTGATAGAGATGTAAGAAACATCCTGATGGGCCGGGCAGTGGTGGCGCACGCCTTTAATCCCAGCACTCGGGAGGCAGAGGCAGGCGGATCTCTGAGTTCGAGGCCAGCCTGGTCTACAGAATGAGGTGAGTTCCAGGACAGCCAGGGCTGCACAGAGAAACCCTGTCTCGAAAAAAAAAAGAAAAGAAAAAAAAGAAAAAGAAAAGAAACATCCTGATGAAATGCACTATTTTGTCTGCTCCCTTCAAAAGAAATAAATCAGTAAAACCAAATCAAACAAAATTCATCACTCTGGGCCCCAAAGATGGAACAGCCGGTAAAGGGGCTTGCCACCAAGCCAGACAACCTGAGCTGACTCTGGGGACCTACATGGCTGGAAGACCACTTCTGTGAATGGTCCACTGACCTCTACATATGCCATATGGTGTAATGTGCTCACACAGTAGATGTAATTTAAAAATTTTTAAATTGATTTGAGTGGTTGCTTTATACACATATTACATTAGACTTCTGGTTCTAAAGGGGCCTTTCTTGGGGTTTGCAGAGGCTAGATATTTCATCCAACAAACTAAAAGGTTTATAGGTCATACGTCCAGCGTGGACAGACACCCATCCTTTTTACCTCACACAGAACACACAGCTCCTCGATAAATGTTGATTAGTTCCTAATTTCTAGATGATTTAATGGAATTCAATTTCCTAGCGGACCATTCTGAATTTCCAAAGAACTTAAAAGCAGCGGCAGGGATAGATGTACCCTCCGTTCCCTCGCTACTGTGGGGAGATATGGCAGAGGGCTCCGCACAGTGCCTGCTTCCAAAGGCCAGCAGACAAACCCACAGGACTGTCCTCCGTCCTGGCACACCTTGAGAAGGCATGAAGAGCCTCTTCATGGCAGCGCGAGGGTACCAAGCCGTATACCAAACAGACTCAACTATGGCTCTCATGAAAGCAAATGAGCTGCTTAAACCCCAGCAGGGAGCTGCATTCAGATGCTAGACAGAGGAAGGAACTCACCCTTTAAAAAAGACTTTTTCATTAAAATACAAATAGATCTGGTGAAAGCAAAGGCTCCTGTACTGCTCACCAAATCCTGTAGTCGTGAACGTTTGGAAATTATCCCATTACTATGGAGATCCACACACACTAGGGAACTTGCAAAGCTTTAAGATACAGAACCAAAATCTACCTTGAGCATGTTAACCACATTTGGGCATCCTAGAAAACTTTGTTCTTAAAACATGGTTACAATCTTGCGATTAAGTACTGTTTAAGTTATTGAAACGTTCCTTCTTCAACCATAATATATAATTGTCCGTGTAGCAGTCACACTAAGTTAGCTGAATTACTACCTCCCTGTTTTGTCATTGTATATTTAAGCTTTTCTTCTCCTTTCCTTTCTTTTATGAGATGACTTTGTGGTATAGCCCAGGAGAACTCGGAATTCACTATGTAGCCCAGGGTGGCCTGAACTCTGGGATCCTTCTGCTTTAGTTCTGAACCTTAAAGAATACACTTCCCAGTTTTGTTTCTGTTGTTTGTCTTTGTTTTTTGAGAATAAATAATGAAGTGGTCAACACTGTGGACATAAAGGTTTGTGGACATAAAGGTTTTCTTTCCCCTGATTTCTGGGCTATGTCTTTCTGGCCTGTAGCTTTGAAAAACAATCATTTGAAAGTGTCCCGTGAACACTGTCTAATCACTTTTTATGATAATGTAACTGTTCTCCTGATTACTGGCAACAATCTTAAACGCCTGACTTCTTCATACCTTAAAACTTGGATCTTGTGTTTCAATTACTTTTTTGTTCTATCCTTTGAGACAATGTCTCCAAAAGTAGCCCAGGCTGGCCTTGAACTCTGAATCCTCACACTCATTAATCTCTTACCCCCTCAACACAGGGAGGCAGAGGCAGAGAAGCAGGATGATATCTTTGAATTCAAGGCCAGCCTGGTCTATACAGTTAGTTCCAAGACCACAGCTGCATAAAGAGACCCTGTCTTAAAAATCAAAAACCAAGCTCTTTGTATGTTATGCCTATACCATTTAAAGTGAACTTTTTTTCAGTTTGTTAGCTTTTATTTGGGTCTCTAGGGGGACTTTAACCCATTATGAAGTAAAAAGGATGTTGTTTTTTGTTTGGTTTCTGGAGGCAGGGGTGGGTGGGGACTGAGGTGCATACTTTACATACCAAAGCAGATCTGGCCTCCAGGTTCTCTCAGCATCCCTCAGTCCCTACCTGGCATACCCTGCCCTCAACCCTGGATTATATAGGGCCCTTCCCTTTCCCCACAGCAACTTCCCTGGCCTTGATCCTTGGGGCCAGTGAACTCCCCCACCAGAAAGCAGCTTCCCAGTAAACCTGCCCCTTTAATATAATTTTATCTGGTTTAAACTGTCCTATTTCACCAGTAGCAGAAAAATAAGCTGTCATTTTTCACCAGGTTTAAGCATAGAAAGCTATTCTTTCCACTCTGATTTCTCAGCCTGCAAAATACCGAGGAAATAGTCACTTTTCTAACCTACCTTTTCCATAGTTTAACCCAGTTTCCTGTTTTTAAATTTTTACCTACCCGGCACCAGTTGTTTTGTATGTGTGTGGGCACACGTGTGTGGGGATTCCTGTGAGATCTGAGGCGGATGTCGGGAATTACCGTTGTTGTCCCTCCACCTTATGCAATGAGACAGGTTCCTCAATCAAAGCCAGGGCTTTTCCCTACCTAGCTGGCTCTGGGGATCCCCTGTCTCCTTCTGAGTTCCACTTGGGTCACCACAGACACACCGCATCTGCATGGATTCTGAGGATCCAAAATGAGGTCTTCAAACTCACACGTGAAGTAATTTAACCGCAGAGCTATCTCCACAGCCTGTTCTAGCATTTTAACAATAGAATATTCTTTAGAAGGATTTCAGTAAAATCTCTTCCCATGTTGGTGAATATTTCCTTTTTTTCCCCACTGCTATGGGCAATGCAGTAATGAACCTGGAATCCCCATGTTATCCTCCAACTCATCCTCTAACTTTACTACCCATTAACAATTTCCTCTTAAAAAGCCACACTCCGGGGCTGGAGAGATGGCTCAGCGGTTAAGAGCACTGACTGCTCTTCCAGAGGTCCTGAGTTCAAATCCCAGCAACCACATGGTGGCTCACAACCATCCGTAATGAGATTGGATGCCCTCTTCTGGTGTGTCCGAAGACAGCAACAGTGTACTCATAAATAAAATAAAAAAAAAAAAAAAAAGCCACACTCCAGGGGATCTTGTATGCTAATATGCTCATTCACTTCCATCTTGCTTCTCTGTATTTCCCAATTAATTGTCCAAGATTACCTATCATTTAGTTAATATATTTAAATTTTTAAGGCTCAAAGATTTACAGCGAATTTAAAAATATTTACTATATTTACTTGTGGTGCACACGCTATATGTACTTGTGGTGCACATGCATGCGTGTGCATTATATCCATACAGTCCCTGTAGGAGTAAGAAGAGGGCATTGGGTCCCCCGGAACTGATGTCACAGGTGACTGAGCTGCCATGTGGGTGCTGAGAACTGAATCCAGGTCCTCTGCAAGAGAAGCCAGTGCTTTTACTGGTGAGCCTTAACCCATCACAATGGATTTTTCACATTCATGAGCAAGTTCCTAGCCATCACTTGATCGCTTTATGATCTGTTATTCTAGGTTTATTCATATGTACATTTTGCAGGTAAAGACTGAAAAGGCCCAGAGAGGTTCCCTGACTGATTTCTTCAGTCACTCACTCTGGGCTGTCTGTACCTAAACCTCTCAGACCCTTGCTTCCCCTTTCGTCCTTCCTCCTGACCTGACTCACAAAACCACTGAGAAGACAGACTAAGAGTACTGGTAGAAATACCATGGATGGTTCAAGTTATGTATGTCTGTACCCACTTGCAATCCATTCAACTAACATTTATGCAGTACCTACTGTGTGCCTGACAGCACTTTCCTGCTCACAGTAACAAAACTAAGGTCAAAGGACAGAGGGAAAAGGCTTCTTCCAGAACCTTGAGGCACTGTTTCATTTGGCCTGTCTCAGTGGTATAATTTAGCAAATCCTGAGGTTTACTGAGAGGACTTAGAACTTCCTCTTGTAAGCCTTGGCCCTGAACCCTATGCTAATAGTAATTTCATTAAAGACCATTGCCCATTGGCCAGAATGAAAGTAGCATTGAGCTTACTGCTGAAAGCAGGCCTGTTTTGGCTGCAGTGCCCACTCTTCTCAGAACTCCATTTCTAAGAAAGCAAATTCTGGCAGCTTCGAGACTCTAGAAACACAGATGACCATACGTCACAAACTTCTCAAGTGGTAGGGCACACCATAGCACATTGTTGCTCTCTGGAGGGCAGTGCTAAAACGGCTGATATCTCATGTGATCCATACATGTTCCGGGGCTCCAATGGAAGATGGCTCAGAGGTGTACCAGCCTCGTAGGCTTGAGGACATGAGTCCACAGCCCTAGCACTCACATAAAAGGGAGATACAGCCCAGCACTCACATAAGAAGGCGATGCAGTGGTGTGCACCTGCAATCCAGTGCTTGGGATGAGAACACAGATGGGTCTCCAGAGTTGCTGGCCAGCCAGCCTGGTATAATGAACATACCCTAGGTTCACTGAGAGACCCTGTCTCAAGAAATTCAGGTTGAGAACCAAGCAAAGAAATGGCTGATGTCAACCTCTGGCTATTACACGTACATGCACAGATGTGTATACACACACATACACCCTACTGGTCTTATAGAAGAAAAGCCATAAGCACAAGTGGCTTAAGTCCACATGGAGAAGTAGGCAGATATGGTTTACTGTGTGAGTTAAACAAAGCAAATGAAAGAAGCCTCATGCAGAAGGACCTGAGGGAATTCCAGTTACCAGGAAGAAGGCATCCATCCTTCGTCATGAGGTGGATGTCAACACTGTCAAAGCACCTTTGGACGGTAAAATGAACCTTCCTACACTCACACAATCTCTGTGGAACTGGAGCAGAAACAAACATCCATCCAGCGTCACCCTGACCCCGAGCACAGCCAGCAGATGAGAAAAGCTATGGCAACATTACTGTGACTCCGCAGACAGTCCACCAAAGAGTAGCCGAGCAGAGGCCTGTGTGCCAACCAGCAATTGCCTCCATTGAGAAAAAAACAGGCTTGGCAAAAAGTCTCAAAGGAAAACTTGGCCAGGTCACAGGACTGTTTCCCTTCATGGAAGGCCACTCTGAAAACCTGAGATTAAATTCTCTGCCATTCCCCAAGGTAAAAGTGCTCAGGAATGAATGCAATGGGTGACTGTATTCACCAGACTCGACAGGGTGCACCTCACAAGACACTTCATGACTCAAATATGTGAGGGAAAAGAAAGGGAGGAAGCTGCCTTCTGATGGCCAGCATCACTGGAGTCAGCTCCCTGGGGCCAGTGATGGTGGCAAACAGGTGATGAAGAGGTCAACTCAAGAACTTTAGAAAAGTCATGGGACACTCTCCAGATGGGAGAGGCTAATTAACATTCCTCAGTCAGGGGACACTTGCTCCCCCGGAAGGGAGAAGCTGACTAACATTCCTCAGACCACAGGGGAGGGAACCCACCAGCGGGTGGGGAAGGTCCCAGAGCACAATAGACACATTCAGTGGGACGGACCAACTCTTGCCACCTACAGACAAGGGAAGTCCTTACCACCTTATTTCCTAAAGACCAATCAGTTTAAAAAGTCACACTGTTCTGTCAATCACATTGTACCTAGTGGCTGCTGCCCTAAAAACTGTATAAAAACTGGCCAAATGGGCTGCCTGGGGTCGCCACCTCTCCTTCAGGTGCAGGATGAACCCAATATCCAGAGGTTGACACATTGGAACCATAAATTCCTCTTGCTTTTTGCATCGATTCCTGGCTCCCCGTGGTTCACTCAGGGGTTCCCTGGTAAGCTAAGGCTCGCCAGAGTCTTAAAGAGACACAGAGGAAGCATGGGGTCTCAGCAGGGGGGCAAATAATGGAGTATGTTCATACATACTGGCTAGGAGCTAAATTGGCCCCCAGAAAGAAGTTAAAAACCAATGTCCCCTTTTCCAGTTTTATGTCCGGGAGACTTCCCACTACTTCCCCAGACATCTACCTATAGCATCAAACTCAAAGCACGCTGTTGAATATTTGGGGACGGTGCCATACGTATAATGACAGCACCCAGGAAGTAAAGGCAGGATGAGCAGTAGGTTAAGGTCATCGTTAGCTACATACAAAGTTCAAGACCAGCCTGGACTACGTGAGACCCCCAACTCATTAGCCAATAAGGTACAGCAACAAAAATTGTTGGAACTCCTTGCATCTGATGACCTCCGCAGTGGCTCTGTAAAGGAAGCTGCTCCAGCTGTCCCTCTAAGCCCTCAGTAAAGAAATGCTTGTCTTCCACAAAGGGCGCTGGGGTGGAGGTGAGGTGGCAAAATGAGTGACACTTGTGTCATAGTTGGGGTTTCATCGCTGTGAAGAGACACCATGATCAAGACAATTCTTATAAAGGACAGCATTTAGTTGGGGCTGGCTCATAGTTTCGTAAGTTTGGTCCATTGTCATGGCAGGAAGCACAACAGAGTACAGGCAGGCATGGCGCTGAGAGTTCTACATCTTGACTCAAAGCCAGCCAGAAGACTCACTCTGGCCAGACTTGGGCATATATATGAAACCTCAAAGTCCAACCCCACAGTGACATACGCCATCTAACAAGGCCACCTACTCCAACAAGGACACACTTCCTAATAGTGTCACTTCCTGTGGGTTAACCATTCCAACCACGAGTCTATGGGTGGCAGAACCTATTCAAACAACCACACCTCACTTCTAATATAATTCTGGATAAGAGATAAGGGCAGTAAAATTACAATTAGGTAAACACTAAACCAACTCCGTATATAAAGTAGCTACTGAGTGACTGAGATATGAAATACCTGCACTGTGGTACTGCTCACCACGGCTAAAGAAGCCAGTATCATGTCATGTGAGATATGGTAGACCCCAAAGATTCCTGCTGCATGAGCTGAGATAGAATCGGAATACGGCTGAGTTGGCCCACTGGCATGCAATAGCCCCAAAAAGGCAAATATAGAGTTAAATCCTGGGCCGCTGGTGGTTTGGACCCAGCGGTCTGAGGAAGGTTCAACTGATGGGGTACAAGCGACTTACAGAGTAACAGAAAATTTTGGTGATAGTTTCATAGTAAGTACATGATTCATCCAAACTCAACAAGTTAAATGGCTGTATTTTCTGGTGGGAAAAAAATCTTACCCCAATAAAGCCATAAAAACTTTTAACTGAGGGCCAGCGGCATTACTTAGAGCACCCTTTCTTGCCCCTTTGTGGGATGAATGGCTCTTTCACATGGGTCATCCAAGGCCATCAGAAAACACAGATATTTATATTACGATTCATAACAGTAGCAAAATTAGTTACAAAGTAGCGATGAAATAATTTTATGGCTGTGGGTCACCACAACATGAGGAACTGAGGTAAAGGGTCCTCCCGGCTTTAGGAAGGTTGAGAGCCGCTGACTCAGAGAGAAAGGAAATGACACGCTCTTAGGGATGACAATCTGAGTGTGACCCCCAGAACCCCCAGGGTGGAAGGAGAGAATCAATGCTCTTAACTGCTTTCTGACTGCACGTGTGCCATGGTGTGTACACACATGTACACACACACACACACACAGATGTGCACGCGGAGTAAGATAAAACAAATGTGATAAACAAATGAACCAGCGAAAGGAAGGAAGACAACATCTTAAATGATTGAAATTTCAACATCAAGATGAAATCTTTGAATATGAGAAGTCAGTTAATTTTCTTCACACAGAGTAAAAGGACCAGAAAGAATGAGAAGAGCAGGAGAGAGAAAACAGGCCGAGACAACCTTGTCCCATCGGCTGGTTCTTAGGCGAAGCAAACAGAAGCCTGGCTCTCGATACACCCGGCCTCCCAAGCTCTGATTTTACACACAGGATGTTAGCAGGTGATGCAGTCTGTCAAATGCTGGTTCAGAAACAACACCCTTGCTTTGGCATCGTCTCAAATGACTCATCAGTAACAGCCCTGATGGCATAAAGGAGCTCAACTCATCAGGACTGAGTTCTGGAGTGTGCAGTGCTGGTCCAGAAGGGTCTAGCACTCCTGAACAGTTCTGGCCTTTACACTCCTGAATATTTGAAATGAGGCTTTTTTTTTTTTCTATCTCTAGCCTTGTGACATTTTGCCAGCTTCCCTAAGACATCCCAAAGACTAAGAACCCAGTGGCTCCATATGAAAATCTTAGGTCCTCCTGCTCTTTAAACAATGATGTCTTTGCAGGAACACTGGGAAAAAGTCAAGAGGGCAGGAATTCACCTTCACTCTGGCCCATCCTTTCCTGTCTGAAAACAAATTTCCTACGGATGAAACTGGCATGCTGTCCAATCAGAAAGCACAGTGTTATCAGCCATTGGAACAGTGAAACTGGGTGTCTCAAGTTTTGACGCAGAGTAAAACTTTCTGTACTGAGATTGCACCATATGATCTGATCTGGCTGTCCCTGGTGACAGCCACATACTGAATCCAACCCCCATACTGGAATAAAGGCGCTACTCATGACTCTCCCAGGACGAGACCAGGGGATTGTATCTGTACCCAAGGTAAAGTCCCCATAAATTCTCAAAGACAGTTGGCGATGGTTCCAGATGGAAACTTAAATTGTTTCTGTTCCTTAAAATATGCCCTGGCTGCAGAGTAGGTTCAAGGTTAGCCCGGGTTACAGAGTGAGCTCTTATCTCTAAAACTAGCCACACCACAATTACCTCCGAGGCGTCCAGCTACCTCGGGGACATGAACTAGAAAGGCTGCCCAGAATCCCTGGAGGCCTGTGGACACCCTCCACAAACTGGTACATGTGACCTAGTGAATTTCAGACTCGGTGCGGAATGGGCTGGGAAGATTTGAGACCGCCTGCCCAAGGAAGAAGGCTCCTAAGAACCATAAAGAACTTCCGGACTAGGAGATGTAGTGCATTGCCCGAAAGGCTGGATCCGACATGGTGGTGGAACAGCTGACGAGTCTATGAATTTACCCCAACCTTAACTGACCCACGCTTCCTGCAACCTGACCAACCAGGATGACGTCTGCAACTATCATAAAGTTCACCTGCACCACCTGAAAGTCAGAAACTCATTCAAACGGACACGTGTGACCTCCGCTCCAGGACTGCCCAGGGCTGATGATAAATTCTCAGAACTAGTGGTGGTTTGTCCCTTCCACTCGCTGTTCTAGAGGGATGCAGGACTGCAGCTCCCACTAGTGTGACCACAACAGAGCGTAGGAGCCGTGCTCACCTACCTGACGGAGGCAGCTTTACCAACAAACCTGGGTTCAGACGGTGGATGTCCCACCTTCCACCAAAGCAGCCAACACCGCAGTGTGGAGAAGCTGTATGTTCCATACATCAGCAATATTACTATACCTCTGTCTGGGAATGTATATTGATCGTAGAAACACATTTCTCGACTACTGGAACTTTCCACCCTATTAAAAACTCTCCAGGAAACAATCAAGGGCAAGACAAAACCAGGGTAAGAGGGGTGTTCCTGTGATGAGATTGGTCTGGTTTCTTTTTCCCCCTTTTCTCTTTACTTATGAGTGGACCCTTGGCTGTTTCTGCATTCTTACAACATGAAGCCCTAAGATCACAGTACCTGAGGACACTGTAGTGTGGAGGTACTGACCTTGACTCCAGAGCAGGATCCTAAAGCCGAGGAGCATCTTGCCATCACGACATGAACAATCTCTGTCCATGGTGACAGGATTACTGCAGCTCAGAAAGAACAGGGTATGTCCTAGAATAGTCCAGAAGAGGTCCATCCTAGCAGACATGGGGAAGACCCTAAAAGGTAGGAGACCGAAGACAAGGCGAGAAAAAACGAACCTCCACTAAATGTTTTGTTGGCAGAAGAGTGGCCCAGGATGAAAAGCAGCCATGGCAAGAACACTGTTGGGGTGACTGTCTCATGCAACCTCACTGCCTCTTCTAGGACTCAGACTAGCCACCTGGATATAGACGACAGAGAGACAAGAATGAAAAGCAAACATCCACTCCTTCCCAGAGTCACCAAGAGACCATTCAACCTGGTTTTCTCCTCAAACATTTCCTGAAATACTCCTCTAGCTGGGGGGGTGGGGCTCATAACTAAGTACCAAGAGCTTTGGCTACCCTTGTTTTAATTTGTTGTTGTTGCCTTTTCTTCGGGATTTATTTATCTGGGGGGTGGGGCACGTACGCTCCAGCAAGCCTGAGGATATCAGAGGTAATCCTGCAGAAGGTGGTTCTCTTTCTCATCCATATGGGACGCAGGTCCCACTGGGTTCGGCAGCAAGTAGCTTTACCTGCAGTCACACCACAGACAAACTTTTGGTTGTACTAATCAGGAGATTATGGACCTAAAAAGCTGTATGCACTCGGAGATGGCCTTGAACTTCTGATTCTCCTGTTTCTGCCTCCAGAGTACTGAAAATATAGCCACAGCTGGCTGCTTTCACCTTTCCACAGGAGCCCTTAGAGAGTGGCCCAAGTTCATTCTGCACAGCACAGATGGCCCCACAGACGGGAGCCTTGGTTACAAAGTTTCCATTGACCCTGGACTCCTTGCTGACCACGCAGGAAACAAAGGCAGCACTCACAGGGACATCAGATGAGCCAGCCCCTTGTGCCAGTGGCAGCATGCGCCAGGGAGCAGCTCCCAGTCAGAGTGTTCAAGGTCTCATGGG
The DNA here is from genome assembly GCF_004785775.1 of Grammomys surdaster. Taxonomy (NCBI): domain Eukaryota; kingdom Metazoa; phylum Chordata; class Mammalia; order Rodentia; family Muridae; genus Grammomys; species Grammomys surdaster. The sequence goes on along the minus strand of NW_021604663.1, from coordinate 2,781,229 downwards.
CAGTGAGCTAAAGGCTATTCATGGGGCCAAACTTAGACTGCAGGTCCTGGCTCTGCTTCCCTCTGCACACTGCTGTTCTTCATGGCCCCTAAAAGGCTCCGTGTGTATGTGGATGCTGTTCTGAGAGTGGTCAAATTAAAAAACAGGCGTCATCCCTGGTTCTCACTAATGGGGCGTCTGTGTCACATTACTGGCACTGTTGACTGGCAGGTGAAAGCTTAATAGTGAGCACTGTTGGAAAAACATCAGCTCGACTGCAAGCTGGCTCAGCATCCCCAGAACACAGCTGGATCGGACCTTACAGAGTATACAGCTAAGGAAGGGAAGGAAGGTGGGAGTGGTTGAGGACCAGAGACCACAGTTCAGCCATCGAAGAGGAGACAAGGAAGAGAGAAAGGCAGGCGTGTGTGTGTGTGTGTGTGTGTGTGTGTGTGTGTGTGTGTGTGTGTCAATGGAGCAAAAACTGGAACTACTAAACAAACAACTGGGCATGCTCAGACCCTGCCATTGCCTTCTCTCCCGAGCTCACTAAAATGTTAACCTGTTAGTCCTCTATAGCAGGTGACCAAATTGGGATTTAATTGACACCTCAAAATATTCGTTATGTGCTTTGGTCTATGTGATTTTTTTTTTAAATCTTTTCCCTGAGTCAGTGGGGTGAGATGGAAAACAAAAGTCTCTGTCCATTTTGCATCTAAGAGAAGTCTTTTTCACAGCAGAAGAAAACCCACAAGCTTCCGAGGCTGTGCAATGCCAGTTCGTGCTGTCACTTTATAATGCCTTGCAGAGCCAAGCTGGGGTGTCTGAGTATCCTTAGCACTGAGACTTCGGCTCATTAACCAAAGGGCATCAACTCCATGTCAAGCTAGAGAAAATAACACAGAACCTTCACAGGTGCTGGGAGGAAGGACAAGTTGACACACACTTATACAAAATGCTCACCATCTAGCGAGCATTGTCTGAGGGACATTGAGTAGTCAAGCGACTATGTGACAGTACAGAGCATCACATGACATGTAGAAGCTGGAAAGAACAACATACAAAACCTTCCCTTTTCTCTAGAATGTCAAAGAGGCCCTCAAGACAACCTCACCAACTCCTAGATTCTCTGACCTGTTTCCTCTCTTCCTCCACCGGCCTGGTGAGGCCTCACTGAAGTGTCTACTTCCCACTGGGACAGCCTTGTGTTCCTAGACCACACCGCCTCTCAAGGCTTGCCTGATGTCCAGTCCCCTCTGCCACTCAGACACATTCCTCTCCTGCATGGTGTCTTAACATCTATGATGGACGGTTAGTGTTAACCGTCAGTGCCTATGGGAGATTATCTTGACTGCATTAGTTGTGTTAGAAAGACACATCCACTGTGCTTGGGGACATTTTCTGGCTGGGATAGTAGACTGTAGGGCTGGAGAAGAGGAGGTGGAGGTCAGCGGGCACTCTAAGCTCTCCTCTTCCTGGCTGGAACAGGGGACTGTATGATAGAAGAGAGCTGAGAGACTGCAGGTGTATGGAGACCGTTTACCTCAAGCTCCTGCAGCCTTGACTCCTTGTATTGGAGGGACTGTGAGGTAATGTAAACCCTTTCTCCTTTAAGTTGTCTTTATCAGAATACTTTATCACAGTGGCAGAAAAACAATGGAGACTGGTTACCTTGGTTCAGGCTGTCTCTAGGAAGCATTTCCAGACAGAACAATGTAAACCCTTTCTCCTCTAAGTTATCTTTATCAGAGTACTTTATCACAGTGACAGAAAAACAATGGACACTGGTTACCTTGGTTCAGGAAAAGCAAGTATACTAGGAAGAGACAGAGTGGGTGTCTCTAGGAAGCATTTCCAGACAGAACAATGGGGGGGGGGGTGGACAGGCAGGCCTCATCGCTGGCCCCCACAGGGCTCTATGCATGCTTCTCGTCTCACGGTGAAAAAGTGAGCTATTGCCTTTCTCTGGGACACCAATTATGTCTGGTTCCTTCATGAACCCCTATGGTAGACAAAGGGTAGCCTATGACCAGAAATGTTATAAGAAGTATAGGAGGGTGGAATAAAAGACTTGTCTTACTCACACAAGTCTTCAAGGCTGGAATGACAGATGGGGAGGTGAGGAGATACGAACCCAGTGTCTACCAGAGCTAGTCCACGAAGCTCTGTATCTCCCAGTCGTTGGAAGTTGAGGCTTCAAGGCTACAAGGCTTGCAAGGCAGTCCAGGGAGGCCCTTGTGTGGTCAGCACAGGGTCAGGGCCACAGGGAAAGAAAGGCTTGCAGTTTGAGTGGGCAGTGGAACGGACTTGGCAGCTGACTGGTACATTCAACGAGGCATAAGACTGATGTGCAGAAGAGAACAGAGGCAAGGTTGCAAACTGGCTCCCCCAGCCCTGTGACAGCCATCTAGTTCACTGGAGGGAGGTGGTTCCTGACTCCAGCAGGCCTGGGATCTACCTGAACAGCGGTAGGTGCTTGGCAGGGCTTTGTCTGACAACCCAGCCCAGGCGACTGACATCTTACACTACTACAAGCAGGTTACCAGGATGGGAAGTGTGAATTGTTTCAATATGGCTTTGCTGACTATACATCTGCTTTCCAGGTAGCCTGTTAGCTTTCAATTCTTAAGCAAAGTATCTAGGAATTTAAATTTGTTTGGAAAAATCTATGTGGGCTGCGCTTAGGCAAATTAGCCCTGAAAAATTGTTTCCTTTGAGCCAGGGAGCAAACCAATGAACTTCTGCATATAGAAGTTATAGGTAGCCGGGCAGTGGTGGCGCCCGCCCTTAATCCCAGCACTTGGGAGGCAGAGGCAGGCAGATTTCTGAGTTTGAGGCTAGCCTGGTTACAGAGTGAGTTCCAGGACAGCCAGGACTACACAGAGAAACCCTGTCTCAAAAAAACCTAAAAAAAAAAAAAAAAAAAAAAAGAAGTTATAGGTAGAAATTCTCTTACACAGCAGTTCTCCGCTTTAGGGGAGATGTTATCTCTGAAGGATGTATCTAGCAATTTCTGGAACATTCTAGGTAGTTATGACCACAGTGGGAGAACTTATTCCTGGCAGCTAGTGGCAAAGGCCAAGGATGCTGTTATCAGCCTGCACGGAACAGCCCTGTAAACACAAGTTAATTGGCCCCAAATGTCAACAGAGGATTCCTTTAAGGACCGCTATGTGAGAGGGCCTGACTGGGAGGCACACAGAGGAAAATGTGACAGCCTTGTGACCATCTTTTCTGCAGCCAAGAACATCTGATCCATGCTGGCTGCCATACTCTGTGGTTCCCTTGAGAAGTCTACACTGTCCATAAGAACCCAGCACAGTAATTAAGGTAGGAACCTATAGAAGTCAACTGTTTCGAGTTGTAATTGTGTGTCCATAGCTCTTTTGAGAAGGATGGCTGGAGAAGGTCAGAGAAAGAGAGAGATGGAATCCGGGCTACTGAGAGAGCTGTGGTAGCTTATAGCGACCGTCAACTTGACAGGACCTAGAATTAATCTCCTTGGTGACAAATCTATGATAGAGTTTGCAGGTGGGGTTAACAGAGATGTTAAGAACCACCTTAAATGTGGCCAGCTTGTTTCCACGGGCATAAAGCCCTGATATAGATAAAAAGGAGAAACTGAGGTCAGCACCAAGCTTCACCCTCGCCCGTGCCCCGCCCCCCACCTTTCTGCTTTCTGAATGTAAATGCATGCATGATAGCCAGATGCTGCCCAGTTGCCACACTCCTTTAAACTGTGAGCCAAAATAAACCTTTCCAACCTTAACTTGCGTTAGTGAGCCATTTTATCACAACACCAAGGAAACACTAATCTATAAACTGCCTATCCCTTCTTCTTAGCCTTCCGGCCTATTCTTTCCTCACAGCGGGAGAGGAGAGTAGGAAGGAGCTAGCCTGACTTAACAGCCAACCGGGATCCAGGACAAAGGTTTTTGACAATTGCATTGATTGTGTGGGTTGAGCTGCTGAGTCCAGGGAAGAAAATGCGCTTGGTTCTTTAAAATTTCATCAGTCTCGGTTAACCTCCTGTCCATGGGGAATTGATTGCTCACACAGGGCCCAGGGAGATGGGAAGCAAACCAGATTTCACTCCTGGGTCAATTCATTTCTCCTATTCTTGTTTCAAAATCCGTCCGAGACAAAGCCTGGCAACATCTTCACGGATGACAATCTGCCTTTGAAACTGGGTGATGAACATAAACAAGGAGGGAAGCCAGGATCCATCCATGCATCCTACAGGACCAGGGTGGGGGCAGGGTCCTTAACTAGATAGAAGTGACTCCATGAGGCTGGCTCCTGGGGTAAACACAGATCTTGAGAGCAGTTCATATTGGCTTCTACCATAAGCATTGCCAAGTCTTTCAGCTATGGTTTTTGTTGTTGTTGTTATTGTTATTGTTGTTTTATCACAGACCCCTTTTCCCTGCCCCAACCATCTCCTAGAAAATTATGACGGTGCTCTATGGACAACGGTTGCTTGTCTTACACGCACTATTTCTCAGCTTCTAAAACACTTCTCTGTCCCACAGCATTTCTGCAGACTTAAAAATAAGTATGACAGGCATGCAAGAGAAGATCCATAGGAGATTTGTTCATTTTAAAAATAAACATTTCCTTTCCTTTGGCAGGGGATGTATTTCATTTGGTTGAATGATTCCTAGATGCACAAAGCAAGGGTAGGGAGACTCCATCTCTACCACTGCCTGAAAAGGGCATCATTGGGGGTGGGGAGGACAGTGATCAGTGATGCTTGCCTTTAATCCCAGCACTGGGAGGCAGAGGCAGGCGGATCTCTGTGAGTTCCAGGCCAGCCAGCCTCAGTCAGCTACAGAGTGTTCCAGGTCAGCCAAGACTACACAGAGAAATCCTATCTCAAACAAACAAACGAAAAATTCTGAATGTCCACCGTCTTCTAGGTCAGTGGCTCTCAATCTGTGGGTCGAAACCCCTTTGGCAAACCTGTCTCTGAAAATATCTACATTACAATTCCTAACAGTAGCAAAATTATGGTTATGAACTAGCAAGAAAAGGTAATTTTATGGTTGAGGATCATGAGAACATGTAACATGTGTCACAGGATCACAGCATTAGGAAGGTTTGAAAACCACTGCTCTAGGCTCTATTTGTGATTGGGGGAGAAGAGTCACCATACCAGGATAAGAGATGCTGTCTGTTGCTCAGAGGCAAGGCTCTGGAAAGCAAGAGTCCAAGTTCAAACCTCAATGCTACTTGTTACCACCCCAGATAAGTCCCTTAGTTTACTAATCTTTACTGAACAATGGACAGTCATGATAGTTTTTAAATGTAAATTTGTTAAGGGCACAACTTAAATTGGTATGTGTAAAGTAAAGGTATATAGGAAGCCCTCAGCAAAGGTGGGCATCTGCCACTCTCATAGATCCTACACAGTGGCCAATCTTATCAATGTGTCTGCATCACCTGCCATTCCCAAGACTGAGGGAGGAACCACTTCCTGCAAGACTTTCAGTGCCAGCTTCAAAGCACCATGAAGGCCAAAGATACTCCTTCACTTTCAGACCCATGGCAGAAGTGCTCAGAACACGGAGGCAGTGTCTAACCCAAGCAGACAGACAGCAGATTAGTTTGAGGCCAATCTCATCCGGGATTAAAATAACAGAAGAGAAGAGAACTGTTTTTCCCCCAAGGTCAGTTAGACAGAAGAGGGGCATTCTTCCTGGTGAACTTTGTCACACTGTCATGTCATTTCTAGGCTGAAGGTGGAGATAACAGAGTAAGATCTGTCTACTGAGAAAACTTTCTGAGCCCTGGAAATACACTGAGGTAGGGCAGAGGCTACTGGATGCTCTGTGGTCCTGAGGTGAGGTACCTGTTGCTACAGAATGTCTGAGGTCTGTGACGGGGCTAGACTCTTGTTTCTACTGAACATGTGCTAGCCTTGTGTAATGGAAAGAAAGCTCCAAAGAACACAAGAGAACTGTAAACAGTAAACTGATAGACACAGACTTTAGAAAAAGTAGACCTTACAAAACAAAATAAAGCAAAACAAAACAAAAATCCTGTATCCTGTGTCTACTGGGAAGAGCCACAGTCCCCGCAGAGCAGGGTTAGACACCATCACTCTGCATAGCCTATTCTCCTATGGATCCAGCACTCAGAATCCCATTTCCGCCAGTGACATTAATTAACAGATGTTTCCTAGATTTATGCTCAACCAATACAGACAAACACAAGGAAACCTGAAGCGGGATGAGAGTCAACAGCTGAATACTTCCTCCCCACTGCCCAGTGCAATCTATATTAAAAAATTGTTTGTCGAAACGACGTACAAGGCCATTATTAGCTAATGAATGTTTCTATCATTATTTCGAGGGCTAAGGGAGCTTCCTGTGGTCCTTGCTAGCTCGAGATACTTCAGTAGCACATATCCATAGCATGTAGTGTCACAAGGGACTTGATGCTGCCCGATGAATGAATGAATGAATGAATGAGTGAGTGAATATATGCAGAGTTGATGGACAATGAGGACTGCTGAAGTATGGACACTAGCAGGTCTTAGGATCTACAAAAACACTAGAAGAAAAGAAAACATGAGCAAATAGGCAAGAAATCTTCATGATGCAAGAGTGCATTCTGGGAAAAATAAAGCAGGTTCAACATAAATTACTCTCACATGGCGGTTTCTTTTATTTTGCCATTAGGAGAAAAAAAAAAGATTGGCCGATCTTTGAAATCTCTTAATACCAGCCCCCCCCAACACCAGGTGGTTTAAAACTGTAACTGCTTAATGAGGTTGTGTCTGACACACAGTAGATACACAATAACTGCAAGTCACAACCCCACCCCCACCCCCACCCCAAGCAGAAACCTTCTTTCCCACAGCCCTGGCAGAGTACTTGCCTTCCCCAGAACTTGATGAAAACCGAATTTCAGCGTCTAAGGCTAGCTTTCCAATGCTAAACTAGACTCATTCAAGTTCCCCTGATGGTAGAATATTACTAAGCCAGGCTTAACCTGTATTTCATCGGTGAATAAAGAGCCACTCAGAAATGGGCATGCCTCTTTCCCTGCCCACCAGACCTCCCTCCATAACACATCAGAAGCTACAGAAAGTGTCGCCTTAACCAACTCCTCTTCTGAGTACCCATGATTTAAGGCAATGGCTGGAGTGATTAAGATGGCTTCCCCCTTCCCTGCCCTCCCGAGCTTCCAAGCTATGGACAGGGTCATGACACAGCCTGGCCTTCTGGGAGTCGCCTTGGGATACTGTGATTCCACACAGCTCCAACTGTCTCCCACAGGTTAAACAAGTCACACTTTATCTGGATATCAGAGAGCGGTCCGGTCTGTTTGGTTATTTTCTACTCTCTCTCTGCATTGGGTTTAGGTCCTGGATCTGGAAACTCATGAGTGACACACTGAGACTTGAACACTACTCTTGTGCTTTGGAAGGTCAGACAGTAAGTCCATTGTCCTGTCCGGCAGTGTGCTAACATGTGCTTGGCAAAATGAAAGTTGAATCATTATTCCGAGTATGGTTTTTTTTATACTCTGTACCCCTCACCTAATTCTCTTGTCTTTAACTCCCGTTTTCTCTAGTTAGATTGGTTTGTTTTGAAGGTTTCTAGGGATGTTAGGCAAGTTTTCTACCACCAAGCAGCAACCCCAGCCCTCTAATTTTGTGCCCTGTTCATAAGCTCCCAGTTGCAGTTGAGAACTTTTAACTTTTGTATCTGAAATGCTTAAGACCTCTGGTGCTATGGTTAGCTTTTAAGACAGAGATAATGAAGGTGAGATAAGGAACATTCTAGAAACTGCCAACTGCCGGTCCTTCCAGCTTCTACATAGCAGAGGGACTAGCTCTAAGCTATGGTTTGGGCTTTAATAGCCTGAAAGTAACCTGAAGCCTTTTAAATTCTTACTACAGATAATCTCAGTAACACCGGCCTCTATTGGTACTATTAAAGAGATAATTCTGGTATTGGGCATGCACATTACAAGAAGAGGTCCCATTATCAGGCTTTCTTCAGAGGTACTGAAAAAAAGCAGCACCTAAAACCACATCTGCTAATGGGCCTGCCTGGATGCCTTCTAAGCAATGAACTGTTTGTTTCTAGTTTTATCTACCTCTGCTTATCACTGGGTAGGTGATAATTTCCTCTCACATCTTAGTTTTCTTCCAAAGGCTTGTTTTTTGGGTTTTGTTTTGTTTGTTTTGTTTATTTTTTTCCCTATGTGGACCAGGAGGATATCATACCTCTAACTTGGGACTCTTACTTTTTTTTTCTCGAACCTTACCCACCCACCCCCGATATACAGAGACACACATGCCCAGGAGCTGGTTGTCCTTATACACAGAAACACACGTGTACACATCCGCACGACGTTTCCCTCCTCTTGAGATAACTTTTTTTTCCCTAGCTGAGGCTGCTGACTGATAACTTCAGATGAGCAGATCCTTGCCAGGTTTGGAAAGACTAGAGGGTAAGTACTGGGTAATCCGGGTGAGAGCACTGCAGAACAATACCCTAGAGACCCTGCTGGGTAGTTAGCATTTCTTTCGCTAACTGAACTTTGATTTGTGGCTAAATGAAGTTCAGAATAGAACCAAGACTCATCTTATACATGTTTAGACTTGTGGGTGAGGCTGAGCAGCTGATAACATATTTGCCCCAGTGTCAATTGTCAGGCACTTTCTAAAACTTTATCTCAAAGCACTAGCATCCTATAAAGAGTTAAACCCCCCTCCCCTCTTAGTTTGTTCAATATCATGTCTAAAGAAATATTTAAGTTTCTAAAAACTACCCTTAATACTGAAGAGCTTCATAAACATCAAAGAATCCCCTTTAAAAATCCCGACATCTGATGGAGAACCCAGAAGCTTAAATTTAAGTAAATAAAGCGGTGATTACATATGCCTGTTTCCTTGACAACTCCCCTCCCCCAGCCCTTCTGCGATAGGGAAAAACCAAAATGAAAACGAGAGGAGGGGGTATCTACAGAGTCACTCTGCGTTCCAGCGAGGCCCAGCCAGGCCAAGCCCAGGAAGGAAATACAAATAGATCAATTTAGATCGGGACTGTATTTGGTTGAGTATATTTTTGTGGTTGTCATAGAAACACCAGAGACAGAAGAACGTGTTGCACTAACACAAAAGAGAGCCGGTCTATGTAACAGGAGCATTCTTTACACCTTCGTAGTACCCAAGAAAATGCTTCCATCCTTGGAGGGGTGCACGCAGAGCCCCCAAAAGCTCCTCACAGTCTGGCACAAAGCAGTGGTCGCGGAGCCCCAGTGCTCCCCCCCCCCGCTACCCCCCCCATCATTCTTCCCAACCCCACCAGCATCCCAGCCTGCTCCGAGCCTATCCCTCCAAAGTACTAAGAAAACCAGCCGAGCAGAGGGACCCCTGCCAGAGAAGGGCAACCGATCCGATCATCGCACGCCCCACCCCAGGAGAAGGAGCCTGGAAACGGTACCAACACCACTTACCTCGCTCCAGGCAGCTCTTTGCATTGGTACTCACTAGCGAGGCAGGAGCCTAGGGTTCAGAAACTGCCTCTACTTTAGAGAAGCTGTAAGTCAGCCAACACTGGAAAGAAAAAGCGAGACTCCACCCAAAGGGGTGGACCCTTCGGGAAGGGAAAAAAAAGGTGGTCCTCGGCTGACGTCTCTCCCCACCCATGTCACTTCCTTTTAAAGCTACGACTTAGCAGCTACTGGGAGGGAAGCTCGGACCCTGTGTAACGTGAGTCACCCTCTTCTTCCAATGAGTGTAAGGAAGTGTCCGGCTCGGCTCGGCCTCCTGTTGGAGTCAGATGGGGATGGGGATTGGGATCGGGAAGTTACCCGCGTGGATAACAAAGCCATCTCAGTGGCCTGACAGCACTCGGCTAGCTCTAGAGCCCTGTTGCGTCCCCGTGCATATGGCCTGAGAAACCTCGGCCTCCTGCCCTGGAAATCGCCCCTGCCTGCCACCCCCGCGCGCCATTTCGTTCAGGGAAAAAGCAAACAAAAAAACAGGATGAAAGCTGAAGCCGGTGCACTCTAGGGCCTTGCTCACCTCTCCTGGCCACTATTCCACCAGCCCGGAAGCCCCTTCCAAGATCACGCCCAGCGTTCCTGAGACTAGGACCGGTAGACCTGGGATGCCCGGAGCTCCAGTGGATGGATGCTCTCCCTCCAAAGCTGGGTGCCAGCGAGTGCCAGGGCTGCCTACTGCTGCGAGTGCGCACAAGCAGGCAACACACATGCACATGGCATTTACACGCCGGTTAAGTTAGCAAGGGTCTGAGCAGATCTTTTTAACCGAATAGAGTCGTGAAACTCTAAGGAGGGAGGATTGTTGGAAGCACGCAAAGGCCAGGTCTGTGACATTCCTGGAAAAGTGAATTCAATCGCTGAGTGCCTCAAGTGCCCTTCAGATACGCGCTGTTCAAGACACTGTCGCAGATGTTTACGTATTTACAGAAAGAATGCCCCGGTAGTCGCTCTACTCTCTCAATGCTCTAGCAGTGTTAAGAAATTCCTTAGAGCTGTAGGGCGGCAAATAGTTTGCCATGCAGACAGGAGCCAAAGGGAGAAGATACTCAAGAAACAGAAAACAGGGTTTTAACTTTGACATCCTAAAGATCATCTGGAATGTGAGAGGAACAGAGACGAATGGGGTGGGGAAGGAGGGCATAAGGAAGAATCCAAACCAAAAGCCCATTTGTAGGGTGTAGAAACTAACTTGATCGGCTACTAAGAGCTATAAAAGTCGTTAGTAAAAAGTTTCCTGTAAGTACTGGAGAGATGAGGTGGCTCAGTAGTTAAGAGTGTTTACTGCTCTTGAAAACGTCAGGGTTCAGTTTCCGGCGTCCACGTCTGGAGACCACAACCGCCTTTAACTCTAGAAAATCCAACACTCTTCTGGTGTCCAAGTACGCCTACATGTATGTGGCGCATGTAAACTCACATAGGCACACATACATATATAACATAAATGACTCTAAATTTTTGTTTTTGGCATCCAATGTAATATTTAAGAGTTCTTTGTAAACTCCAGATTCTAGAACGTTGTGGGGATGAGTTCCATGCCAGCTCTGGCCATATAGTAAAATGGTCTCAATAGCCCCTCTCCCCAATATAATTCTCTTTCATAACCTTTCAAGTTATATTCTGTGATTTTATTGTTGATGGGAATCAATGAGTTTTCCAAAAAATATTTCTTAGATAGTTAATTTTTTCATAGTTGCATTTTGGATGGAAATTTAATTTTAAAATCCGAAATTGTCGCCGGACGTGTGGCATATGCCTTTACTCCCAGCACTCAGGAGGCAGAGACCGATGGATGGATCTCTGAGTTTCAGACCAGCCTCATCCACAGAGATAGTTCCAGGACAGCCAGAATTATACACACACACACACACACACAAATCTCAAAAAAGAAATAATAATAATTAATAATAATATCTGAGTTACATAAATTTACATTATACTGATCACAGGTACAGTGAGTGAATTTGGTGAAAACAACAGGAAATTAAAATTTTGACATTGCAACTCTTGTCCCAAGCATTAATGTTTTTATTTCATTATTATGATTCAGTTCTGATCTTTACTATTGCTAAGGCCTTGTCTGTTAGCCAATGTTGCTAAGAGCTCATGATCTCAGAAACACGTCTGAAGGAAGAGAAGGAAAACAGCATTTCTGACTATTAAAGTGGAATCGCAATGTCAGTGGATTAAATTCTAGGCACTTTATTTAGAGTCCCAATTAGAATCTGGCATCCATGCCTATATTCACAGAGGATTATAGACATTTCTATCGTAATCTAACAGTCCAGTTCAGCAAATAGCCCTTGGGAATCCATGCCACAAAAACAAATGAGACAGCGCTCAATCTCAGAAGAGAAAGAGACCTGTAAACAATTGTGATACAGATTGATACAATGTGTCAAGTGTGTAGGGGCTCCACAGTGGGCAAAGAAGCCGCAAAGGGAAGAGGGTGGAGTGGTCAGCGAAGTCTTCATTTCAAACTCTAAGGGGGGCGGCACTATCTCTATCATGACAGCAAGAAGTATTGCATAGAAGACAATTCAGGCTGAGAATTCCTAACCTAAAAATCCAAAACTTTTCAAAATCCAGAACTACTAGTGCTTTTGTGGGACACCTACCTCTTCTACTAGGCCGCAGTCAAAGTGCAGACACGCCAATTATTCAGTGGTGTGTAAAATTAACTTCTGCCTCCTTTATAATGACCATATAAAGTAAAAAAATTGTTAAAGTTTTATGCTTAGGACCTGGAGAGATGCCTCATCAGTCAAGAACACCAATTGTTCTTCCAGAGGACCCGGGTTGATTCTCAGTACCGAAAACTGGTTACGGCATCAGAGGTTTAGTCCATCAGCATCATGGTGGGAAGTACCATGGCTTGTAGTTCACAACTGTCTGTCATACCAATTTCAGGGGATCTAAAGGCCTCCTGTAGCCTCTGAGGGCACCCGGCACATACATGCATGTGGGCAACCCCCCCTCAAAACACACACAAGTTGTGTAAAAGAAGTAAACCCTTCCTTCTTAGGTAGCTTTGGTCTGGGTGTTTAAAAAAAGATTGTTTGTGTGTGTGTATCTGTATGAGTGTATGTGTGTATCTGTGTGTGCATGTACCTGTGTAAGTATGCAAGTGTATGCACACATATGTGTATATACATGTGTGGATGTATCTGTGTGTGTATATATCAGTGTGAGTGTGTTTGCACCCAAATCTGTATATGTGTGTGTGAGTGTGTATATGAGTATATCCGTGTGTGTGTGCACGTATCTGTGTGAATCTGTGTGTGTATATGTATGCATCTGTGTAAGTGTATGCTCATGACAGCATAAGATCTCCTGGAGCGGGAGGTATGGGTGGTTTGTGTTGCCTGGCATGGATAGGTGCTGGAATTGAACTCAGGTCCTCTGCAGGAGTACTGAGTGCTTCTGACCACTAAATGCTTCTGTTTTAGTCAGTGTTCTATTGCTACGAAGAGACCATGACCAGGAGAAAGCATTTAACTGGGACTGGCTTACAGTTTCAGAGGTTTAGTCCATTGTTATCATGGTAGAAAACATGGTGGCTTGCAGGAGAGGTGCTGGAGAAGTAGCTGAGAGTTCTACATCTGCATCTATAGATAGCAGAGTGGCACTGGGCCTGGCTTGGGCTTTTAAAACCTCAAAGCCCACTCCCTGTGACAAACTTCCTCCAACTAGGCCACACCTACTCCAATCAGGCCACACCTCCTGATCCTTCTCCAGCAGTGACTAATGACTAAGCACTCAAATATGGGAGGCATTCTTATTCAAACCACCACACCAGGTATCCAAGACCTTGTCAGGAAATTCTGTTATAGCATCAGGAACATCTTTTAACCTAATCTAGAAAATCCCTCCCACACATGCCCAGAGGCTGTCCCCTCTGTGGTTCTAGTTTTGCCAAGTTGACAATTAGACTCTCATACCTTCTCTATAACAACTATATAAATATAAACCACACTGTGTATAGTAGGTAGTTCAGTAAATATCATTCCAAATTCATGTTTAGCCAGAACCCCAAAATATGACCTTATTTAGAAACAGGTTCTCTGTCGATGTGATCAGCCATGATGAAGCTGGAAGTAGAGCTCAGAGGTATAACACTTGTCCAGAGGTGCGAAGTGTGGCGTCTATCTCTTGTACCCTGGGGGAGCAAGAGAGAGTCTTAGGGATTAGGATAGACCCTGGAGCCAATGAGTTTATAAGAATAGGAAAAAACTAATACAAGTAAAAGCAGAGGCAGACTGGATTGTTGATGGCAGCGGTCAAGAGACACTTAAGTCCTGCCAACACCACCAAAAGCTGGGAGACACCAGGACAGACCATTCTGTGGGGCTTCCAGGGGGACCAGCCCTGTTGACTCTTCAGTTCCAGTCTTCTGGCCAGTGGGAGTACATACTGTTCATATTTTAAGACACATCGTATGTGGCCATTTGCCATGAGAGCCCAGGGAAACCAACGTGACACTGGCAAAGGCCACCACACTGCTCCAGACAAGATCTCCCCAGGAGGAAATGGCGGTCTTTCATTTGCTGTTTTATATTTATTGCCTCATGTGCACTTTCCTGCATGTATGACTTGGATCAGAAAAAAAAAAGTGTGGGAAGAAACCAATCCTGGGACCAGATAAACAGCTCAGTGGTAATTGCATGCTCTGCTCTTGCAGAGGACCCAAATGTTAGATCAAAATATACATGTGCTGGGCGGCGGTGGCGCACGCCTTTAATCCCAGCACTCGGGAGGCAGAGGCAGGCGGATTTCTGAGTTTGAGGCCAGCCTGCTACACAGAGAAACCCTGTCTCGAAAAAAACATATATATGTGTGTGTGTGTGTGTGTGTGTGTGTGTGTGTATACATATATATATGTAATTATGTAATTTAAAAATTAAAATGAATCTTTTTATAAAAAAATGGTCTAAGGTTTCTAAAAGTGTCTGTGTCAAGTTAGGACAGAGGCAAAGACTTAACTGATCACAGAGCCGTGCATCCCAGAGGAGAGTGTACTCCTGGCCTCCTGTGCAGGGAGAGGTCTGTGGGTGAGAAACGCTTTACTGCAGTAGGCTTTGGTACTTAAAATGACGCCACCACTCATGAGAATGCTAACTGACGTTCATTGCACTGGGTGCCTGAGTTACAGGTGGCATTGCTTCAGATCGCTCATTGCCTAACGAGGTGTTAGCTTACATAGCGAAGTTTTCTTCCCTTTGCTTGCTGTTGGGAACATTGATGTGGACATCCATATAGGTGTACTCACAAATACTCCACATAGATATTCACATTTAAACTTTTAAACAAGGAATTTCCCATCACAAAATATAGAGATATCACAAATTTGCAATTGTAACATTCTCACTGTACATACATTTCAAAACTGTGGCTGCCTAGAGGGAGCAAAGGAAAAGTGTAAATTAATCGAGTTAATTTGATATTTGGAATATATAATTTTGTATTAATAACTTTAAATTTCAATCAGCTCTATTTAAATTGATATATATATGTAATATATATATATATGTATGTATTTGGATTAAATTCAGGGCCTTCTTTATACTAGGTAAATGCTTTACCATAGGGCCTCATACCTGCCTCCCCATCCTATCTGTCTGTCTATCTATCTATCTATCTATCTATCTATCTATCTATCTATCTATCTATCATCTATCCATCTAATTTAATATGTTTATAAACAGAAAACTAACGCTACAACAAACATTCATTGTCATGAATTGACAGGTTGCAGTGACAGCCTTTGAGCTTGGATCACTGTGGCTGACCTCCCTAGTGTGTGATTGATCCTGTTACCCGGAAGCTTGTTAGAAAGGCAGAATGCCAGGCATGTGTGTGGACACACGGGTGCATGTGCGTGTGAGTGCATGTGTGTGGTTCTAGTTTGTGGTATTGGGAATTGAACCTGTGCCAGGAAAGACCTCTACCACTCAGCCACATTGCAGCCTGGATTTTGTATGACTTTTCCTGAGGGTCTCCTCACAAACAAATGTCTGTTCTCACCAGACAGGGCACCACAACATGGCAAACATCAACACTCTACCGAGTCCAGCTTGGCGAACTTATGAGTTCATTGCATGTGCATATGGGAACATGATCAAGGCATTGCTCACAGGAGCATCGGTAGCCCAAAGCAGCTGCATCCGTGAAAAGGCGCGGCAGCGCACGCAAGATGGTTCTTGAAAGTGGCATTGGAAGCACTGAATTATATTTTCTGATATTTCCTTCCTTCCTTCCCTCCTCTCTCCCCTCTCCCTCCCTCTTTCCTTCAGTCTTGTCTTTTCCTCCCTTTCTTCCTCCCTCCTTTACTTCTTTTTTTTCCCTTCCTTCTTTCCTGAGGCTGAGGATGAGAACACAGGGCCAAAATGCATGCTGGGTAAATGCTCTACTACTGAGGTACACCATAGCCCC
>NW_021604663.1:2733929-2765286 GCF_004785775.1 Grammomys surdaster | reverse complement strand
GAGAGAGAGAGAGAGAGAGAGAGAGAGAGAGAGAGAGAGAGAGAGAGGATTACCGTTGCCATTGTGGCGTGATGCGGAATGAGTCTTCTGTCTGCAGCCGACAACCTAGGTGTGCTCCACCCTGAGAACAAAGTGTTCATTATCACCCTTTTCCACTTAGGTGCTGCTGACTGGACCGGGGCCTTGCACATGCTAGAGAATTGTTCTACCGATGGAAGTGTAGGCCTGTAAAGAAAAACAGCTCTTAGGATCCTAGCTGAAGAAACTTGCCTGTACAGTTCCCAGGCCTCTCTGACCCACCTCCGAGCTCTCTCTGACCCATTTCCGAGCTTAGGACTGTAAGACAAAAGAAAATGGCAGACTTCTCATCCCCCCTTGCCCGCCCACTCTGCACTTGCACTCCATTAGAGCCAGACTGGAAAGCAGAAGCAAGCCTTCAGGTTGAAGCTTCAGGCCAAGGGTGCAGCCAACTGTCTTGTAAAGACTTGGGAGCCCAGAACAATGGAAAAAGCTAAGTCAGCTGCACAAGAATGTTCTAGAGGAGAAAGCAAATGGGCAATGGTGCTTGATCCAAACAAAACGGAAGAGAAGCTGTGAGAAATTCCGGTCTCGGTTTGAACTTAGAATTCAGGTGTTAGTTTGAACGTAGAATTCACTGCCCCAGGGCACATTTTGGGAGAAGTACATTCCTTAGTCAGAGGATATTTGCTGGATTAACGTTCAGAGGAAGAAGGAGAGGCTGATTAACATCCCTCAGACCACAGGGGAGGGAGCCCACCTGAGGGTGAAGAGGGCCCAGAGCACATAGACACATTCCAGGAGAGAGGCCCAGGATGGGAGGTGGTCAGGAAGCTGAGCCCTTAACGTGGTAAACCTGGGCAAACTTTTATGACACTCATTGTCATAAAAGTAATGTGTGAATCTTAGTCACCTAGAGACTGGACCTGAGAAGGTCAGCCTTTGTGGTCCCTTGTGGTTGCCCTCGTGAACTCTGTATAAGAACTGCTCCCAGTTTTTGTTCGGGGCTCTCTTGCCTGCATGCGAGAGAGTCCTGGTGCACTGGTATCATTAAACTTCATGTTATTGCAGCAAGTCCCATCCCTGTGTGTTTCTGTGGGAGCGCGTCCCCTGGTTTTGGATCTTAGAGTCCAACAAAGCAAACTCATGCCTCAAAAATGCAAGACAGGTCAGGGAGATGTCTCAGTGAGTACAGGGACCTGCGACTAAGCAAGTCTATTCCCTAATAGCACATGGTGGAGGGGGAAAGCATAGGCACGCACAAAGATAAAAGTGAGTGTGGAACCGTTGTCTCCATGGGCACAGACTGCTCGGCCTGCTCTGCCCTCTCTCCCCTGGCAGAGCTGGGGAGGATCCCCAGCAAGCTATGTATTCCCTGGCCTCTCCTCACCCTTGGGGTGCCTACCTTGTTTCCAGTGCTTTGCCTGATACATTTGTGAATCCTAAGAGCAAGGGTGATGAAACACTGCCCTCGAACAGTAGAGCACTGTCCTTTGGCTACATTTATGGCTCTAACCATGGACACCTGGGTGTCTCCATGTTTTACAAGCTCCGGGCTGGAGGCCCAGACCATTTGGCTTAGAGGTGTGTGTGTCCTTTCTTGCTGACTCTCTAGACTGCAGGTCCTCCCCAGGTGGCCCTCTGGTGGCTCTACACTGAGTGGCCTAGTAAAGATGGAGACTGGGGGTCTACTAAGGGTTTTTTCCAGGCAACTTTTACTAAAATGTAGAGAGATCTGAGTCATTTATTTCTCAGGGAAACACCTTAGTGGATTTCTTTACAACACGGGGTAGTCTAAATTATGAAATAAACTTTTTTCAAACCGATTTTTTAGTTTGACTTAGTGGGAAAAAAAAATCAATGGAGAGCTTTGAACACTCAACTTGGGAAGAAATCATGCCCTCCCCTTTCTGTTCCCTCCCTCCCTACCACCCTCCCACTCTCATCCTTCCCTCCCTCCACCCTCCTCCACCCACAACCCTCGTCCTCCCATTTGTTTGACATCTTTCTCTGGTCTTTCACGTTTTTAATAGAATATTTTCCAGACAATTATATCCTGAGAAGAGAAGACAAGGAACTGCCATAGTCTCAGACAGTCACTAGCCAACGAGAAAAACATGTACTGCTGAGTGTAAGGATAAAAAAGATGTTGCCAGCCGGGCGGTGGTGGCGCACACCTTTAATCCCAGCACTTGGGGGGCAGAGGCAGGTGGATTTCTGAGTTTGAGGCCAGCCTGGTCTACAGAGTGAGTTCCAGGACAGCCAGGGCTACACAGAGAAACCCTGTCTCAGAAAAAAAAAAAAAAAGATATACCAAAATTGCAACCATTTCCAGGAGTCCCATTTATAGCCATAAAACTCCTGGTGAACCTACAGCATTTTATGAAATCAGAAAATGGTCTTAGCAAGGTCAACACACTAGGTCAATGGGCTATGCACCCCTGAGAGATCTTCGACTCCAAAGGCGCTGAGGCTGCACCTGCTATCCTCCATGTCCTTCTCAGGACACACTGTCCCCATTAAGATGGGGATTTCTTCCCTTCTGAGATTCAGAGTGACTGCATGGCCAGCCGGTAGCACCAAGAGTGGAACAAATGCCACTGTGTAACTATGAGAGTGGACTCTGGAAAGGCCAGGCAGCCTTCCTGGGGCTTCTGAAGTTCTTCAAAGTCACACAAGACTGATCCTGTGGAGGGGTTTCAAGGATAGTCTCCATGGAGTCCAGCCTGTGCATCAGACCAGCCCAGGTGTACAACATGTGACCAAAGAAGCTGTCGGAATGTTGCAGGACTGGCTATGGGCGTCGGTCCATCTGTTCTAATTTTCAGATGAGGCCCTAGAAACCTAGAACAGAGATGATCTATTTCTCTCTCTCTCTCTCTTTCTCTCTCTCTCTCTTCTTTCTCTCACTCCTCTCTGTATCTCTGAACTTAACTGCACATCTGATCTTTATGAACTTCAAACCCCTAAATTTAGAATGGATTATCATATAGTCTTGAACAAGAAAAATATGTACTAATAAACAGTCAGGAAAATGAATCTTCACGAAACTGGGCTATATAGTTTTCAAGCATTACATTTTTAAAAAATTATGAAATACACAGGCTGATTCTAACACTGATGTAAAAATGCAAGGAGCCAAGCCAACCAGGAGCTAGGTGGGCATTTCACCTGCTTCAGACTCCAAGAGAGATGGGTGTGTGCTATAGAGCATCTCTGGCATTTAGCAGGCTGAGGAAAGAGGAGTGTGATGAGTTTGAGACGAACCTGGATTGAGGCTTGCTCAAGCTACAGAGCTAGACTAATTTCATAATAGTTATGATTATATAGTATGTAACACTGTTTTAAATTATATCATATTTGACACATAATATAGATGTTATATTCTTCTATTAGGTATATTATTATTATCATACAGAATGAAAAATCCAAATCAAGTACTTACAGGGACCTGATTTATCATACAAATGGCACTATAAACAAGGTTCTCAACCTTCCTGATGCTGTGACCCTTTAATACAGTTCCTTATGTGGTGATCTGATCCCCCAACTATAAAATTATTTTTGTCACTACTTCATAACTGTAATTTTGCTACTGTTAGGAATTATAATATAAATATCTTATATGTAGGACCATGAAAGAACAGCATGGTTTCTGGTTGAGCACCTGCTAGAAATTGCTGGAGACCCCACAGGGTTCCCTGCAAGGGACGTGAGGCGTTTTGCCAGGCTCCCAGACTCTAGGCTCCTGACATGAGGCTGAAGACCTCCATAGTGTGAGGTCCTTCAATTGCTTCGCTGGTTGAGGGTGTAACTACAGGCCAAAGAGCCTCAAGACAGATCTCCATATTAATGAAATACCTAAAGGCCAGAGGGCGTAGCCAATTAAGCATTCCTTCCCAGACTCTTCTCCTTGCAAAAGGTATTTAACCTCAGGCCCACCCTGAAAATACTGGGGTATAGCTTTCATCTACTTTTCACCATGACAGTAAACATTTTAAGACCATGGACTATCTTTCTTCTTCGGGGTCTACTGTGGGGAGCAGTAGAGAAGGCCTCAATCCACAGAGCCGCTGTCTAATCTCCCGTAGAAAAACTCTTTGTATTCTCAGCCAGGGAGACCCAGCCACCCAACCCAAGCAAGCTGAAGCTCGATAGCCAATCAAGTCACCATGATCAAGAACTCTCATCCCCAAGGGATGCAGCCAAGCTCATCCCTCGCCCCAAGAGCTCTGGCTCCCCAAGAGACCTCAGACTGTGCTCCCCACCCCCAGGAGTCCTGCTGCTTCGCATAGCCCCACCCCCAGGAGTCCTGCTGCTTTGCATAGCCCCACCCCCAGGAGTCCTGCTGCTTCGCATAGCCCGATGTCTGATGTCTGCTTGGCACCAGCATGGAGTGAACACAGTCAAATTCCTACACCTCTGTCCCCATGAGAGGCTCTAGCTGCGTGGTGAGACAGACACAAGTCCCACATCAACCCAACAGGACCCACGCACACTACAGCCCAACACTACAGCCCAAAGGGGCCAAGACTATAGGTTGAGAACCACTGCACTTTGGGGAGATTGAGAAGAGTCAACATAAAATAAAAAGAAGTAAATAGTGCAAAGTCAGCTGATCACCACCACACACACAGAAAAAACAAAACAAAACACGATCCTTCCTCAAATTATTCAAAGAATTCCTTCCTAGGCAGTTGGAGTCCAAAGGTGAAGGATAAAATAAGACATCTTGAACACAAAGTGGGAAATTATCTTTATCACCCTCAAGAAGGGATTTTCTTGAGCAGGACTCACTCAATAAGCCTTTGGAATAAAGGAAAGAAACTGAGAAACTGAGTTACCTTCAAATGAAGTTCTGATACCTAAAAACTACCATCAACAGTTCTAAGGTAAAGGGTAGAATCTAGGCACAAACCTGTCACTGTTGGACTCTAAGATCCAAAACCGGGGGACGCGCTCCCAAAGAAACACTCATGGACAGGGGAGTCACTGCAAAAACATGAGGTTTATTGATGACCAGTGCACTGGGGTTCCCTCACACACAGGCAAGAGGAACCCCGAGCCAAAGCTGAGAGCAGTTTTTATACAGAGTTCATGAGGGCAATTTCATCTCTTAATAATCACAAAGGCTGACCTCAAAAGGCGCTCCCAGGTCCGGTCTCTAGGTGACTAAGATTTGCACATTATTTTTATGACAATGAGGGTTAGCTAAGTGGCTTCTGTTTGCCCAGGTTTATTACGCTAAGGGCCCAGCTTTCTGATTGCCTCTTATCTTGGGCCCTTCCCCTGGAATGAGTGTGTAAGTCTTTGGAATGTGCTCCTCCCAGGATGTGTTTAAACCGAAACCTGAGATTCTTTCAATTTTAAGTTTAAACTGAGACCTGAAATTCCTACATCGCATGTGGTAGTAAGAGCCCTTATCCAGAAAAAGCCAACTCCATAAATAATGTGAGGTTCTTGGAAAGGCATGTTACAGAAGGAAATATCTAACTTACTAACAGACATTCTACTGATAGTAACAGATAACAGTAACAGAAGTAACAGATAGTAGAAGTAACAGATAGTCTACTTCACCAGGAACGCACCCATCAGAATGGCAGCTCGGCGATGGATGAAACATACTGCTGTGGCCAAGACTACAGAACAGTTGATAGATACACTACACAGAAGGATGAACAGGCCAGGCATGATGGCCCATGCCTTTAATCCAAGTACTCAGAAGTCGGAGGCAGGTGTTATCTCTGTCAGTTCAAGAATAGCCTGGTCTACATGGTGAGTTCTATACATAATATAGAGAGATTCTAGCTAAAAAAAAAAAAAAAAAAAACAAAAAAACAAAAAAACTAAAACAACAACAACAAAGGAAAAAAAGAGAGAGACAAACACTCCCCAGAAAGAGACACACACACACAGACACAGAGTCATAGAGGGAGAGACAGAGATGAATTACCCTAATCTATTTGGAGAGTCATGGAATATGTTTTAATAACACTGAAGACACATAGGGTCTGCGATCCAGCATTTGCCTCATCTACCCAGAGGAAACATGTCTGGGGGAATCAGAATATGCATGATAATCATCAGAACAGGATGAGCCGAGATAGCAAACAGGTGGATGTTCTTCCATATCAGAAGAAATAAACAAATACTCTGTGAGAGATTTATGCTCTATCATCCAGCCATGGAAACAAATGGAACTCAGATACAGGAAAGAATGCCACACGTGTAATTTTTTTTAAACCAAAAAAAGGCTAGGCACCAATTCTATCTGGGTATGGTGGAGCATGGCTTTAGTCCCAGCAGTTGGTAGGCAGAGGCAGGTGGAAGTTTGAGGTCAGCCTGGTCTACATAGTTAGTTCTAGGACAGCCAGGGCTGTGTAGAAAGACTGTGACTTTAAAAAAAATAGTCACCTACTTTAAGGTTCCACAGATTGGCTCACAACTGGAGTCAGGACATGGGCAAGTGCTTTGGACGTACAGGCATGGACAGAGAGGAGGGGACACAGCAGACTCAGGAGGTGCCAGAACATTCTGCTTCTCATTTCAAGCAATCACTATATGGATTTATTCCCTTAGGGGAAACAAACTGATCTATGTACCCTTAAGATTTGTGCTCTTTTCCATGTTCACTTTGTTTTAGGAGAAAAAAATCAAAAGGAGTTAAAGGGATGCAGCTCAGTTGTAGAGTGCTTGTTTAGTGTGTATGAGGCCCTAGGGTTGATCTAAAATAACAACAGACAAACAAACAACTAAAGAGAAACCGACCTACCCCAACTTCTCCATCTACTGTTCAAAGGAGGACCTCACCTCCAATACAAGAAACTTCAGTCTCTTAAAACCCAACCCTCCTTTGAAAGTAAACTTCTATTTGTTCAGGGTACACTGGAACAGCATTGATTTCGGCTTTGACTTGTGCAAAGGGCTTTGGGAGCATATTTTAGGAAGCGTGGCTGGTTGTGATTGGCACACATTATAAAGCATCTATTGAGAGAGGCTCTTTGTGGTTATTCTGCGGCTTTATTTTATCTCACAGGCATTTGCTTTGACTTCTTACTGTAATATGAGGACACATCCCATAGCTTAGTATTTTTAATTATTATTATTAATTTCTGCAGTGCTGGCAAGCTTCTAATAAATAGTGACCTCTTACCTATTAAAGATGGGTTTGGTGGATGTTGCCAAGAGCTGACTGACCACAGTGATCCAGGCAGGGAAGACAGCCTGCTGGGTCAGGTTAGGTGGGACCAAAGGACTGGCTGACACTGGACTTGTGGCATGGAAAAACCAAGCAAAACAACAACAAACAACAAAACCCAGGTAATAAAGTCCAAGGGTTTTGCTGGCACAAATGGAGGACACTTCCTGCAGAGATCTGGGATGTGCTGTCTCCTTTTATGTCAACTTGACACAAACTATAGTAACTTCAGAGGAGGGAGCCTCCATTGAGGAAATGCCTCCATGAGATCCAGCTGTAAGGCATTTTTTAAAAATTAGTGATCAATGAGGGAGGGCCTATTCCACCGATAGTGGGGCCATCCCTGGGCTGGTGGTCCTGGGTTCTATAAGAAAACAGGCCGCACAAGCCATGAGGCAAAAGCCAGCAAGCAGCACCCCTCCTCAATCTGTGGCGTTGACATCAGCTGCTGCCTCCAGGTTCCAGCCTGGTTTGTGTTCCTGCCTTGGCTTCCCTCAGTGGACTGGGGTTCGGATACATAAGCCAAATAAACCCTTTCATCCCAGGTTGCTTTGGTGATGCTGTTTCAGCACAGCAATAGAAACCCAAGCAAAGACACCTGTGAGACGTGATACTGAGTACTGTCAGGTTCAAAGGAAATTCTGGCAGTTAGACAAAAACAAAAACAAAACAAAAAACCCACCAGCATTCTTCAGAAACTTGTGGAGCCAGTTTCCCTTATCAGAGGCAGAGGGACAAGCGGCTATCAATAGTGCCATTAACAAACCAAAGTGCATGCTGGCCTCCAGGCTCCCTCAGTATCAGCAGTACCCAGCCCTTCTCATCTTCTCCCCTCCCCCTTACTCCCTCCTCTTCTCTTCATAGCCCTGAGAGTTTGGCTATGATCGTTCTTTCGCCCCCTCCCCCACCCAGGGTTTTTTTTTGTGTGTGTAGCCCTGGCTGTCCTGGAACTCACTCTGTAGACCAGGCTGGCCTCAAACTCAGAAATCCGCCTGCCTCTGCCTCCCAAGTGCTGGGATTAAAGGCGTGCACCATCACTGTCCGGCTTGCCCTGTCCTCTTGGTCTTCCTTTCTTAGTGCCTCACCACCTGTCTTCCCCACCCCTTCTCACTCTCCCAATGCTCTTCTTCTGCTTCAGTCATGGCCAGGTCTAGTCATGGCCTTCTCTCTCTCTCTGTTCTGGACTCCAGATGCCCCTAGCCGTTCCCTCTCTCAAATCCTCAATCAGCATACTGCAGAGCAGTTGTGTCTTCAGTTATTACTGTTGTGACATCCTGAGAATAAGAAACTATTAATTACCTGAGTGATGACAGGGCCTGAGCAGCAGGAGTCTGTGGTGCAGGAGAGATCTAGGCTGGGGATAAGCATCTTGGTGGAGTCGGCAGAACTGCAACCTTAGGGTTGACAGGTGAAGCACAGCACACCTAATTAGGTTTCAGTCAGAAGAAGCGAGGAACAATTGCCAGCTGCAATCTGTTTGATGCAATATTTATTTCTCAATGGAGCACACGGTTACTTGGTTGACAGGTAAATGTTTGGGGCTCGAGTGAGAGTGGAGACGTGCTTCCACTATAAAATGAGTCTGTAGCTGCAATTTAAGTTTAACTTGGAGTTGTGGCCTTTTATTCAGTAAATATGACCAGGCAGCTTTGGGAGTGAGAGAGAGGGCTAAGACTAAAAGGTGCGTCCTACTGCAATAAGAGTTTCAGATGGAAGGCTGGGGAGATTGCTCAGTGGTTAAGGTCTTCCAGAGGATCTGGATTCAGTTCCCCAAACCCACACTGTGGCTCACAACAATCTATTACTCCAGGCCCAGGGCATCTGTTGCCCTCTTCTGGCCTCCGTGGGTACTGCATGCACATAGTGCCCAGACATACGCGCAGACAAAACTCCCATACATTTTAAAATAAAGTTGTAGATGCTTAAAGAGGGTTTAGGAAAGAGAGAAGGAATAAATGAAGAAGATTGAAAAATGAATGAGACAGGTAAGAAACACCCTGTGTGCGCTGGCCTGGAACAGCCCAAGATCATCAGAGAGCATGATATGATCCTCAGGTCACTGGTGAGACAAAGCCTTCTGTTAACCCTTGTTTGGCAATGTAACAGCCACTGGTGACTTATGGCACGTGTTTCCTAGACCAGGAGCATTTGGCAAAGTAGTGACTGATAAGTTTTGGTCTGCTCATTCACGCTCGGTTGAGAAAAGTGAGGGAGGTAGCCAAGATGGCTCAGTAAATACAGGTACTTGCCACACAGCTAATGTCCTGAGTTCGATCCCCATGACCCACATGGTGGAAAGAGAGAATCAACTTCTATAAGTGTCTTCTTGCCGGGCAGTGGTGGCGCACGCCTTTAATCCCAGCACTTGGGAGGCAGAGGCAGGTGGATTTCTGAGTTCGAGGCCAGCCTGGTCTACAGAGTGAGTTCCAGGCCAGCCAGGGCTACACAGAGAAACCCTGTCTCGAAAAACCAAAAAAAAAAAAAAAAAAAGGGTCTTCTGCCTATAACCCCTGCCTCATGCACTGTGGCATACACACCAAACCACATTTATACATATGAGTAATAAATACATATTTTTAAAAGTGTTGAAGATGGATTTTATTTTGTGGTCTATATCTGCCTTCTCCCTCCTTGAAGCTGTTCCCAGAGAATCCAAACAATACAGTTTTCTATATATTCACTGCTAACCTTCCTCAGGAAAGGGCAATTCTGAGCACATCAATCAAGACACAAAGATAAGGGGAAGAGAGGGAGCCGACCTACAAAAAAAGGATGAGGAGGGCTATGAGCCTGATCTTCATGGAAGCACACTGAGACTTATTCCTGTTCTGTGGCAAACAGGAAGGCAAGACCTGCTGGGGACCATGCCAGTTAAAAGAACTGCAGGCTTAGAACTGTTCTGCAGCAATGTACACTGAGACCTTTCCACAGCCTAGATTTTAAGTGTATCTTTTTCTGGAAAAGGAGAACCATTGTTACATGTTGAATCCTTTACATTTTTTTAATGTAGCTGTAAGCATTAAGTTCCTTAACTGAAGGGGAGACAGCATTGCACACTCACGTGAAAGGTATTGCGGTTTCATTCTAGAGTTTAAAAAGATAAAGACTTTCAACTTGTAGCTTGGCCTTCAGCTGTTGAAAACCGTGGTGCCTGTGGGGGAGGAGGTGATTGTCACACAGTGTAACTTCAGCCTAGATTAAGACATTCTGTCACATTGAGAACAAACTAAGGCTGTGCCTTGGAACCTTCCCATTCACACTTCATTACACAGAACTCATCATCGTGGTCTACTTAAATCAGGTCATGGCTGGAAGCTTCCCACAGACTCCTGTACTCATGACAAGCTCAAAGCTGGTAGCGTACTCTTCGTGACTTTAAAGAATAACGTTCACTCTCACAACCTTCTGAATCAGCATACACAGCCGATGTCATTCTGTTCTTCCATGTTATCTCCCCGAAAATTTCAATGGTGTGGCTTGAATAATGATTTCTGGGATCTCTACAAGCTACTTATGGCACAATCATATTTATTTATGATGTAATTCAATCAATGGGGATAATTTGTCAACTGTGACATAATTCAATCGATAGGGATAACTGGTCAACCATACTGCTGGTTCTTTCAAAGGAAATATAGTCTTTCATTGCATTAAAATAAGTGAAAAATGTTTATAAATTATTTGTGAGACTGTAAATCAGTACAGACCAATACAGAAGCTATAATAGTTTTTGAACACATGCCATTTGAATTTCATCATCTTCTCAGAGGTAAAGTGGCAAGGCTGAATTTTACTGCCCTACAAATCCAGCTTTGTCATTTGCATCAAGACAGTAGTTCTCACACTTTAAAGCACAACAGAACCACCCGTGGGACTTATCAGATCACAGAGCCCAGGGCCCCACCCCCAGAGCTTATGATTCAGTGTGTGGGAAGAATCTGAGAATTTGTCTCTCTGGAAGGTTCCCAGGTGAAGCACTTGGAGGTGAACTATATTAGAACATGCTTCTGGTGTGTGTGTGTATGAACATGTGCACAAGCACATATATTCATAGAGATGCACCAGTATGTGTGTGCATGACTATGGAAGCCAGAAGACAACATTGGGTGCCATCTTTAGGAACATCGTCCACCACATGTGAGACAGTTTCTTATTGGGCTGGAATTCACCAATTATGCTAGACTGGCTGGCCAGTGAGCCTTAGGGATCCTTCTGTCTCCAGCTCCCAGTGCTAGAATCCTAAGCACATGCCTGGCATTTTACATGGGTTCGAGGGATCCTCATATTTGTATGGCATTTCAACCAAAGAGCCAACTCCTCAGGCCTAGAGTATCCTTATAGAGATGTTGCCCCCACAGAACCACAAGGAAGCCACGTGGAGCAATGGACTCTCAGTACTCACTTCAAAGGTGAGGAAAACATAGTATGGATAAATATCTGTCAGCATCCACCTAGGTTCCAGGGTCTCCAAGAGCTGCAGAGAATCTCATTGCCTTTCCATCCACGGGCATGTCCTCTGTATCTATTCTACACAGAAAGTGTTCATTCTTTTTTCCCTGTCTTTAAGTCAAAAGGGGAGTAAGTTTAAAATTTGCTTAAATTGTGAAGGTTCTGCTTACCTTTCCCCAATAATCTGAACCAGAGGAATAAACTAGACTTTGTCAACATCATTCACATTTCTAGCTAGATTTATTTGAACTTGACCTAATGTTGCTTTTGCGTTTATCTTATGTTTTGTTGCCCAGAACACCTTGGAAGCTACTTCCCACAGTCCTCTGCCAAGCAGTGAGATTTTCCTGAGAAGATCCTGGTTTGCCTTATACACAGTTGCTTGTGTTCTGGCCCATTAGATACTGTCCCTCTATCCTAAGCAACAGATTCTCTTGATCACCAAGGAGGGTATTTGGTGGTTCTGTTAACTCTTGTGGGATAGTGAGGGAAATTCTACTAGCTGCCCAAGTCCTTCTGATTATCCCCACACAGGCAAACCTGACTATGTCCTGGTAGTTAGGGGCACCCCAAGATTCCCTACAGGAATTGGATGCTCATTTCCTCTATAAGGGTATATTTACCTACTGGGTGGTTGACTGAGGCTGTAAGCCCCCTGTGTCTCACTGTCTACCCTAACTGGGTGGTTGAGGGACTCATGCCATTATGCACTTGCTAAACTCGTATGGTACGAGCCTGTGCTTTGAAAATTCCAAGCCTCTCTCAAACAATTCACTTGGTGTATTCTGAAAATCTAAAGATAAGCAAACGTTATTTGTTATACCTCCAAGGTTGAAATCAGCTAAAATATCCATCAGGAGATGAACAAGTAGACAAGATGTGGGATTTTACTAGTTGGTTGTACATCACCATGACAACATACCTGAGAGAAGCAACTGAAGGGAGGACTTATTTTGGTTCAGGGTTTTAGAGAGTTGCTCTGGTGGTATGGACGCAAATGGCCCTCATAGGCTCATATGTTGGTGGAATTGTTTGGGAAGCATTAGGGGGTGTGGCCTTGTTAGAGGAGGTGTGTCTTGGGGGTGGGCTCTGAGGTTTCCAAAGCCCATACTACTCCTAGTTAGGTCTCTTAGCTTTGTGGTTGAGTCTCAAGAAGTAAACTAAAGCTACTGCTCCAGCACCATGCCTGTCAGCCTGCCACCATGCTCCCCTCATGATGGTCATAGACTCTAACTCTCTAAAACTGTAAGCCTCCCCCCCCATAAACTCTTCTATAAGTTGCTTTGATCATGGTGTATTAGCACAGCAATAGACAAGTAACTAAGACAACTGTAGATTGTCATAGTGGACTGACCTGGTCCAGGGTGCCAGAATGTGAGGGATCTGCTGTTGACACAGTGTCTGATCAGGAAGCAGAGAGTGTGGGTCTACCCACAGGGCCCAGTTCTATTGGCCAGGCCCTACCCTGGGAAGGCTCCATAGCCTTCAAAACACATGGCAAGCTGGAGGCCGAGTGCTACTGGGGACTGGGCGAAATGGCGACAGTTTTGACTTAATGGATATTAGCTTGACAGGACTCCTGTAACACAGAAACAACAACCAGGAGGCTTGAGAAAAATAAATCCACTTTCTTAAAGTTCTGGGGGATGGAAGTCCGAATTCAGTGTGTCAGCAGCCTCCCTCAGGGGCTCAGAGATGCTTCCCCTGTCTCTATGATCTCACGATGTCTAGCCTCTGTGTAGATCATGTCTTACAAGAAAACACACTCAGTGATTGGGACCCATTTGAATGACCTCATGCTGACTTAGTTACCTCTTTAAGGATCCGGTCTCCAAATGTAGAGACATTTTGAGGTACCAGGGATTGGGATCTCAATGTGGAATGCTGGCACGGACACAATTCAGCACATTGCCAGTGGGGTACAGAGTGAGTGTCTGTGATGGAAATCTGTGGAAATGAATAATAGCGATACCAGCGTAATGGCGTGAATATGTTTAAATGCTGCTCACCAAACACAAACAGTGAACATGGCATATGTGTTTGACTACAGTTTAGTGAGGCAGGCAGGAGAGACGGTGTAATAGATAAGAATGCTTGGTGCACAAACATGAGGACCTGAGTTCAAATCCCTATCACCCATGTAAAAAGCTATGGTTGTGCACACGTGTATAAGTTCTGCACGATAGGGGTTTAGAGACAGGAGGATTTCCAGGGGTGGGTTCTGGTCCCAGCAAAAAAAAACAAAAACAAAGAACAAAAAAAAAAACCCTACAAGTTCTCCTTGAAGGAGTGTTGCTGTCTGAGGGAAATAAAGTGAAAGTGGTTCTTAATGTCCTTCTTTGATCTCACTACCCTGCACACAAGTGTACACACACACACACACACACATACACACACAAAGAGAGAGAGAGAGACAGAGAGCTCGCACGCAATGATCCTTTCAGTGTTTTGTTCTGAGTGGTGGGACTATTCAGATGCTCTGGTCTCTCATCAGTATCTGTTACAGACACCTGCAAAGGAACCCAGGGACACTTCCATGAGGAGCTTCTCCATGAGTGGTGGGTGGGAAGAAGATGTGCAGTCTTCTCTGGAAACAATGTGTGCATGGGTGTGGGAGTGACAGCCCTTTCCTCAGGCTTCCTGAAGCTAAGGCCTGCAGAAAATGGCGCCAATCCCATGCTTGGACTTGGATTCAGGCAACTGGATTCCTGTTCTGTTCTGTCACCAGTGAGTTTCATAACCTTCTCTTCTCTGGGGCCTTTAGTTTTCTCACTACAGAATGGAAGTGGTGGACCACGTTAATGTCTCAATGCCTTGAAACACAAACATTCATGAATCTATCTGAAGGTGATGGGCTTGTTTATTGAATGAGTAAATGTAAGCGTTTGTATTTCTTCAAGCGTGCACAGAGACAGGGTTCTCTAGAGGGAGTGGAGGAGCAGGATGGCACTGGGCACTTGCTACCCCTGTCCACACAAAATCAGAGAAGAGATTTTCTGGTGCTCAGTCTCTGGGCAAGAAGGAAGTTTATGGCATTCCTAACAAGGTGTGGAGGGAATGACCCATGTCCCAAGGGTAATGATGCTTATCTGAAGGGTCAAGGGGAAGGGAAGGGTGGAGACATCAAAACTTGACAGAAGAAGCCAGAGAAGATAGTCCCAACAGAGACTTCTCCAGGCAACATGATCCTCCTGGGGGTTAGCCGTGTCCAGCAGCTAGGGATGCTGGGAGGATGGGGTTAAGTGTTCTGTGGGCTTTGAAGGTTTGTTCAGGAAAAGGTTATTCTCAGTTAATAGAAGACAGACAGAGGTGCTGTCTTCAAAGACATTCTGTGCTACTTACTCTGGAGACAAAATACCCAACAGAAGGGGCTAGAGAGATGGCTCGGCAGTTAAGAACACTGGCTGCTAAGTAGGACCTGAGTTAGATTCATAACCATCTGTAACTCCAGTTACAGGGGACTCGATGCTGTCTTCTGGTCTACCGGGGCACCTGGCACACATGTGGTACACAGACGTGCATGTAGGTAAATCACTCCTACACATAAAACAACAAACAAACAAATTTCCAACAGAAGCAACTAAAGACAAAGGGTTATTTTGATTGTTTCAGGGACTAGAGTCCAGCATGGTAGGAAAGGCATGGTGGGCGCATGCTCCATAGATGTTACGGTAGCTCCTAGCCGCTACACAGCATGGCAGATTAGGAAGCAGAAAGCTTGGGTATCTGCAGAGGCAGGTATCACCTTCAGGGTCAGTGTTTCTCAACTTTCCTAATGCTGCGACCTTTTATCACAGCTCCTCATGTCGTGGTGACCCCAACCATAAAATTATTTTGTTGCTACTTAAAGTTGTACTTTCCCTACCATTATGAATCATTATGTAAATATCTGATATTATGACCTCTGTGAAAGGGTCATTCACTACCCCCCTCTAACAGGGTCCTGACCCACAGGTTGAGAATTACTGTTGCTAGTTAGGCCATATTCTCTGTGGTTCCAGAGTCTTCCCAAAACACTTCCACCAGCTGGGAATCAAGTACTCAAATACATGAATCCTATGCAGGGTATTTCACATTCAAATCATGACACCATCCTTCTAATTTTGAAATAATTTTTAAAGACACAATTCTTGATATTTCTTGAGAGCCAGGATCTCAAGAAAGGCAACGCCAGCTGCGTTATAGATTCACAACTTGTTTTCACAGATAACCTCGTTTCTGGAGGAAAGCTGGAGCTACACATGAATGTAGTGATGGTTAATATTGTGTCAATGTGACAAGAGCTAGGGTCACTGTGATGGCTATTCCTGGTTGTCAACTTGACTATATCTGGAATGAACTATAATCCAGAATTGGAGGGCTCAACTGTGATCCAGATCTTGATGATGGAAGACACAAGTTTCTGACTTGGATCTTGGCATAAAAATCTTGAGACTTAGGCCTAGTAGGCAAGGTAGTAGTAGTACATGCCTGTAATCCCAGGAGACTAAGGCAAGGAGATCTCTGAGCCTGGGACAAAGCAAGTCCCAGATCCAGGCTTGGTGGTACACATCTTTAATCTGGGCCACATCTTCTGCTGGAGGCCTACATAGGGACATTGGAAGAAGGAAGATTCAGTCTTCTTCACCTGCTTGCACTTACTTGCCAGCACATCTGTTGGAACCTACTTCTATAGAAGATCAGCTGGAACAACTAGCCTGTGGGACTGAGTAACTACTAGGTCCTTGGACTTCCCAGCCACAGCTGCCCATTGTTGGGATTGTTGGACTACAGACCGTAAGTCATCACAATAAATTCCCTTAATATAGAGAGACATTCCATAAGTCCTGTGACTCTAGAGAACCCTGACTAATACAGTCACCTAGGAGACAACTCACTCGTGTCTGGAGGGATGCTCTGGATTGGGCTGACTGAGGTGGCAGGACATTGAATGTGGGCAGCTGCATTCTATGAGGTGGGGGCCCAGACTTAGTAAGAACAAGAAAACAAGCTGAACACCAGCATTGTTTCTCTCCCTCTGCTTCCTGACTGTGGATACAATGCAACCAGATGCCTCACTCGCCCGCCAGCTCGCCTCTTCCACTCTACTGGACTGGACTGTGCTAGACTCTGAACCAAAGTAAACCACTCTTTCGTGAAGTTGTGGGTTTTTTTTTTCAGGGCTTTTTATTTTATTTTATTTTATTTTATTTTATTTTGGATGCCATGCTTAAATGCTATTATGCACTAATGTCATTTGCTCTTTCAAATCAACAGCCTTCTCTGACTTTGAAGCCCACGGTACATAGTCTCATGACACTGAGCAGAGGGGCTTCTGTGGAGGCAGAGGCAGCTTGGCCTGCGGTCAGTTCCGTTAGCACTGCACAGAGAACAGTCCTGCTGAAGTCAGTTCTCCCAGGATCCGAGTGTTCTTTGGTTCAACAACAAAGCAGTTTTCAGCTCTGAAGCACGCGTACAATGGAGTGCACGCTTGCCTGTTTTCTTGAGCGGAATTTTCAGAACACACGCTAACCTTTTCCTTGTTGACTCAGCGTGAGTCACTGTTAGGAATCAAGACCACAGAATTTTAGTACAAAAAGGTACCTCAAAGACCAGTTAGCTCTGGATTTTCATATTCCAGAAGCAGAGCTAGAGGAGTTTAGGTGGTGGTAAGGGGCAAGAATGAGCTATGAATTTGGAGGGGGCTGATCTGGAGAGCCCCCCCTTCACCTTTGGTCATGGTTCTGATTCCCACATCTGAGTGTGAATGCTGCCAGTCCAGACAGCTCTTGACAGTGTGGGTGACCCAGTGCTCTGGCCTCTGTCTCTGTAGTTGTCTGAGACTCTCTCAGCCGTGGGTGTGTGTGGGAGGCTGGAGTAAGGGTGCTCTCTGCTGTCTCCTCAGCTGAGAGCCTTTCCATGTGAGCTCTGTTGTTTGCCTGCTGTCTCTGCCCAGTCCCTGGGACAGCTATGACACCCTTCCTTGAGAGAACCCCAGTTTCTCTCCCTTACTCCTCCACTCTTAGATCTGGCTGCCAAGTTAGGGGAGGAAATAACCAAATCGTACTTTCGTGGCCTGAATGAAGACACTCAAGAGTAACGTGCCTACTAGGGTGGACATTTCCTGGCTTATAAATGGCTTATCGTGTGTCACCAAGAAGATCCCTTTTCTGTGCCTGTTAACATTCTAACCTCCTCGTCTTATTGGGGCACCAATCGTGATGTTTAGGGCTCATCCTAATGCTTTTGATTTACCTCTTCAAAAGCCATTTCCCCAAATACAGTGACTCCCAGAGCTTCTGAGGGTTGAGATGCGGCTCAGTCCATGATAATCCCGTTCATGGCTCGGCTTACAGCAAATCAGGCTGTGGAGACAGACAAGGTGAGGATTCCAGGGCCTTTTATGTATTCTTTTAATACACAAGAGGCCCTTATAGAGTCAACTGACTTCTCAAAAAGTATCTTCTTACTATTGGGTTTCACTATGGCACTTTCTAAACAAATTTTTGTTTCTTTGTTTCTCCCTTCTCTCCCCTCCTCCTTCCCCCTTGTAACTTCGTGCTTCCATCACATGTGACTTTTGTGGCCACGCCCCCTTCCTCAACCCCTCCTGTTTCCCTCTTGAGGGCTCTTTACTACTTCCATAGTCTATACCCCTGTCATATCCCACCCCTTTGTTTTTACGTATATAGAACAATAAAAGTTAGGGTCTGCATATGTCTTAGTTAGGGTTTTACTGCTGTGAACAGACATCATAGAAGGCAACTCTTATAAGGACAATATTTAATTGGGGCTGGCTTACAGGTTCAGATGTTCAGTCCATTATCATCAAGGAAGGAGCATGGCAGCATCCAGGCAGACATGGTGCAGGAGGAGCTGAGAGTTTAACATCTTCATCTGAAGGCTGCTAGGAGAATACTGGCTTTCAGGAAGCTAGGGTGAGGGTCTTAAAGCCCACACCACAGTGACACACCTACTCCAACAAGGCCACACCTTCTAATAGTGCCAATTCCTGGGCCTAACATAAGTGAGAGAATGTGGGATTCATCTCTTTGTACGTCTGAGCCACCTTGCTTAATAAACTACTTTCCAGGTCTACTCATTCTCCTGCAAATTTCATAGTATTATTATTTGAGCAAACTTTCAAAGCATATGTGCATATATATCTATGGTGGGGTGTATGTGTGTATGTGTAAGTATGTGTGTATACATATGTGTGCCTCTGTGTGTGTGTGTGTTTGACACATTTTGAAAAAAATTATCAGAGGATCTTGGAATAGTTCTCAAGACCAGCATGTGGGTAAGCACTGCGTGGTGGGCCCTCATCCTACCCACATCACTGTAGGGAAGGCAGTGATGAACTCTGCTCTGAGCCCTGGAGACTGCCTGCTAGGCCTGTAACAGCAGAAGGAGTAGAAACCTGTAGGTGGTCCCCAGGCTACAAAGCAGGAGGCCCAGGGCAGTAGAAGGCTATTCAAGAGGCCTCCTGGAGCTGGCAGTGACCATCTGTGCTCAAACTTGTCTCTAGTCCCATGCCTCTCCTCAGCAACAAGACAGTCACCTGGGTATTTAGATGTGATTAAAACTCAATAGAGCAAGGCTCACATTCTGTGCTTGAAGAGAACAAAGGTCCTTGAAGGGACAGAGGGGACCGAGCTGGGACTGTGTCCAACCATAAGGTTTCTGGATGCTAAGCATCTGCCGTTGCTTCCCTGGCCCAGAACTGGGTACTTACCTCTCTTGTCCTTCCTGACTCAGTGATGATGTCTTCTCCTTCCAACCTCCCATGTTGTCTGCCCTCGCTGGCTGTGGAGGGAGCACTACCTCTCTGTACCATATCCCTCAGCCTTGCAGGCAGGCCCTCCTTTCCTCTTTCTTGGTTCACCCCACCAAAGCCATGCCCTCCTGCTTTCTCATTTACCAATCTAGGACCACAAGGCTCCAAAAGAACTCAGAGTAACAATGTTGCCTTTATTTTAGAGGAGGTCTAGGGAACTAGAGTTGAAACTTTGTGATTCCTTTCTCCTAGAGTCCTGTACAGGTACAGAATTACAGCTTTAAAAAAAAACATCGGAGCCAGAGTACCTGGATAACTCCTGTGAGACAGTCTCTCCTAGAAATGGCTGCATTGACAAGACTGGAACAATGGTGCTGTCAAGGGACAAGTTCACAAGGCAGGCGGAATAGTTCATGGGTCCTAGCCCGTAGACAAAGAACTATTGGCTGCTGGAAGAAGGAGAATTACCTCCCCTCCCCAGGGATGAGCCTCCTCATTGGCTATCCAATGCAGAGTGGTCAGCTGGTCAGCCTTGAAAGCATATACACCACCATAACAAAACCAGACTCAGCAGGTTTTATTTATGTATATTTATACACACATATTTTACACATATAATCAAAGGAACAAAAAACAAAGGCTCTTGACTTGAGAGTGAGGGGAGTGAGATGGTATCTGGGAAGGCGTGGAGGGAGGAATGGGAGGGGTGAAGTGATATAATTCTATTTCAATTAAAAACATTAAAAAAAAGAAGAAGATACTACTTTTAAAATGGGCGAGTGGAAGTCACCCGTCGTCTTTGTGAAACTCGCACAAGGAGGAGATATAAAGGAGGAAAGTTACTTTGAAATTTAAATGCTCCTTATTCATATTTCATCTGTGGAGATGAAAGCAAGATCACTCATCACAGGAGGATCAGAAGATTCTCTAGAAGTCTAGAATGATCCCTTTGCCCATTAATCAATGCCTTGAATTAGGAACGTGGTCTTGGAGTTGCACTGTGGCCATTTCCCTGGGACACTGGCTCTTGCTAGAACATATCTAGAACATTGCTAGAACATTCAGGAATCTAGACCTTGTGAGTTCCCAGAGGGGACTGGGAAGCCTACAATAATCTAAATGTATTTCACATTTCCCTCACAGATGTAACTTGCAGAATTGGTTCCTGTTCATCATTGGGCCTGCCTCTGTCCATGGTCAGAAGAAACATGGCATAGATTAACAGTGCCTGAAGCTGTCATTGTCAGATAACCACAGGAGAATGTCCCCACCTCACCAGCTCTTGTCACAATCTCTCACCTCTCTTCCAGTCTCCCACACTCATCAGTCACTCCTAAGTTTGACTGCTCCTCACTCCGGCTTCCTTTATCCGCCACCTGGATGGATCCCTCTCTCTTTCCCTTCTGTGGGCAGTAGCTCAGCTAATGTCACTCAGGATGGTTTTCTGGCAGCCTTGAAAGGTTTTTATTTCCTCATGCTCCTTGGACCCAAATACTTCAACCAAGGATGTCTAGGATGTCCTTGCAAATAGGATCTGTGTACTGAGGGGAGAAAACACCCACACATGATGTCAGCGGCCCACATAACCCTGAGGGAAGGGTTGGAGAAATTTCAAAATCCTTTTTGAAATAATTCAATAGCTTTGAGTGATCATTTTGAGAAAAACCATTATTGTGTTTATATGCAGCAAACAGCTCAATACTAAAGAGGATTTGATTGCCTTAGCACCTCTGTATAAAGAGTGGAAAAGAAAAGAAAAGAAAAGAAAAGAAAAGAAAAGAAAAGAAAAGAAAAGAAAAGAAAAGAAAAGAAAAAATAATTTATTTTGCCATCACTTAGACTAATCATAGATATGCCAGCCTTTTGGGCTGTGCCATTGTATTGGTGTGCATTCGTGGGTATTAATGCCCAAGAGATCACCCCCAACAGAATGCACAAGAGGTAGATGGTGCCAAGAGAGGCAGAGTCTAGATTCCAGGGCCTGGGCCTGAGCAGGCTTCTGGCATCTGCTCTCAGCTGCATCTTTGGTTCATTTCATCTCTTTGAGTGTGCTTTGGCATGCGACCATCCCCCCTACCCCCTGCCCCCCTGCCCCTGTCTTCCCTACAGGAACAGTGGTTATGCCTGCCATGAGGTTTGATTCTCCATGTTGCTGCATAGGACACAGCAGGTGGCTTTCTGGGACAGGGTATAGACAGAGCTGGTCCCTATGGTTCTGGCTGCTTGCTAATTGGGTAGTCAGACTATACCATTCTCAGTATCATTATGTACATGTGGGAAGATGAATGTCAGAAGGAGTTGACAATATAAACTTGTAGAACTGATCACCATTAAGAGATTTCAGCAATGCTTAATAATGCTTGCCCAGTACCCTCTCTGGGGTCCCCCTCATCTGTCTCACTGTTAGTTGATGGTATTAAGAAGCCAACCTTTGAGAGGTGACAAGGCCACTGGGGCTCCCTAACCGCAAACAGGATTAGTGTCCTTGTCAGTGGCTGAATGGAAGGGGTTTATCCCTGTTGCCTTTCAATCTTCTGTCACTCAAGGTCTTGGCAGCATGGCCCCACTAGATATCATTTGCTGGCACTCAGATCTCATACCTCTCAGCCTCCAGGGCTGTAAGAAATAAATGTTTGCTCTTTGTAAATTACATAACCTCCTGGAGTTCTGTTACAGCTACACAAAGATACTGTCTCTCAGGTAGGGGTGTGTTCTGGGGATGCTTCATGCACAACTATGATAATCAGGTAGACAGGGAGGTAAAGATTGGGGTTGGGGGAGAAGATTCCACCTTACACCCGTCAAAATGGCTAAGATCAAATAACTCAAAAGTAGTGTATGCTGGCGAGGATGTGGAGCAAGAGGAACACTTCGCCATTGCTGCAGAAGTGCAAACTTGAACAATACTTTGGAAATCAATTGGACGTTTTCTCAGAAAACTGGGAATAATTCTACCTCAAGACCCAGCTTTACTGCTTCTGGACATATATTCAGAAGATAGTCCATCATCCACAAAGACACTTGCTCAGTTATGATCATAGCAGCTTTATTCCTAATATCCAGAAAGTGGAAGCAGTCTAGTTGTCCCTCAACTGAAGAATAGGTAAAGAAGATGTGGTACATCTACACCATGGAATACTATTCACCTACTAAAAACTGAGACACCATGAATTTTCCAGGCAATGGATGGAATGTGAGAATATCATCCCGAGTGAGGCAACCCAGTCTCCAAATGTGCACAGCTTGTACTTATTTATAAGTGGATATTAGCTATAAAATACAGGTACTGTGCTACTCTTCACAGACCCAAAGAAGCTAAACAAGAAGGAAGGCCCAAGTGAGGAGGCTCGAATCTCTCTTAGAAGGGGGAATAAAATAGTCATAGGAGGTAGATGGAGGGGGAACTGAGAGGGAGAGGGAATATGGAAGAGAATATGAAGATTCAAGATCAGGTATGGGGAAGGACAGGAGAGATGGCCAAATGGCCATGAAAATGAATGGAAAGCTGCAACTGACAAGGGCTGAGAACATGGTGAGGGGTATCTCCAGGATAAAACAGAGACCTGGGATAAGAGAGGGGCCCAAGAATCAATGAGGGTGACCTTAACTATGACTCACAACATTGGGGATATGGAACCTGAAGAGGCCACCTCCTGTAGCCAGGCAGGAACCCCAGTGGAGCGATAGAGACACCAACCCACCCACAAAACTTTCAACCCAATATCTA
Source organism: Grammomys surdaster (assembly GCF_004785775.1). Classification (NCBI taxonomy): domain Eukaryota; kingdom Metazoa; phylum Chordata; class Mammalia; order Rodentia; family Muridae; genus Grammomys; species Grammomys surdaster. The sequence continues at coordinate 2,742,138 of NW_021604663.1, read as the reverse complement.
TCCTGCCTACAAGTATGCAGACACATGGGAGGGAGCAGAGTCTAAGGGAATGGCTAACCAATAGTCAGCCCAACTTGAGACCCATCTCATGGGCAAGCGCCAATCTCTGACACTATTAATGATACTCTGTTATGCTTGCAGACAGGAGCAAGTTGTTCTCTGAGAGGCTCCACCCAGCGTCTGACTCAGACAGATGCAGACACCCACAGCCAGACAGTGGATGGAGCTCAGGGACTCTTATGGAAGGATAAGGGAAGGATTGTGGGGCCCGAAGGGGATAGGAACTCCACAGGAAGATCAACAGAGTCAACTAACCTGTACTCTTAGGACTCTCAGAGTCTGAACCAACAACCAAAGAACGTACATGGATCTAGGACTCTCCACACATATGTTACAGCTGTGCAGCTTGGTCATCATATGGGTCCCAAACAAGTGGAGTGGAGACTATCTCAAAAGCTGTTGCCTGTTTGTGGGTTGTGTTCTTCTAGCTGGGCTGCCTTGTCTGGCCTCAGCAGGAGAGGAAGCGCCTAGCCTCACAGAGACTTGAATCACCAGGGTTGAGGATACCCAGTGGTGCCCCACTGCTCAGAGGAGAAGGGGATGAGGGTATGGGGAAGAAGGAGGACAGTGAGTGGGACGTAAAGTGGATAAATAAAAAAATTAAAAATAGGCTTCCTTCTTGATGACGGAGTTTGTGGGTATGTTGGCTATATGTCAATCAAGACCCTCCTTCCTCACCAGAGACTGTAGAGCCCTGGACTCATGCCTCTTTTTCTGTATGCTTAGGAACACATAAGTCAACAACGTGTGAGTTTCTTGCGGTTGGAGATGTTAATGATAGACCTTTTGTGATGTTAAGGACCTCAATTCTACAGATGAAGCACTCGATAAAGACAAGGAATATTATCCTCCAGACTCTTCTAAATTCACCAATTTTTCTTGATTTACACATTTGCTCTCTTTTCATAGCGCATGTATACTATGCATGCTATATCTGCATACCTATGGGCACATTCTACATATGTGCATATCTGAGTGTGTACTATATATGCTTATCTACGAGTACATTCTACACATGTGCATATCTGAGTGTATACTATATCTGCGTATCTGAGTACATTCTACATATGTGCATATCTGAGTGTATACTATATATGCTTATCTACGAGTATATTCTACATATGTGCATATCTGAGTGTATACTATATATGCTTATCTACGAGTACATTCTGCATATGTGCATATCTGAGTGTGTACTATATATGCTTATCTACGAGTACATTCTACATATGTGCATATCTGAGTGTATACTATATCTTCATATCTGAGTACATTATACATATGTGTATATCTGAGTGTATACCATATATGCATATCTATGAGTACATTCTACATATTTGTATATCTGAGAATATGCTATATATGCACACCTATGAGTGCATACTGATGTATATACATATTTATATAGACTTTTGAAAGGCTATTTGATAGTTATAGACATCATGGGATGCCACTCTTAAATATACATACCTCAAGGAAAATGGCTTCTATGCTACATACTCACAGTTGTCATTAGACCCATTAGGATCTAGCCCAGAATTCTCTGTGACTTCAAATCTGCTCTTTCACTTCAATCTGTGTACGCATTTGGTATAAGATGATGCAACTAGGAATCCCTAGCTAAACGTGACTTCAATAATAAAGAACAGAGGGATGGATCTTCAGCCTGGTTACTGTCTCGGCTTCAGGAGGTGGCTCAGTACATTGCTTGGCTTTCAAGCATAAGGACCTGAATTCAAACCCAAGAATGCAAAAAGAAAAAGCTGGGTGAGGTAGTAACACATACTTATAATGTCAGCTCTGGGGAGGTGGAGACAGATGGACCCCTGTTAGTGGTTAGCTAGTGAGAGACCCTGTGTCAAAACACCATGGTATACAGGGGCGGGAGAGTGACTCGGCATTTAAGAGCACTTGTTAGTCTTGCATAGATTCTGGATTTGACTGTCAGCATCACATGGTGATTCACAACCATTTGTAATGTCCTCTTCTGACATCCCTGGGTACCAAAAATATAAGAAGTGCATTCACATACATTCCAGCGAAATATCCACACATAAAATAAAATCAATAAATATTAAAGACAAACGATGAACAAAACCGACGACAACAGGTAGACGGTGTGTAGGGTACTGATTCCCTAATTGGTTCTTGACTGTGTCAATAAAGACAGGGAGAGCCAATTACTGGGCGAAGGGTAAAGGTGGGACTTCCGGGTCCCAGGAGGCAGATAGGAGATGCAGGGAAAGAGGGAGGTTTTCAGCCAGCCTTTGGAACAAGCACACAACAGCCACATAAAGTCTTGGGGTAGCCAGAAGAGGCGGGCTCCACCACAAACGGATGGCTGATATAGGCTTGCTGATAAGGTTGGGGCAGGAGGGTCTATGCCCAGCAATTGTGTTATCTGACAAGTTCTAAGATAATAAAACTGTCAATGTCTTTCTTCCATGGAGCAAAGGTGGACAGAGAAAGATAGCCCAGTCTCCTATTACAGCTTGGCAAAGCCAAGCCAAGAGTAGGGCGGTAGCTGGTGGCTTGCCAGAGCCAAGCTGACAGGAAAGGACAAATCAAGAGAGGGAGCCTGTAGCAGCTGCTCTCAGAACTAAGCCCAGAGCACGGACGACCCTGTCTTGGGCAGAAGAGGAAATGTGACTTTTAAAATTACATACAACAACAATGTCCTGAGGAAACAACACCAAAGGTTGACTTCTGCCCCCTGACTCCCCTTACACACTTTCACTTACACACACACACACACACATACACACACACACACATACACACACACACACACATACACACAGAGGTGGACATACCAGAGATTTAAAATAAAGTACATAAACCCCTCTCAAACTGTTCTCATTGGTTGAGACAGAAACCTTACACTTGACAAGAACAGTTTGAGGCTGTGGCTTCCTGTGTCATTAAATGATGAGAATTTTAGATCCTTGTGGAATGAATAGAGAAGCGTAGGAGTGTGGCAACTCCTGCCGTCTGTCATGCATCCTGATGCTCAGAGGTGCCAGCTGCAAGGGCCGAGAATGCTAATCAGGTATCACAGAGCAGCCCGGGGAAGGAGGGATGAACAGGGAGGGCTGGACATTCAGACACAGGGAAGACTGAGCCTCTGTTGGGATCACCTGTGGGTATTGTGTGTGTGTGTGTGTGTGTGTGTGTGTAGATTGGAGAACATCCCCATTGCCACAGAGGCACACTGCCACACAGACAGACACCGCCACACAGACAGCCAAACATCAGGGAAAGCCTTCGCTCATTTCCTCTGATGAACTCCTCCAGCACGCATCCCACTTGGCGCCCTCTTGAGACTAGATAACAGGCACATGAAGAACTATGTAGGTAGACACCATGTTCGCTTTTCTGCTGCCTCCTTTTCCCCACACCTTGGTGTCTTAGAACAGCTAGACCACTGGAGAAATCCATTTTTTAATCATGACTCCTCATATTAGAACTTAGAAGAAAAAGCTGAATTTGAATCTCTGTCTTCATTCTGACAGTTATTATCTTTTTAGTTCCAGTTATTATGTTTCATTTGTTGGAGGCAGGGTCTCTTGTACGCCAGGATGGCCTTGAACCTACCATGAAGGGGAGGAAAACTTTGAACTCCTTTTTTTGGTTTGGGTTTTTGAGACAGGGTTTCTCTGTGTAGCCCTGGCTGTCCTGGAACTCACTCTGTAGACCAGGCTAGCCTCGAACTCTCAAACTCAGAAATCCGCCTGCCTCTGCCTTCCAAGTGCTGGGATTAAAGGCGTGCGCCACCACCACCCGGCTAAACTTTGAACTCCTGACCCACTCACCTTCACCTTCTGAGTATTGGGCATGTACTGCCATGGCTGGTCTTATAGCTTCAGGCCTTCTAGGGAAGTTCTCTTACAGCCCCAGCTCAGTCTCTCCCCTCCCCACACCCCTCCCCACACACTTACCTAAGTGTCCTTTATTGTTGTTGTTGTTATTGTTTTGTTTTTCGAGACAGGGTTTCTCTGTGCAGCCCGGGCTGTCCTGGAACTCACTCTGTAGACCAGGCTGGCCTCGAACTCAGAAATCCACCTGCCTCTGCCTCCCAAGTGCTGGGATTACAGGCGTGTGCCACCACCACCCGGCTCCTATGTGTCCTTTAAAGACTCTCTGCCTTTTGAGTTTTATATAAACAGATCCAAAGGAGCTGTTATTGTTGAGTAAGTTCTTAGGGCCCAGCAAAGTGATCCTTCCAGAATGTTCTAGAAACAGCAACTCTTGTACCGACTGCTCTATGGATATGAAGTGAGTAAAGCTCCACTTTAGAAGCTCCCAGCTCTGAGAACTTTTCTTTTTTTCTTTTTTTCCTTTTGACTTTCTTCGGCTTTAATCAAGTCATTAAAAATAATAATCATAAAAAACTAACAAGAACCAAATCTTTAGTTTGATCCTAAAGTCTTATGCTTGACATTGGAGGGTAGGATCTGAAATCATAGGCAGAAGAATCCAGTGGCCTTCACTTTAAATTAAAAAGTCATTTTCTCACATCTTTGAAAAAGCCATAAGGAACCATATTACTTTTTATTTACCTAAAATTATATATAACACATGTGAGTATCTGTGGGTACACAAACACACATAGATGAAATGAGGCTAAGCCACTTGGGCTGACAATGCTCCCCAGAAGCCATAGGGAATCCAATAAAACCCCAGTACCAAGCACGGGGAACCCCTTTTTGAGTTGTCCAGGAAGTCCAAGAGACGGCTAAAATGATATGGCTTATTGGTATTGGCCTTAGATTACCTCCCAGAGGTTGAAGGCAAATCCCTATGGCTGAAGATACCACATACCTCGGACATAGGACTGAGATGCTCAAACAAGATCTGACCTCAGAGCACCTACCTGAAGGTGTTAGGCAAGCTACCAATCTAGGGAGGCAACCAACAGTCAGTCCTACCCAGCTGGAACACCTATGAACCACAACAACGAGCAGCATGGCAAGGTATCCCTAAAGGTACAATTGTGTGTGGCACTGTATCTTGGCAGTAACCAACAGTTGTCCAATTGGACTTAAGACCTGATTGACAGGAGGAAAATCATGCTTAGTAGTGAGATCATGGATCTTGGAGGGAAACTTGCTACTACTGCTTTACCAAACGAGCATATTCCCAGCTGTGTTCTAAATACCTGCACTGTTGCCCACAGATACATGTAGCTCCCAACTCTCACCAAAGACGCTTCTCTTTGGTGACAAAAATCATCAGAGAAAGTCACTACTGGTCAAAATACAAAGGACAAGTATCATGGGGTGCCCAGTCCCAATACATCTACAACAAACTCTGCGCTGAAGCCTCAGGGAGCATTGTAAAAGAAGAGACAGGAAAAACTGTAAGAGACAGAAGACCATGGGGGTCTACTGTGAGACTATGTCTTCTAGAAATAACGGAAAGTCTTCACCCATGGTACTTCAACAATATGGTTGCCTAAGCAAGACCTGAACCAGGAGAATCCATGTAGACATACTAATGTGGAAGAGGAAATTTCGTAGGACCCCATCTCTAGACAAAAAGCTTCAGGCATCTACAGGATGCAAAGAACAGAAGTCGTTATCCCCCACAGATGAGCCCTCCAGTGCCAAGTGCTACACACAAGCAACACTGAATGCACTCAGCAGTGGGAGCGGAGTGGGGAGTGAATGGAGAAAAATAACGTAATTATTTTTTAAAATGAAAACAAAAGTCATTTTCTCGTTTACTTATACATACCTTGATTCATTAAAGTATACCTGATGAAGCCAGGCATGGTGCTTGTAATCCCAGTTCTTGGTAGGCTGAGTCAGGAAGTTTGCTGTGAGGCCAAGGCTCCACCTTACCATACCTGTGAATAATGTCCTGTAGGATAAGATACCCTTGCAATCGCAATGTTAGGATCTATTGTTTGAATAATCAATGTATTTGGTAAATTAAACTGCACTGCAAAGTTGCCAACTCGGGTTAGAGTCTCACAGAATTCCCACTGTGAGGGGAGGATGGGAACCTCAGATAAGAACTAGGGTGTGAAGTGGTTGCCAAAACCCTCTCAAGCTCTAAAGACTCCTATTAGTCACCAAGTTCTACAGGATGAGCCAGCAGCACCACAAGTTCAAGGCCAGCCTGGACAAATTAGTAAGACCCTATCTCAAAAATGAAAACAAAATAAAAGGAGCTGAGGATACAGTTTATTGACAGGGTGCTTACCTAGAATATGCGAGGTCTGAGGTTCAGTCCTGAATGTTGGTGGTCCTTCTATGCCCCGCCCAACAGTTACCTAGCAACAGCCAAATAGGCTTGGCTTGCTGTAAAAGGGACTGTTTGGCCCCTCCCACTCTCTCTGACTTTCTGCCCTCTTTCTTTCTATGACCCCTTCCCTCTCTCTCCACATCTTCCCCAGCTGGCCTCTCCTCCTTACCCCCTCAACCCCCTCTCCACCCTCCCCTCTCTTTCTCTGTCTCTAGTCCCCTTCTCAACTCCCTTTCCTGCGCCCCCAAATAAACTCTATTCTATACTACATCCATCGAATGGCTGGTACCTGGAGTGGGGTATGTCTCTACATGGGCTCGCTGAGGCACCCCCTCCTACTGCACCATATTGTGCTCTGTAAAACATATCCTTGGTTTTTATAAAATACATCCCTGAAAATCACTGAGAAGGGGAGAGGTGTGGGAAAGGAGGGAGGGAAGGAGAGGTTAGATATCGAGGAGAAGGAAAAGAATGAAGACAAGAATTTCTTATGCATTTGGCTGTAATATTTATCCCTTCGATAAAATACACTACATGACCTTTCTCTTTCATGATTTGAGGGAGGCATCGAAAGAAACAGTATGGGGCCGAAGATAGGCTTTGCTCAGCATGCTCAAGGGTGTGGGTTTGATCCCCATGGATCAAACTGTTGGAGGGGGTGAGGGGGAGGAAAACAAAAGGGAGCAGCTTAGCCATCCTCAAGGGAGATGCAGGAATCATGGCTGAGGCTTTTACAGGACATTCTGTCACAGCGACAAGAAAGCCGACACAGGGACACGGTGTGTAACGGACACAGTAGGCTCTCGTTCAGAGCAAAGGTAAACGGAGGCAACTGGAGGGCAAACGCCAAACCTGTTTCCAGCTACCGGAAGCGCATTGATCCGCGTAAGATTGGGGGCGGGGCAGACAGAATGTGGCTTTCTGTGGTGTTTGCTCTTCTGGCATCCCAGCCAAGTGTAAAGTATCGACTATGACGTTGTATCAGTTACAAACACAAAAGGGGAAATTTCCTATTACCAATCCAAAGACCCCCAGGGAGGAGAAAATCCCTTGCTGACTCCAGCGACTAGAGATTTTATGTCAACTCTCAAACTGGAGTGGAAGACACAGGTCGTTAGGCAGAGCTGTGACACCAGGAAATTAAATGCTGTGGGTGCCTGCCAAGCATGTGAACTGAGAGGTCGTCCTAAATAATAGAAAGGAAAGGCACTTGGCATTGTGAGGATAACGTGGGGTGAAAGGCCTGGGCGTGACGCTGGACACCAGGGCCACCATTTTGAGGGGGCGGAGTGGGCGGAGAAAAGAGGTTTGATGTATAGAATCTTCGAAGATCAAATAGTACACTATGAGTTCTAAAGGAAAAATTTCTCAGTCATTTCTTGATTTGCAGAGAATCATAGTAATGATTAGAAATGTCTGGGTGTGGTAGGAAATGGACATTTTCACTGGGGAAAGCAGACCCTCAGTTTTGGTTCTTCGCCAGAGAAACTGCACTTTCACTGGGAGTGAGTCTAACCACTTCTAATAATGCAATAGTGAGTCCAGGGCATGTTTAGCCCCGAGTAAGGCACAGCTTGGGAGGGAGAGGGTACTGACTTGTAGGATTTACCTGCTATCAGGGCAGCTGGCAGGAACCACCAGAATTACTTGGGGCTTGGTCTGCAGACTGACTGCCGTACCCAAGGTCATGTTCCTATGGGATCACTGAGGCCCCTTTGAATGTCCATGCACATGTAGATTTCAAAACATATTTTCCTGAAAAATTGTTTTTTTAGATTTATATTATTTTACAGGTTTGGGTGTCTTGCCTGTCTGTGTGACTGTGTGCCATGTGCAGAGAGAGGGAGAGAGAGAAAAAGAGAGAGAGAGAGAGAGAGAGAGAGAGAGAGAGAGAGAGAGG
>NW_021604663.1:2696952-2733829 GCF_004785775.1 Grammomys surdaster | reverse complement strand
GGGAGGGAGGGAGGGAGGGAGGGAGAGAGAGAGAGAAAGAGAGAGAGAGAACACAGAAGCAGGAGAAGAAGAAGAAGAAGAAGAAGAAGAAGAAGAAGAAGAAGAAGAAGAAGAAGAAGAAGAAGTCAGATTCCCCAGAGTTACAGATGTTTGTGAGTCACCATGTGAGTGTTAGGAATCAAATCTGGGCCCTTTGAAGAGAAGCCAGGGCTCTTAATTGCTGAGCCGTCTCTCCAGCCCTAAAACATACTTTCTTACCCTTTTTAATGACTGTCTTAGTTAGGGTTTTACTACTGTGAACAGACACCATGACCAAGGCAACTCTTATCAGGACAACATTTAATTGGGTCTGGCTTACAGGTTCAGAGGTTCAGTCCATTATCATCAACGTGGGGGTATGGCAGCGTCCAGGCAGGCATGGGGCAGGAGGAGCTGAGAGTTCTACATCTTCATCTAAAGGCTGCTAGCAGAATACTGGCTTCTAGTCAATTGTGTTTAGTCAATACCCAGGGAAGGGGATTTTAAAGGAGAAAGTTAGCTTCTGCTCATGCGTTTAGTCCAGAGTCAGCTAGAACCACTGCTTTCAGTCTAAGACTGAATATATTGATGGGTCGGAAGAAGTTATTTATTTCATAGTGAACAGTAAGGAAGGAAAGAGGGGGGAAGGGGAGAAGATAGGAAGGAGGGAGGGACAGAGAGGAAGAGGGAGAACACAGGCAAAGATATGCCTTAAGGGTTCTGTTTCTTTCAACTGGACCTTGTCACCTAAAGGTTCCATTATTCCCCAAACAGTGCTGTCATTGGAGACTGAGTGGTCTGCAGGAGACTGCGGGGTCTATTTCACATTCAACTGTAACACGTGCTCTCCGAGAAAGTGTCGGAGCTCTGAACCTTCTCATTTATACCACAGGAATAACAAGTGATGTTTACAAGCCTTTAATCCCAGCACTTGGAAGGCAGAGGCAGGCGGATTTCTGAGTTCTAGGCCAGCCTGGTCTACAGAGTGAGTTCCAGGACAGCCAGGACTACACAGAGAAACCCTGTCTCGAAAAACCAAAAAACAAAACAAAAACAAAAACAAAACAAAAACAAAAAACACCCCCCCAAAAAACAAAAAACAAAAACAAAACAAAAAATCCAAACAAACAAACAAACAAAAAACAAGTGATGTTTAGGTGTTTAGGGTTGCCATAAACATCAAGTGGGAACCAGCGCCAGGATGTGAGTAAGTGTACTGATGTGTGTCTGTCCTCTGCTCCATCCTCCCACACACTCCACCAGGCAGCATCAGCGCCTGCCTGTCCTGTCCCCATCTTCCAGTCTGCACTCTCCCTCTGGGTCCCCACCACTGCTCTCTGGTGTGACCCTCATCTAGGGGCTGAAGCAAGCCCTGGGTGCAACGTACAACTCGCTAAAAGTGATGTTAGGGCTTTATTTTCCAGATGTTGAAATCCCAAATGAAGTTCCTCCCGAGTGTGTGGAGAGCCTTCTGCCATTCTCTCCTATCAGTTCACCAATTTGTAAAGGTAAGCGCAGCCACAATGGTGCCCGAAGTAAATGATCTCCTATATGAACTCTAGAGTGTTCCAAAGCTCCCCAGACCATGCACTTCCTTCTCAGACATGGTGAATGTAAGTCACGGTGTATTTACCGAGTGCTCCGTCAGGAAAGCCACGTTGTTCAGCCTTGGGCTGAATGGATGTTCCCAGTCTTCACTTTGAATGCCAACTGATTAGAGGAAAAAGGACCGAGGGTTTTTTGTTTGTTTGTTTGTTTGTTTTGAATGTTTATAGTATTAGGATGTGTCATTAGAAAACAATTTTATAAGAAAGGGTTTAGGGCTGGAGAGATGGCTCAGTGGTTAAGAGCATCCTCTGCTCTTTCAGAGGTTCTGAGTACAATTCTCAGCAACCACGTGGTGGCTCACAACCATCTGTAATGGGATGTGATGCCCTCTTCTGGTGTGTCTGAAGACAGCGACAGTGTACTCACACATAAAATGAATAAATCTTTTTTTAAGTATTTAAATGGAAAAACAAGAGAGCTTCTATGAATGTAACAGAAACTACCTTATTTCTTCTGTTTGATGAGGGCAAACGAACCCATTTAGAATGCTACTGTGATGTGAATAAAATGCATAGAAATATACATATATACATATATACATACATACATATATATATATTTGTCTATCCTGTATAGAGGCTATACATTTTGATTAGAAATCTATATCAGGTTGGCTTGCTAGTGGTGCTCCTCACCTGAACATTGCTTTGGATTGAACCCATGAGAGGTCACAGCCTGGTGTGTGTGGCTTTGGTTTTATCAGTTTTTTTTGTTTTTTGTTTTTTGTTTTTTTTTTGGTTTTTCGAGACAGGGTTTCTCTGTGTAGTCCTGGCTGTCCTGGAACTCACTCTGTAGATCAGGCTGGCCTCGAACTCAGAAATTCTCCTGCCTCTGCCTCCCAAGTGCTGGGATTACAGGTGTGCGCCACCACTGCCCGGCTATCAGCTTCTTTTTAATGGCTTCTGTTCTATTCCAGAATTCACAAAGGCAGTGACTCAAGGCCAAAGCACACATTGTCTCTTACTTCTTAGGGCACTCACTACCTTTTAGCTCTCTCGAAGAGCTCTAGAGGGAGCTTTTACAATGGCCACCCACCCACCCCCAACACACACACACACACACACACACACACACACCTCTTCCTTATCTGTGTCCTCAGAGTCTTCCTATAACCCACAAGAGGAGAGCATTCTTTTCTGTATTTAGATCTGTTCTTTATCTGACATGTGTCCCAATGCTGGCCCTCATCGCCATTAGGATGTGCTGGCACTCTGGAGTTCAGTGTGTCTCCCCTCATACAGGCCCCTTGGCACACTCTTCCTAGTTCATGTTCAACCTACCCTTAGCACACATCCCTGGATACCTCCTCATACTGACACTGACCCAGCACAACTTCTGCTGGAACATTCACCAACTATTTTGCATTGATGCATTTGCCTCATCTGCTGGTAGGAGAGACTCCTGAGCAGAGAACACTGCCTTTGCTCACAGATCTAGCATGTACCCTATACGGTGATCAATATTTATTTTTCCTATAGATGGCATAAATTAGAAGAGCTGGAGGTATCTTCTAGATAGCATTTCCTCTTCATATGACTTCATATCTGAATCTCTTAAGTTTGTTGTTTTTTTTTTTTTTTTTTTTCCGAGACAGGGTTTCTCTGTGTAGCCCTGGCTGTCCTAGAACTCACTCTGTAGACCAGGCTGGCCTCGAACTCAGAAATCTGCCTGCCTCTGCCTCCCAAGTGCTGGGATTACAGGCGTGTGCCACCACTGCCCGGCTATGAATTTCTTAAGTTTTGGAGTTACTATCTAGTTATTTTAATTTCCCCTGACTAGTGGTAGAACTTGGCGCCTTATGCTTGCTAGGCAAAGGCTCCACCATGGAGTTCCATGCCTATACCATTTCCAGTTGCTGGACTCTGGGCTGCCTGACTTTGGCCAGGGGGGCTACCTTGGCTACCGCCCATGCTTGTGAAAAACTTTTCGGGGAACACAGTCAGACATACCTTGTGTATCATCTACGGCTGATTTGTTTTGCAAAGCCAGTCCTCAGGGGGCCTGGGGAGATGACTCAGTCACTGAATTTTACTTGAGATCAGTCTGCAGAATGCATCTATGAAAGGTAGAGACTCATAGGAAGCTCTTACTGACCCAGCACTGGGACGGCAGAGACAGAACCGTGACCACTCAACTTAGTTCTACTCGGTAGGTTTCGGGCAAATGAGACAGATCGCCTTGTCTCAAAGAAGGTAGTCAGCGTCTGGGATAGGAACGAGGTTGTCCTCTTACTTCCATAAGCACATGTACACATGTACATACACACGTGCCACATCCACACATTCACATCCACACACACAATTCACATATACATGCATGCAGATACACACATGCACACACTACACATATGTACACACAAGCACACACATGTACCTGTGCACACACATAGACATATACACAAGCATGCACACACATGAACATGCATACATGTACATGCATACGCACATGCACACATATACACATGTACACACGAACATGCATACATGTACACGCACACACATACGCACATGCACACATATGCACATATACACAAGCATACACACACATGAACATGCATACATGTATACACATATACACAAGCATGCACACACATGAACATGCATACATGTACATGCATACACACACGCACACATATACACATGCATACACACACGCACACATATACACATGCATACACATGCATACACAAATACACACACACACATTCACACGCACTCACACACCCCAGAGCACAGTAGTTAAATAGAGCTATATGGCCTTACAAAGCCCAAATCATTTGTTTTGTGACACTTTATAGAACAATGTGCTGACCTGGCTCCAGGTTTTCATCATTCACCAGAACACCAGGCTTCTTGACTTGTTAAGACGCTTTCTGGAGACTCTCCAGGCCAGCATGGCTCCCTGTATGGTCATGGAACCCTCCTGAACTAAGAATGGTGCCCAGGCTTCTGCTGGTGTTGACATTATTCTTGAGCTAATCAGCTAGGAGACTCATGGTGACTGAAGCCGCGTGGGCTGCAGGATAAGAGGAAGGAACAAACGTGTCACCTAGTACGTTGAGTGGGAGGGTGGACAAGGAGAGTTTTTCTAGGGGTGTGGACGTGGAGGTATGGAAGCAGCTGGAGCCTGTGGCTTTACTTGCATTGGGTGGCAAGCTATCACGTGACTGTGCACAGTTACAAGGTGGGTAGAATGTGTGTGTGTATGTGTATGGGGGGGGGAGGGAGAAAGAGAGAGAAGGCCCTAGCTGTCCTCTAGACACCTATCCAACCCACAAGCACCACAACCCTGTCACACTAGAAAAACAGGCCAAAGAAATGTGGGGCTTGTTTAGAGATGAAGGGGATAGGGAGAATTGTGAAAAGAGCTGTGGTGGCTGCTAACGTGAGAGGACAGTGCTTCGTGAGGGCCTCAAGGAGGGCAGGGGGTAGGGGAGCAGGCCAGCAAATGGGGACAGTAAATGTACCAAACCTGGGGCTGACAACCTGGAGCAGATGAGGACAGGATGGAAATAAATCCTTGGAAAGCTCTGTGATATCAGGACAGCTTAAAGCCTGTGTGAGAGATGGCACTGGAGACAAAGCTGGGTGCTAATGGAGAAAAGCATATCGGGACTCAGGGGTCCCCAAATACCACGTGGCAGGTCCCTGGGGGAGAATCTGGGGCTTGCTAGGGCTGCTGTGGGTGTTTTCCGAGTGGGTAAGCCCCTGCAGGGTGCGTCTGTATTGGAGCTGTGGGCCTCTTTCTTGATCAGCTGGGCTGCAAGGGAATGATGGGTTAATCACCACGTGTGATTTAGGGCACACGCCTTTAATCCCAGCACTTGGGAGGCAGAGGCAGGCGGATTTCTGAGTTCGAGGCCAGCCTGGTCTACAGAGTGAGTTCCAGGACAGCTACACAGAGAAACCCTGTCTCGAAAAAACCAAAAATAAATAAATAAATAAATAAAAATAAAATATAAAAAAATAAAAAATAAAAGAACAACTTAGATATAAACTTTACTTGGAAATACCTTGAGTAACTTGATGCTAAAAAGCATCTCTTCAAAAATGTCATCTGAGTCATTCTTGAGTTTGAAATTCAGAACCAATAATTGTGGGGCACAACCTACCTGCTGGGAGCAGACCAGCAGTGCTGCCTGGGTGTAGGCTTTCTGAAGTACAGGTGATGTCACCCATGTTCTTAGATCTGAGTGGGAAGTAGGTCAAGCCAGAGAAACCTTTGTCCAACTATCTCAGGGACCCCCTGGAATAAAGTCACAGAAATATAAAAGCAAGACTTTCTAGCCCCAGCCAACCTTGCCTTTGTAATGGGAATAGCTATGTCTGGCCAGATCCCCATAGTTAACAGCATCTGGCAGGCTCCACAAGCAAGACTTGCAACTACAGTGGGGATTTTGACATTGAGGTGTTCAGAATTCAAAGATGAAATTCAAAGATAGTTATGGTGGTTGGGATCTGACAACTATAGAACTCGGTGCCCCGTGTACACAGCTCTGACATGAACACAGAGTTCACATATGTCCATGCCTTCTTTGCAGCCTTTGCTCTGTGGAGGCCCTGGATGGCTAGTGGGTTTCACCTTTTCATTTTCTCAGAATGCAGGATTTTCTCGGGATTCTGACTCCAGTGGGGTCCTCAGCATGCTGCTGGCCTGGCAGATAGCCAGAGAGAGTCTCTTCAGGTTTCTCCAGAAAGACACACAGAGAGGGGGCAGGCACAACCTTGTGAAGACCTCAGAAGACTCAGGACCAATACTCGTAGCTCTGAGATTCATCTCCGTGTCAACTTGATCAGATTTGTAATCACAGTGGAAGTACACCTTAGGCGTGTCTGTGAGGGTGTTTCTGAAATGTGTAACTAAGGAAAAGAGACCCACCCCGAATATAGGCAAGACCTTCCCATGAGCAGGAATTCCAGACTAGAGATAAAGGGGGAAAGGAGGAAGCTGGTTGAACAACACTCCCTGCTGTCTGCCGCTGCTCTGCCCAGATGCCAGACCTAGCCATGTTGGATACTTTTCTTATGTAACAAAATACCTATCAAATGCAACTTAAAGAAGGGGGTTGTGGGAACTTGTTCTGGCTCACAGTCTGCGTACGCATTCCTCATGGCGGGAAAGGCTTGGGCTGAGGAACCCGAGGCAGCTGGTCCCGTCGTATCTGCAGTCAGGAGGCAGTGAGAGACAAACATTGGTGTGTTTGGCTCACTTTCTCTGGCCACGGAATGTTCCGCCCACAGTTAGGTGTGTCTTCTCGATTAACCAGATCTAGAATTCTCCCGACAGGGATGAGCCTGGGTGGTGCTAAGTCCGATAGAGTTGCCGGTCATCATTAACCGTCTCATTCTTCGAACAGTGAGCCAAAATTAACGTGTTCCTCCTTAAGTTGCTTTTGCCAAATGTTTCACCACAACAATGAGGAACGTGCCCGGTAAACACATAGAGCAGCATGAAGACACCACAACACAGTCTTGATGTTTTAGTTTCGATGTGTGTGACGAGTAGTTTCATATGCATGGGAAGCCCAGAGGTTGGTGCTTAGTTTTCTATTGTCCTCTAAGGTCTGTCTGTCTGTCTTCTTTCCTTTCTCTCTTTTTTCTTTTTTGTCGTTTTGTTTTGTTTTTGAGACAAGGTCTCTCACTGAACCTGGAGCTCATCAAGTCAGTGACCCTGGTCAGTGAGCCCAGGGGATCCCTCATCTCTGTCTCACAGTGCTGGGATTGTAAGTGTGTGTTGAGACATCTGCCTTTTTATTTGGGCTCTGGAAGACTAAACTCTTGTCCTCATACTATTATTGTGACCACATTACTGAATTAGGCCATCTCCCTGGACCCAAGGTTCTTCCTGTCTCTCTTCAAAATGTCCGTCCGTCCGTCCGTCCGTCCGCCCGCCCGCCCGCCCATCCATCCATCCATCCATCCATCCATCCATCCATCTATCTATCTATCTATCTATCTATCTATCTATCTATCTATCGTGTGTGTGTGTGTGCGTGTGTGTGTGTGTGTGCGAACCCACCTGCCTGAGTGCATGTATGCGCACCAAGTGCATGAAGGAGCCTGTGGAAATCAGAAGAGGGCATCAGGTTCTCTGAAATGGGAGTTACAGGCAGTTTCGAACTACCCTCCAGGTGCTTGGGAGCTGAACTCAGGTCTTCTACAAGAGCAGTAAGTGCTCTTAACCTCTAAGCCATCTCTCCAGACTCTCCTGCCTCAGTTTCTCTTGTCAACACTTATCTGGACAAATCTGTGAGCAAGGCAAGAAAGTAACTGTTAGGTATTAGAACGAGATCTTGTTTTGAAATTTTGATAGTTAAGGGAACAGAACCCCCAAGGTTAATCATGGAATGAAAAGGGGCCATTTTCCCCAGTGGCTGATGCTTCCAAGGTCTCATTTAAATGGTCTAGAAATGTTCCTTTTATAAACACATATGAGAGGTCACATCTTCCCTCCCACATCTCCAGAACTGATCAGAAATGCACGCCCAAGGATAGGCTCAAACACTCCTTTGAGTCTTTTATTGACAGTCTGGGTCTTTACTGATTGACAGTCTGGGTACCATCACAGACACAGACTTCGGGTATTTCTTAACACATTTCACAGCAAGAGAAAGATTGCTTTGCAGAAGTTTGATTTCCAGACTTCCGACATCCACTTTCTACCCCACTATTCAGACTCACACAATGCAGGCTGTGATTCACGCTCACACACTGTGAATGCCTTCCCTTTGGGTTATTTTAAGAATCACTATTGTATTCTGAAGAAAACATAGGCAACCGCTAGAAAGGGGAAGGGACCATACTGGAGAACCACAGAGCTTCAGGCAGTCCCTTTACCCAGAGCAGAACAGTGAACATTGTGCTGGCTTCCCAATGCCATTGTATCACATGCATCACATGGGCGTGGAAGGAGGCAGAGGCAAGAGCAACAGTGCAAAAGGAATAGCGAAGAGTGACATCAGATTCCCGAGTGCTGCATGGCAGGTGGTTGTTTTCATTTGTTTTCATTTTGGGTCCATGTATGACACTCATTCAGGACCTGGCTGGGTGGAGTCTTGGGCCACTGGGCCGGAAGTGTGGACTTAGGCCAGCTGGCGTTTCCTCATACCACAGGATACCAATAGTATCATTTCTATATGATTTTTAGCTCTAGGACTCAGGTCTGGTGCCTCCCCCACCCCCAAAATGCAAAAGCAAAACAAATTAAAAAACAGGAAAAAGAAAAGAAAACCTTGAAAGATTAACATTCGAGTGTGATTGATCTGAAGGCTATCCCAGTGTGTGTGTTTTGTCCTGTGCACAGGGGCCCTGTCTGTAGGACCACTGGGTGCCTGGGGCTCCCTGGGGCTTAACAGTTGGGGAGGGAGCAGATATGCAGGGGTGTCCCCACTTCTGGTGGAGGGGTCAGGCATGCTCTCATTTAGATGTTCGAGAGATGCTCCTTCTATAAACATTCTGTTTCTTGACCCTGTTGTTAGCTTTGGAACAGCATCATGGGATTGTCTCTAAAAATGTCCCCTTTATAGGCACTTTCTCTGTTAGATTCACAGTGAAGCTTAATGCACAAGTTAAACTTCCAGTCTGCAATAGGAATACTCCAAACAAAATTACAGTCTTTGTAATATTTTCAGGGAAAAAACGTTTCTTTCTAAAATCGCAGACAATTAAATGAACGGAAGTAGGTTTGGCTTCCGTGTCCTCTCTGTAATTTAAAGTCTGTGTTCCAATTAGCTTTCCAAGGCTCCCACTTGGTTGATAAGCTGATTAGTATACAGTGAGGCTGTAATCTCATCAGCACCATTTATAAGGATAGGATTTGGGGGATAAACAAATATTTTTGGCTGTTGCCGAGGGCCCTCTGGGAATAGATGATTGCTACGTAAGGACAGCGTCCTTCAGATCTCAAGTGTGCTTCTGAGAATACACAGAAATGTAACTTACCCAGGGCGTGGCAACAGCCCTAAAAAATACTTCCCACTTCACCCATGGTTTCTACATGGATTTAGTGAAGCGGAAGGCAAAAGGAAGCCCGGAAAACTCATGACCACGTGACTCAAATTCTCGCTGGGATGAGAATCCAAAACAAGGGTGCACTCACTCTCATCTCCGCTCCGATAGTTGCATGAGCCAGAGGTTGAGAGCGCCTCCTGCTGGCGGCAGCTGGTGCTGTGGTTTTCTGTGGGTGCCCTGGAAAGGACCTAGGGGCTGCTTCTGTGATCTGCAGCCCGTGTTTGTGCGTGTGTGTGTATGTGCTTATATGCATCGAGAAGAAGAAATGGCTAATAAAGACAGGAGTCTTTGGTGTTTCCCATGAATGAGGTCGTGCATCCGGGGCCAAGTGACATCCCTCTCTACACGTCAAACCAGTGATCACCCATGCAGGCTCGGTTCCACTCACAGCCGCAGTTCCAACACCACTCCAGCTTGCACTGGGGCTGCGGACACTTCATGTGCATACATCCTCCTGTGGGGACAAAGGACACAGACGCTGTGGGTTTGTAATAAACACCGGGCAAACTCTTGTTCCCCAGGCTAATGTGCCATTCTAGAAACAGCTCCTATAGTGAACAACCCCGAGCAAGGAGAACAGAGAGACTCTGAACCAGAGCAAACAACCAGACAATAGGGGAGGTAGTTCCTGAGTCCGGACACTCTCAAGAAATGGGACAAATCCCATTCGCACATTTGAGTTTCTCCTCTCTTCCTCATGCATTTAGACACAAATCGTTCATGTTTTATAGACTGCTGATTCTTCATTAAAAAAAATATAACCATAATAAACTCATGATTTTAAATTCATATTAAAATTTTGTAACTTAATATATAATACACTGGGGTTCATATCTATTTATTTTTTTCCATATTTATTCAGTGTTACTTGGCTCAACAAAATTTATCAACAGGAGTTGGGACAGTATACTACTTGTTAGTACTCTGTCTAAACTCCACCTCCACAGTTATCTGGCAACAGCTAGGTAGACCTGCCCACTATAAAAGGGGCTGCTTGCCTCCTCCTCTCTCTCTTGTTCTCTTGCTCTCTTGCCTCTAGCTTCTCTCTGTCCCCTCGCCTCTCACCCCTTCCCTTCCCCCTGTCTCCACATGGTCATGGCTGGCCTCCACTTCTCTCCTATCTCTCTCCTCTTTTCTGCCCCATCTCCTTCTATCTCTCTTCCCCCATCTTTGCCTATCTCCTGAATAGCCCTCCCCCCTGAACCGTATGGTCTGTTGTTGTCTGTTCTAAGCTGCGCGCCTAAGTCTAACACTGGTGCATTGGCCGGGAACAAAGACTCCGGGAACCCCGAGACTCCTGTAGCCGCTGGCAGCCTCAGCCAGCTGCTGTGACGGTGCAGGACTGATGCCACATGGCCTGCCGCAACCCCACCGCCACCGCCACCACTGCTATACCATGTGGACTCCATCCACTGCTACGTGCCATCACCGACCATGTGAATTTCCACTGCTGCTGCAGGCCAACTCCATCCATTGCTTCGAGGCTCACTAAACTTCCACTATCTGAGTTGTGCCGCTGTGGCTCCCATGTGGTACTCTGCCACGTGGGCTGGACATCCAGACAGATCTACACAGACCTCATGGTTCCACCTTCCCTGATATCAGACTGCATAAGGCCACAAACACACACTGGCATATTGATTGGTAAGGAGCTTCCAGTTGGTGGGAGGGACCCTAAATGCCCAGATAGGGCCTGGCCAGCCTTCCCTGGTCTGAGGGGTTGGCATTTCACTGCCCCAGTCCATATGACTGGCCTCTAGCTGACCTACGACTTAGGACATTGGCCATTGGGTGATTTCTCTCCTCGAAAGCAGTTCACAGCCCCCCCCCCCCCAGCTCTTTCAGCAGCCAGAAATTCTGGTACCAAGTTGAACTGCTTTCTGGCGAGCTCCAGGAGTTTGCCACAGCCGAGGCCCCTAGATATTCTTGTGACGACCTGATGTCTAGGTTGTTTGCCTGATTTTGTTGCTGACTTTTCTTTTGGGACGCCGATACGAATAGCTCGGTAACAGCCCCCCATCACCCAGTCGGCACCACATTGTCTTCGACTGCACCCACAGACACCCCACTGGGTTTTCTCCTGAAAAACCTCAAATCTCTAAAATTAACGCCTGATTTCAGTCCTTCCTAATTGATACACCTCTGCAATAAGGTCTGGATTCGGTACTTTCTAGATAATGGATTAAAGTGGCCACCTAATGGCACGCTAGACCCAAACATTTTAAAGGGTCTTCACACATACTTCCAGCAGTCTGGTAAATGGAAAGAGGTTCCCTATATCCAAACATGCATCTACTTTTGCTCTAATGCCTCTATGTGTTCTGCATGTTCCCCACCCCTTTTAGTCATCCCCCACTGGTCAGAGTAACCGTCCACATGGTCCCAGGAAAGATTTCTTGAGCTCAGAGCTAACCCTGTCCTTCCCTGACCCTCATTCTAGGACTCCCCCTTCTCTTCTGTCATTTGTGGCCGGCTACACCCACTAGTTCAGCTGGTTTGCCTGAAGCAGCGGGTCTGGGACCCTGCTTGCTCCCTTCCCCTCTTCACCTCCTCTGTCATTCGCTGCCGACTGGACACACTTAGTTCAGCTGGTTTGCCTGAAGCAGCTGGTCTGGGACCCGGCTTGCTCCCTTCCCCTCTGTGGTTCTTAGCTCTGCTCTGGGTCTACTCCTTGCATCCTACTAGGGACCCTCTCTGAGACTTGCTTCCCCACTTATGTAACCACCAGCGCAAAGGGCTTGGCTGCCCGTGCACGTGAGGGAGGCTCTCTCTCCCTCTCTGCCCAGGACCTATAAAACTCTAGCCACCAGAGACACTGGGCAGTGACTTCTGGTCGCTAGTAGGAAGTTCCGCCCTGTTGCTGCCGTCTGCAGACTTGACTAGCAGCACCTGTGGCTCACAGCCCCAACCTGCCAGCCATACAATCCAGCTTTCTTATTCTGGTCCTAGTCAAATGTTTCTTTGATAATACAAAAATGTGCTTTTCTCTGTCTACATAACCCGCCAAAGTTACTTTAGACTCTTTCCTGTCTTGATAGATTTTTACCACTGCTATTAAATTCTATTCAGTTACAACTAATCCTTATGGCTCTCAATCTTGTCAGAAGTCTGCTAATAGTATATTTAAGTTTATAGTTGACGGAATTCCCAAAGCCTCTAACAGTTGACCCAAGATAGTCTCAGAAGACTTGGACACCGGACACCTAGAAGATACAGCCTGGATTGTATGTGATGATATAGTCACTAAACAAACACAGTGGGCTAGACTGGATGCTCTGAGTCAAATGACTTAGCTAAATCAAACCAAGGTAAGTCATTTCTCATGTCACGCGTATCCATTCCACAAAGAAAAAGCCCTGCATCTTCCACGCTTGGAAGCCAAACTGACTTCGCCCAAGAGACTATGGAGACCATGGGAACTGTTGGCTAGTGGACTCTGTCATTTTTAAAAAAATAATATATAACTGGTAGATTATTGTTTACTCTTTCTCAGACTTCTGACTACATTGACAGCTAAGCCGTCACAGATATTATCTGTTACCTCATTAACTAAACTCATTTGCCATCAATTAAATGCTTCATATTTCCTCTTCTTGCTATCCCACTGTCCTAAATTATCAGAGTTCCTATAAACTTGCCTAACTCTAATAAAACATTCCACTATATGATCCAGCAAAGGTTCACCTTAAAGACTGCTCATGTTACCTCATGCTGTTATCTCTTTTGTAAACTTATAAGCTACAGAAAGCCCACTCAGATCTACCTCTCATGGACCAAATAGATGCCATCCAGATCTTGTCAAGTCCAGGCACATCCAAAACAGCTCCAGAGAAGCAACCTCCAGATGCTCCATCTCCTGTCACACACACAGCTGCTTCTACTGGACCTGTTCCTTCTGACCTATCCTCAGATGGTTCACTCCATAGACACTGGACATCAGGAAACAGACAACTCTCCTAAGACCAGACAAACATCACCCATACTCGTTCTTCTAGATTCCCTCTAAAGACACGTTGCCCCCAGTGCCAGCAGGAAGTAGCCAGATATCATGACGACCCTATTCCTGCCTCGCTGTCACCTCTTTCTAATTTTTCTTTTTTAATTAAACCAAAACTGGGGAATGTTAGTATTCTGTCTAAACTCCACCTCCACGGTTATCTGGCAACAGCCAAGTATGCTCCTCCCCACAGTTACCTGGCAACAGCCAGGTAGACTTGCCCACTATAAAAGGGGTTACTTGCCTCCTTCTCTCTCTCTTGTTCTCTTGCTCTCTTGCCTCTAGCTTCTCTCTGTTCCCTCGCCTCTCACCCCTTCCCTTCCCCCTGTCTCCACATGGTCATGGCTGGCCTCCACTTCTCTCCTCTCTCTCTCTCCTTTTTTCTGCCCCATCTTCTTCTATCTCTCTTCCCTCACATTTGCCCTATCTCCTGAATAAACCCCCTCCCCTTGGAACTGTTTGGTCTGGTGTTGTCTGTTCTAAGCTGCGCGCCCAAGTCTAACATACTTTTAATAGAGAATATGTTCCTTAGTGGTATTCAGAGGGCTCAGATGGTCGAGTGGATGCTTAGCCTGCATGGAACACTGGGATTGGTCCTTAGCACTGTATAAACCAGGCATGGTGGTGCACACATATGGTCCCCTCAAACTCAGGAGGGTGGAGGCAGGAGGATCAGGGTCATACTTTGATACAGGATGTGTTCCGGGTCACCTTAGTTTACATGGAATCTTGTCTTAAATAGTTTAAAAAACAAAAACAAACAAACAACAAAACCCAGGGGGTGGGGGTGGGAACAGGAAAAAAAAACAAAAAGAAAGGAAGCTTATGTGAGGTATGTGTGCTACCCAACCTACATTACAGCTTGAGGATGCTGAGGCTGGGGCATGGCTCTCTTGGAGAAGTGTCTCAAAGTGAAACTCGGTCAGGACTAAGAGGTGACACCCAGCACTCCTCTTGGAACAGGGGCTGTCTTGTCCATAGGCGACGGTGAGCCCTTATCAAGGGGCCTCCTTTGAGACTGCCCCTTCCTTTGGTTGCTGTTGGTTTCTGGGCTCAGACACCCAGTCCCCCATGAGAGGCAGGGGGACCATGACGTTGCCTGCAGAAAACTGTTTGAGATCCAAGCAAAGCAGTCTCTACTTAAGTTCTGCTAGACTCGACTCACAGATCTAAAGGAACCAGCTTGTCAGAAAGATACAAAGACAGGCAGATACAAATGCAGACAGATTCCTGAGTTCAAGGTCAGCTTGGGACAGGGCAAATTTAGGTCCAGGTATGGTCGGAATGGAATGATATTTCCAGGGCGGAGTCCCACCCAGCTATCTTATTGTCTGTGCTTGAGTTTGCTGTCTCTTCCTAAGAGTCAAGGGGCTAAGGCCACAGAATGCTGGTTCAAGGGTTGGTCAGAGGGAGCCTGGGATAAATAACTGAATTGATACGTAAATTAAAAAACTGGGCTTCTGGTCTGCATGAGATGAGATAGCAGAAAGAGATAGCAGTTCTTTTTGGAATTTTTTTTTCCTATTGAGAGCTTAGCTGTCTGGAGAGTGAACACAGTTCTTCAAGATTTTTTTTTAAAACAGGATTTCTGATTTTAGTTAGAAAATCCATGGAGAGCAAACACAGCCCTTTTAGAATTTTTCATAGCTCTTTTAGAATCTTTTCTAACAGGATTTCTTGGTTAGAAATGCCAAGAATTACTTAGAGAACTGAGTGATCTTTTAGAATGTCTCTAGCAGCTCTCCAGAGAAGGCCGTCTGAAGAGCAAACACAGCTCCCTTAGATTTTCTTCTGGCCTTCTGATTTTAACTGGAAAACCCAATAATTATTTTTCTAACAGGATTTCTTTCTTTCTTTCTTTTTTTTTTTTTTTTGCTTTGTTTTTGTTTTTTTGAGACAGGGTTTCTCTGTACAGCCCTGGCCATCCTGGAACTCACTCTGTAGACCAGGCTGGCCTCAAACTCAGAAATCTGCCTGCCTCTGCCTCCCAAGTGCGGGGATTAAAGGCGTGCACCACCACTGCCTGGCTCTAACAGGATTTCTGATTTGGTCGGAAGATGCAAGAATTTTGTTTGTTTGTTTGTTTGTTTGGTTGGTTGGTTGGTTGGTTTTTTTGAGACAGGGTTTCTCTGTGTAGCCCTGGCTGTCCTGGACTCACTCTGTAGACCAAGCTGGCCTCGAACTCTTGAACTCAGAAATCTGCCTGCCTCTGCCTCCCAAGTGCTGGGATTAAAGGCGTGCACCACCACCACCCGGCTGATGCAAGAATTTTTTATAGCAGCTTTTCTGACTTTGGTCAGAAAACCCATGAAAATCCTTAGAGCTTTTAGAATTTTTGCTCAAGCTGTTTTGAGCAGAAAGCTAGCTTTCTCAACCATAGAGTTTCTTAGAATAGAAAGAAAAAGGGGGTTAGAGCAGAGCAGGAGACACACACATACACACACACACACACACACACACAGACCATAGGGAAAGAGGGAGGGAGGGAGAAAGAAGGAAGGAAGGAGAGGGAGGGACAGAGGAAGGGAGGGAGGGAGGGAGGGAGGGAGGGAGGGAGGGAGGGAGGAAGAGAGAGAGAGGTCTAAAAGCTGTCTCCAGCAGACTACAGAGCCCAGAGCTATCTACAGGAAGCTGTGTAGGGGGAGCCATCTTGAGCAGATCAAAGGCACCAGCTTGGACTCAGGATTTAACTTCAAGTCATTTGTTTGGTTGCTCTCAAACACCCCTTCTCTCAGAAACCCTCTCCAAGCCCAGGCTGGTCCTTGGCATTTCTTTCCTTCCTGTTAGTTAACATACAGCTGGCTCCTGTTAGACCCTGTAACGTGGAGGTACACAGCTAAGTGGTGCATGCTGTTAAGAGGCCATGCTTCTAGAATCCCAGTTCTGAGGGCACCTCTAGAAGAGCAGTTGGTGGTCTTAACCACTGAGCTATCTCTCTAGCCCTGAATCTTGTATTTAAAAAAAAAAAGTGTGCATTGAATTTATTTGCTAATTTCTTGTTCACAGGGTCATATACGTGGAGGTCAGAGGATAACTTGGGGCAGTCAGTTCTCTCCTTCAATCATGTAGGTCCCAGGGATGATGAAACTCAGGTCATCAGCCTTGGTGGCCAGTGCCTTTACTTGCTGGGCTATCGTGCTGGCCTGAGAGCTGAATTTTATAAATAAATAAATTATAACAGAAAGCTGAGTTCAGAACTAGACTGTGCCGTTTCTTGACCCTAGTGCCTGCATTTGGTCTAATGGTGCTGCGTTGATAAGTGTGAGGGCAATTTAGGTTTCAAGGCAGAGGCTAACACTCAGCAGGCACTATTTATAGCCCAGTACAGCATTTCTAAGAAATGAGCCCTCTGGACACCATCTGTATCTGTGGGTCGCTTGGCTCCTCGGCTCCACCTCCAGGCCTGTGCTGTGGCCTGTGTCTCAACAGATCTTGTCAGGTCATTTCCCTTCCACAGTTCTCTGTCTCAGGGAATCAAGTTTAAGCCTCTTGTCTCCTACGTTGGGTCTACATACTCCTAGCACACTGTGCTTAGGAAGGCTAGCAAGTAAAGGGCCTTTCAGTGTGGGCCAGGGGTGATGTTTATACCTCTCTGTCTTGGCACATGTGGTCCTCCACTTCTTCCTTGCCTG
Organism: Grammomys surdaster; assembly: GCF_004785775.1. NCBI lineage: Eukaryota > Metazoa > Chordata > Mammalia > Rodentia > Muridae > Grammomys > Grammomys surdaster. The sequence continues at coordinate 2,716,565 of NW_021604663.1, read as the reverse complement.
GGTCAAATCTGCCTTTCTCTGGGATCCTAGAGAAATGGTCTTGTCCGATTGAGTTTGTGTTTTTTTCAAGTCTCTCTACAGCACACACTGCTGCGTCTGCCCATTAGCAGCCACTTGTGGTGGTTTGAATATGCTTGGCCCAGAGAGTGGCATTATTAGGAGGCGTGGCCTTGTTGGAGTGGGTGTGGCCTTGTTGGGAGAAGTGGGTCACTGTAGGGGTGGGCTTTGAGACCCCCTTCCTAGCCACATGGGAGTTAGCCTTTCTACTCCTAGCTTCCTTTGGATGGATATGTACAACTCCTCCTGCACCATGCCTGCCTGGATGCTGCCATGCTCCTGCCTTGATGATAACGAACTGAACCTCTGAACCTGTAAGCCAGTCCCAAATAGAAATTGTCCTTTATAAGACTTGCCTTGGTCATGGTGTCTCTTAACAGCAATGCAAACCCTAACTAAGACAGAAGATGGTACCAGGGACTAGGGTGTTGCTGTGATAGGCCTGACCATGTTTTTGTTTGGAGGAATGTGGATTTTAAGACTTTGGATTTGGGAAGCAGTGGAATGCTTAAAGTGAGGCTTACTGGGTCATTGTAGAAGGAATATGGAAGGTGGTGCTGCTGAGGGTGATTTGAACTGAGTAGGCATGCTGGCTCAAGAGGTTTGAGTGGTAGAGAAGTTTAGTATGGGGCCTAAAGACTGTTCTTGTGATATTTTGGTGAAGAATATGGCTGATTTTTGCCATTGTCTGAATAGTCTGCCTGAGGCTTAAGATGAAGAGATTTATTAATTGCTTTGACAAAGGAAGTCTCAAAACAACATTGTATAAATTCTGTTGTGTAGTTACTAAGGTACATTCTTTTTTTTTTTTGTTTTGTTTTCAAGACAGGGTTTCTCTGTGTATTTCTGGCTGTCCTGAAACTCACTCTGTAGACCAGGCTGGCCTCAAACTCAGAAATCTGCCTGCCTCTGTCTCCCAAGTGCTGGAATTAAAGGTGTGCGCCACCATTGCCCGGCAGATCCACTCTGATGAAGAGAGTTTTATTGAAAAGGAGCAAAGGGAGAAAGGAAAAATACAAAATGTATGGTTCAAGTCTTAGAGAGGTACCAGGAAATGGAATGGAGCTAAATCTCGTGTTCAAGGAGACAAAAAGATTAAGGGAGTGATGACCTCAGAGCAAGATCCCACCCAGCTAAGCTTACTGTTCTTTTGCAGTTGAACAAGGGATAGTCCTATCTAGGGATTATTATTACTTGGTTATTGTTTTCATTTGGAATTTTAATCTGAAATGAACTACAATCCAGAAATGCTTTTGATCTGAATCTTGAGAAACAGTGGCCATGAAAAACTTAGGTCCAGGCATGGTGGTATACACCTTTAATCCCAGGAGACACAGGCAAGCAACTCTGCAATCATGGCCAGCCTGGGGCAGAGCAAGTTTTAGGTAAAGAAAAGCTTAAAGGTGTGGTGGTACATGCCTTTAATCCCAGCATCCCAGAATCCCAGGAGACAGAGCCATGTACCTCTCTGAGTTCAAGATGAGTTTGCAGAACAAATTCCAGGGCAGGCAAGCTTAGACAGCGAATGAGTTGGAAAATAGAAAGCTGGTGATAATGTAATAGAACAAGGGGCCATGTTTCAGCTCCTGCAAGCAGCAGAACTCAGCAGCTTTGGCCATGTAGCTCTGGCTTTGGAGTCAAGAATAGAAGAGACTACTGGGACAATTGATATGGTTAGCTGGAACTAAGAAATTAGTGGTGGTTAAGAAGAGACTAGAATCACTGAGGTGAAATCTTCTGGGAAGTGCTTTCTGAGATCACAAAGAAGCTGTGTTCCAGAGATAGCCAAGATTGTACCTTGTGCTGCAACTGAACTTGGTAATGTGTAAGAGTCACCAGGTGGTACTGCTTTTGTAGACATGAAGAAGTCATGAAGGACAGCTGAGGCTTGGTTCTATGAGAGGTCATGGAAGGCCACTGGTGAAGGTGCAGCCTCAGTTGCAGTTGATGGCCCAGGACTGAAGGGGTCAAGCATAGAAGTTGAGGCTTAGCACCATGAAGACAGCCTATGAGAGGCTATTGGTGAAGCCTGGTTGCAGCAGAGTATTCCAGCAAATTGGAAATGATGAACCAAGAACAGCAGCAGCAGTGGAAGGGAGTCAAACAGAGCCTAGAGTTCTACAGATGGCAGAGCTGGGGAAGGGACCCACACCGTTTGGAGGAGCTCAGCTCACGTGTGGATCCCAGACATTGGAACAAGAAGCTGTAAAGTTGAAGCTGCTTTGGATACCCCAAGATGTTCAAGATGCCAGAGCTATGGGATACCTGCAGAGGAAAGCTACTAAGAAGGAGTGGAACCAGCCCAAGAGAATGAAGTTTGTTGCTGCTGAATCCCAGATCTGCCAACAGCAGTCACCAAGGATGAAAGGGGTTGGGATCTGAAGAGTGCTTTGACATTGGACATGGAGAGGAAGAGTCTGGAGTTTGCCCAGATGGTTTCCTGTCTTGCTTTGGTCCAGTATTTCCTCACCATGAATCGTAATGCTGGAGGTATGCGATCTGCTTTTTGGTTTTGTTTTCTTAAGCAATTATGGTTGAGAGATTGCATGAATCTTTGAACTTTGGACTTTTAACATTGTCAAGACTGTTACAGAGTATGGGACTTCGGAAGTTGGACTAAATGAATTTTACATTATACTATGGCTAGACATGGCCCCCATAGACTCATGTGTTTGAACAAGCCTATGGGGGCTAGGGAGTGGAATGTGGTGGTTTGAATATGTTTGGCCCAGGAGGTGGCACTATTAGGAGGTGTGGCCTTTGCAATATTCCGACATGCAAAGAACCAGTGAGGTTCACCAGGTGAGTTAGTTCTTTTCCCAGGAGACTGCTGGTAAGAGTTAGGGACTGGGGCTGAGCTGAGCATGCTCGTGTCACTCTGGAAGCATCAGCATACTCCTGCTGGTGTTGATAAAGATTGTTCTTAGGAGACTGGAGTGCTTGATGCTAATCCACAAGCTTTCATTCTGCAGTCAGCTCTCAGAAACTGCGGCCCAGGAGCTGCCAATACCCAGAAAAACAGGCAAAGCGGACCTATAGCAGGCATCCCTCAGGGAAGGGTTGTTCATGGGACAGAGGGGAAGCCCACAGGCTCCAGCTTCTCATCCCGAGCTATACCTACTCAATATTCTCATTCTACTTTCTAGGTTTATTCTCCTCTCAGCTACATAAACGCTGACTGGTTGCCCAACATAGCTGTGGGACCCGCTCATTAAGGATTGGTGTGTGATCTGAAGGAGAACGGTGCCGGGGCAGCATTCACAGAGAAGTCACTAGAAAGTGCCCCTGGCAGACATCGTGAAACCCGAAGCGCGGTCCACACAGGAAGCCCTAAGGAGCCAAACAAATATGGAGCAGAATGGAAGGGATCCGATTTCTGGAATCCTCCCCAGAGTCAAAACAACACACTGACAATAAAGGAAAAGGTAAAGATGATGGCACGGAAGTCCAGAGCATGGCCATCAGAAGAGCACTGATTCTCAGGGTAAGCAAGGTGGAGCCTCCAGAGGAACCAGAATGCTCTCCTCAGTGGTACAGACTGATGGTCCCTGAAAAGGCCTCCCTCTGTGGTACAGCCTGCAGAATTATTGACTTCGTGAATGTGGGGCAGTGGAATGCAACAGATTGAGAGACAAAGTGGCCTTGGGCTTCCTTGAAGCCCTTAACAGTCACTTACCACAGGTTTCTGCACCTTACCTAACAGGTTCATGTCTGTCAGGCAAAACTTTCAGAACAGACCATGCTGGTGAACTTAGCATACCACGGCTTCTTCCAGCCCTCAAGCTAAGGCTGTGGTCTGACAGCACCTGAGGACTGCGTAGCAGTTCACTTTGCTCTGAGATATCCAACCCATAGGATGTCCCTGCCAATCTACCTAGTAAATAAATGCACAGACTTCTGAATCTTTTGTCCTTGTTCACCAACTCCAAAAGTTTGCGTAGTCCCTCCCACAGTGGGATATGTCCTTCTGGGCAACTCAGATCTGTGTCCCATGTCATGGTCACTCAAGTTTGGCTCAGAAACAACTCTCTCTTGTCCCCTTTGGAGGAAGAGCTGTGATTTGTATCAGTAGCAGCTCTCAGAGTGTGGAGCTCACTTTGGTTCTTGCTGCAGGGAAGGCAGTGTCCTTAAAAGATGCTGGTGGCTGGCTCTTCTTTCAGATGTCCTTTGTATGACATACCATGCTGTGGACTGGAGGAAGTACTGTGCATAGCTGTGTGCCCTGAACGATGCTTGCCAATGCACAGGCCTGGCAAGCATAGCCCTAGAGTCTTCTGGAAGACCTTGTGGTAAGCTTGAAAATGTAGGTAGTTGGGTCTGGGTAGAGGGCCAGTAGTCTTTAGTTTCAAAAGCATACTTAGCAATTCTCCATGTTCCAGGGGGCTCCAAGCTGCACTTTAAGGACGTGGCAAGTAGAGATCATGTTAGAACTGAGTTGATCCCCAGTCTCTTGGAGAGCCAAGGCCTCTGGCCCATAAATACAGAAAGTGTGAGGGTGGTCATCTCTTAGCCTAAGCTCTGTGGGGTTTCCATGTGGCCCTAGGACTATTGAGGGCAGTGGATGTGACTGCACCAGTCAGGAAGGGACAGTCCTGGTGGGATGATGCCTGGGCTTAAATGGAACCATCTGAACAGGAATGTGCATGCTCTCAAGTCTGTTGACTGCAAAATGGAACATTCTAGAAAACTTGGCCAGCCCTCAGTTTATTTCATAGAGATATTACCACATAGTTGTTTTAAATTTTCAAAAGTCACAGAAGGTTTTCTGGGAGGTATAAGAGAAAGCCCCTTTCCAAAGCCCAGTAATGTTGAGGTCTGAACAGAGGAGCCAGGCACCTGTCTCATTTATGGCTTTGCCTCCCCTGCAGCAGGGACACAAGAACAATGTGAGCTTTAGCCTTCAGGGATATTAACAAGAGTGATGGGTGTGCGTGTGCATGTGGGGCTGGGGAGGGGATGTTCATGGCCAGAAGTTGAAAGTTGATTAAATAAATCTAACTCTTTTTCTTTATGAGAGAGTCTGAAATGCTTTACTGTGTTGATTCATGCTTGGAATGCTGATCCTCATAGCAGCGTCCTCAAATAACCTGTGAGGTAAATACTCTGTCTTTACGGAGGACTCAGGATAAGCACTTAGCGAGCACACCTCACAAATTAGTCATTTTTGTTCTTATTCTCTGTGAGGGGATGAGTAGACAGCATCACTTAACGAACTGAGTTGACATGGCAACCCTCAGTCTGGACTCTAGGGGTCGGTGGAGGACACTTTGTGTGGACATTGGGCTTTAGCGTTGTTACTACATTGACTCACCAGATGCCTGGTGCCTGATGTCATTTGTAGGAAGGGCCACTACTGTATTGTGTGTGTCTTCTCTCTTCACTGGCCCTGGACTGAGCCCTGATGATGTCACCCACTGCTGGCCACCGTCTCACCAGAAAGTTTCATTTACTACCTCAGCTTCCAGTCCAAGGGTAGAATTTCATCCCATAGAAACCACCCTTGGAAGCTGCTACACTGGCCCGCCTCACGGCATACATTAGCGTGAGAGAGCATCCCAAGTTTCGGCCGAGAAACTAGGTTAGTTTGAGTGGATGTGGGTTTAGGAGGTTGAGAAGTTTCATGCTGGAGTATAGGTGCTCACACTGCCTAGCTGGCCTCAGACTGTGCACCCTCACAGAATCCTAGACTGCCACCCAAGGCTACTATGCAGAAAGCTTCAGGGTGTTCACCCTCCCAGAAGACCAGACTGCCACTTGAGGCCACCATGCAGGAGGCCCCAGGCTGTGCACCCTCCCAGAAGTCCAGTCTGCTACCCAAGGCCACCATGCAGGAGGCCCCAGGATGTGCACCCTCCCAGAAACCTTCACGGCCACCCGAGGCCACGATGCCTGAGGCCTCAGCAATGTCTTGTCTCAGCTCATACTCACCATTTTTTTCAATTGGCACATTACAGCGAGGACAAGGCTTGGTGGTTTTCTTGATGGTTTCCTTGGATGCTTCCTCCCAACGAGCTTGCTCGGCGGCTCTTTCATCCACCCGGTAGGCCTGGGTTGATAGATACAAAAGCAGCTCAGATTTGAGACTTTATTATTGGGATTGAAGTCTGCATTCCTTGAAGTGCTGCTGTAGACACTTCTCAAAGATGAACATGCCTTCCGGCAAGCTCAAATATTAACTTGTTTGACAAGCGCTGGACAGCCATTGGGCCTGCGTGGGCACCGTGGTTTTGGCACATGGCATATGCTTATGAGCTAAGAAAGATGGCCCAGGAAAGATTGCTCAATTTTATAGCATAGAGCTCTCTATTCTGAGGGTTTTATGTGATGGTAAGGAATAATATGTAGCAAGTGGTTAATGTGTAGGCAAAGGATAAACACCTTCACGTGCCTCTTGATAGACCCTTTGTCGAGTGTGAAGTGAACACGTTAGCTTTCATCTCTGAGGCTCAGAGGCACTGATGGTGGCCAGACACTGTTAGGTAAGTGGGGGAGCCTGTGATTCTACAGTCTTCACTTCTCAGCTCCCTCCTGCATCTTCCTCTGCTTCCTTCTTGGCCCTGGAAAACGGGTGCTATCCCAGAAGGTACGGGAGAGAGAGCAAGGGGACAGAGAAAGGCTCGCTTCCAGGAATCGGCTACAGCAGAAATTAGGACTGTAGGCTCTGCGAGCAGCTGCCTGGGTTCAAATCGACTCAGATGCAAGATATTGGCAAGGATTCCACGTTCTCTCTGTGAGTCCCCTCGGATGGGAATATAAAACACGGGGTGCTGTGGGCTGGGGGTTCATGGTACATGCTCCTTGCAATGAGCACATGGCATGTGCCATTGGCTGATATCTTCAATGCCTTCAGGGTCTATAATATAAACCATGATGCCTTTGGTGCCAAATTCATGTTATCAAGGACTAGATCACCCTTGACTTTTAGCCACCCGCTGTGGGGTGGCGCCTTCCCCATCCCCCCAAAACTCATATGTTGAATACCTAATCCTGTTGAAAACTGATAGGACACCCTCAGCTGGGGCAGGGACTCCAGAAGAGCCATGCAGACCGGTGCTTCATTCTGCACCTGCCTAGTCGGTCAGACGCCCTCACATTTCCCGCTTACTTCAAGAACTGGCTAGCCCGTGTAGAGGAAGAATTGGTGGTTTTTATTTTTAGTATAAAAAGCGTTGTGATCTGGAACCGTATCTCAAAATGTTAATCCAAATAGAGTCCCTCCACCTTGACCCCTACGGCATTTATTATCTATCTATCTATCTATCTATCTATCTATCTATCTATCTATCATCTATCTATCTATCTATCTATCTATCTATCTATCATCTATTTCTTTAATACAAACACATGAGTCATTTTATTAACCAGAATAATGAGCAAAAAAATATTTCCAGGGCTACTTGGTAGCGTTGGTGCTAACTAAATGCAGCAACTTTATAGACCTGAAGGCTGCCAGCCCCATGCATAGATACTCATTAGCAAGTTTCCAGCGTGAGGCACTGGGCTTGTGAGCCAAGTCCTGCTGGAGCCTGTCCCCTGTCAGCAGAGGTGAAGTAAGAAGTCAGAGGCTGAGGCTTAGCGCGCGCCCGCACACACACACACACACACACACACACACACACACACACACACGGCACCCTACCCTCAAACCCCTCCCTCCAGGTCAGCAATCTCCACTCCCATTTTCACAGTGAGGTTGGGTTCCTGTTGAGACCCATAGTGAGCAAACTCTAACTTCAAAGATCAATCCCACTTTTCTTTTCATTTCAAGGTCTAGCCCTTTAGTTGTTAAAGTTCCCAGTCTTTGTGAATGAAGCGCTGTGAGGGAAACAGTATTTATTTCTAAGTTACAGCACTTCACGGCTTTTGTCAGGATCTTGATAGCTATGTTTCTGTTTTTGTTTTTCCCAGCAGAAAGCGAGTCCTTGCAGACCAAGGTCATGCTTGGGTCATCCTTGTAATTCCAGCCCTTGGCTTGGTGCCTGGGTAACGGGAGGGGACTCAGTTTTAGCTTAGTGACAGTCATCTGGAATAGGACCCCACGAGACACAGGAGCACAAGAGATGCTCCCATGTTGGTGGTGATTGGTACCAAGGTGAGACCGGCCAAGGGGTGGTCACTGCTATCAACTTATTTCTGTTAGCATCTGCACACGCTAAGGTCATCATCCCGAAGGGCAAAGGGACTTCCGTGATTTGTGAGTGCTTTGTCAGAGGAGAGCAGGGTTAGCCTGATTGGTGAACCCTAGGTCACTGCGAGCTTCTGTTAGCTTTGGCACATCCTATAGATAGGAGCCTGGTGATGAAGCTGTGGCTAATGAGGACTGTTTTAAGATCTGGTACGCAACACACATTTTAACTTTAACATGCATTTCAACCTTAATATGGGTGTCTTTAGTCTGTCTGAGGCACGTGTGGTCCTAAGGCCCGGTGATTCGAGTAGCTGTTTTTCATTGTCAACTTGACTGGCTTTAGAATCACCTAGGAGATACACTTCCGAAAGGGTATTTATGTGAGGGTGTTTCCATAGAGGGTTAGCTGAGGAAGGCAGGCCCAGGCTGAATGTGAATGATATCATCCCATGAGCCTGGACTGGACAGAGATGGAAAATGGAGAAAGCAAGTCTCTTCAGACTGTGAACAAAGTAAATCTACCCTTAATTGTTCTGATTCGGGATCTCAGAGATAGCACGAACCTGTTTTCCAAAGTGGGTGGTTGTACATGTGTGTCTACTTTATATATTATGGTATAAAAATTAAGCTATCTATACAGTTTCATAAAAAATATATATGTGATTGGCTATAGACATATGCATTTAACGAAGCCACACTGATAGTGAAAATTATGCAGACTGACTGACTAACCAGAACCTTTTGATTATAAAGAGACAGAATATCCAGATTCAGAGCCACAGTGATCTTGGGCTGTTGTCAGTCCCCTTAATAGCCAGCTATTATCCGCCTCGGTATCTGGCCCAACTTTATGAATATTTAATTGTGATGGCTAAAGAAAACGCCTTTATGTGCCACACACCCATTCTAAATTCCTAAAAGACAAGTTCCCAGCAGCTCTGACTCCAGGCCCCCTCCCCAGGATCATAAATACTTCGGTGAGAGCATTGCTGGTTGCTCCACCGGCTTTTGTAAACCTGCTTGTCAGTATGTAACAGGGAGTGGGAGGGCCAGCGCCTCACTAGCTGAGCTGAGTGACACAGTTTTTCATTTAGCTGAGCACTCTACAAAAAACGAGATAATTGTGCCTACCTTCCTCTCTGCATGGCACGCCTTCACTATGGCTGCGGTCCTGCTGATAGTAATTAATAAATTCATTTAACTATAATTTGAATTGAGTCTGTGGCCTTCCCCTGTAGGTTTGAACTCTGTAACATGGTAGAATCTTTGGAATATATTCTTAGCAGACTACTGCCTTCCACCAAGCCCAGAGCTAAATATGTTGTAAGATAGCATTTGAAAACAGTAGTAGAGACTTCCCACTTTAACATACACACCCTGCCGACCTGATGTTTCTACCAATGTAGCCGGTAAATGAATTGGTTCATCACATACTTTTCTTTCTTTTGTTTTTGAGACGGAGTTTCCCATAGTCGACATTGGCTTCATTCACTACATAGCTGACTCTGGCCTTGTACTCCTGATCCTCCTGCCTTTACCTCCGCAGTACTGGGATAACAGGGGTGTAGCACTATGACGTACTTTTGATTGACGACTAGAAAAGTACATGCAGCCTTTTCTATAGCAGCACAAGTCATGGAGGGCACCCAGGATTGCCATTCCCGGCCCTGACCACTCATATTGACTCAGAATAAGTTCTCTGCGATCCCCTTCATAGTAGGAGCTGTTATACGTTATTTGTTTTATAGTATATGTTATTTATTCACATTGAACAGGTTAAAATATCAAATAGTCGTATAAATGCGCAAAGTCAAATTGTCACAAATGAAAACTCTTAATTTCTTATTTCTGATGTTGCTGCAAGACTGTGATTGACATTTTAAAAAGTGTTCCAAAATTCTTCACCTCAAAATACATATGAATTATACAAAATTTGAGAAATATAAGTATGAAAAACCAAGACAGGAGTTATCCTCAGTTTCTCACTGGGAATAAGCATGCCTATACCATTGGTCTAACTCTTTCCTGCCAGAATCATTATAAGAGACTCAGGGGCTAGAGAAACAGCTTAGAGAACCAGAGGATCCTGGTTCGAGTCCCTGCACCCACACAATAGCTCACAAGCATCTATAATTCCAGTTCCAGAGGAGACAGCGCTTTCGTCTGGTTTCCTTAGTAACAGGCACACATGTGCATGTGCAGGTATAACATCCACACACACAAAATTAAATAAGCAAACGTAAAAAAAATGTTTTTAAACTGGCAGATAGGATGACAGATTAAAAGTTGTATCTGAGTGAGTGGATGCACAGACAGACAGACAGACAGACAGAGGACAATGGTTGCTGTATGACTGGGCCAATCAGCTCCTGTCAACTTCCTGACATGCCACATTCATTTGCTGTATGCCAGGGAGCTTCTCATAATAGATCCAGGGGTCTATTACTGCTGTTCCACCAGGGTGGAGGCCACAGCTGCCCTGCTAGTCAGAGGGAACTGTCTCCCTCAGTGAATAGTTCACAGGAGCAGCCTGGACCACTGGAAAGCAAACATACAGAGCAGATCCAAGTGGGGTAGGCGTGAGAGTGTGTAGCACCAAGTGTAGCCAGGAAACCTGGCCCCGAGGCAGCCTGCCAGAGGAAAATTGCCACCATTGCCAAGGTGAGGTACACAGCAGAATTACAAGCCAGCCATGGACGTTGGAGGCTGGTGGCACACAGAGATGCTCACGTGGGAAGGTCCTCCACAACCCTTCAGAGCCTAAACCACAGAAGGCCCTGCCCCTGGAGAGGTCAATGTCCAATTCATCAGGGGCAAGAACACAACTTGCTGGGAGAGGCAGGGTATATTCTGGAAGAGAATAGTCTAGGCTCAGAAATCCTTCTACCTGGAGAGACACCCATAACCAGCCTGAATTTCTGAGAACTGTGGTACTCCCCAGCACCCGTGGAGACCAACACGAGGGGCAATGCAAGAGGAGGGGGGTACTGTGATCTCACTGAGGAAGAGGCACTAAGGGCAGCTTTGTAGCTAGCTGACTAGTTTTTCCCCTATATTTTTCTGTATTTCCTACTTTTTAAATTATTTTAATTTTAAATTAGTTATCATTAAGTATTAATTATTATATAATTATAGTGTGCAGTTGTTTTATTGATTGATTAATTATTCATTTAAAATTAATTACTTGTAAATTATTCATACTCCTGTACTGTACTTTGTTAAGCGTCTGTCTGTTCGCCTACAACTATCGTCCTTATTTCCTATTTCTACAGCCACAGCCTTCAGTCTTCTTTTTTTTAAAGATATGTTTATTTATTTTATGTATATGAGTACACTGTAGCTATCTTCAGACACACCAGAAGAGGGCACTTGATTCCATTACAGATGGTTGTGAGCCACCATGTGGTTGCTGGGATTTGAACTCAGGACCTCTGGAAGAGCAGTCAGTGCTCTTAACCATTGAGCCATCTCTCCAGCCCCACAGCCTTCAGTCTTGTGTCTCCAACTCCAGTGCATTCTCTCTCGGTGGACTTCTTTCAACCCCACAACCTTCCTCACAGGTTCTTTTCTCTTTCCAAAGGTAATTGGAAAGGTAGAGAGAATTAAGGGGACATGGGGAGGGAGAGTGAAGCTTCTCATTAGCTGAGGTCAGACAGCAGCTCAAGGGACTGGTGATAAAGACATTCCTCTCGCGCAGAGGTATTTTCTAGTGAGTAAATTGTTTCTTTTTTATTTCATAAATAACAATGAGTCATGCCTGAGCCCGAGCCCGCAGGACCTACAAGAACTGCCCTACTCCTATGTCAGACTATTTTTTTTTCTTTTTTTCTGGACCTTACAGACTAGGCTTTGTTTACAGTCAAAATATCTTAATGTCCCCTGCACCCCAAATGACCTGGGAATTTACGTTATCAGCTGTAATGCAAGCCGGTCTGGAACCACCCCATGATCTCATGTAATGAAAAAGAAAGGCTCCTTAGCAACCTCTCTGAGGTGTAACTTCAGAAGCCACTGTAAACAGAACACGAGGCCCCTCAACAGACTTGGCTCTGGAGAAGCCCACGCATGCTCCCGGGTGTGTGTGTGTGTGGGATGTCTCTTTTTGCTATCTGTCCACTAACTCCAGCGCTTAAGTCTCGGTGAAACTTTCTTCCTGTTAACCTCGAGCCCTGCTTGATGCTGGCTCATCCTGAAGTTCTTTTCTGTGGTGAAGTCAAGAATCCTGACCACAGGTTCCCTGCAAAGAACTCCTTGGGATGCTGCGGGATGCGACCTGGAGCCCGCATCTTGCTAGCATTGTGTTAATCCTGAGGTTCACCAGAGAAAAACTAGTTCCACCATTTAAAGTGAGCTATATTAAATACTGACCAAGATGGACTTTGACAAGGACGATTCCCAGGAACTTCTAGCTGAGTGGCTCCAGACGCGTTTTGCTTATAAGGGCAAACCCATAGGTACCATACTTTCCTACGTGGCTTTGTTATTTTCTAAGAAATACAACTCCAGGGCATTCTAGGAAGTTACCTGGTGCTTGGGCAGGTGGAGCTTGCAACTACAACTCCCAGCATTCCAGGAAGTTATCAGATCTTTTGGCTGGTGTGGCTTACAGGTTAATTTTGGTCACTACACACTGAGCATTTTATACACACACACACACACACACACACACACACACAAACACACACACACCACCCCACCACCCCACCACCTCACACACACCGTTTTCTTCCTTTTCTTTCTCTGTGTAGCCCTGGCTGTCCGGGGACTACCTTTGGACTCCATTTGTAGACTAGGTTGCCTTTGAATTCAGAGTTCTGCCTGCCTCTCCGAGTGCTGGGATTAAAAGTGTGGGCTACCATGCTGGGCTCTTATTTCACATCATAAATATTGATAAGCTTAGTGCTATGATAAACAAACAAACAAACAACACACACACTACAACCTTCTTCCTGGGAGCATAAAAGGAACTCATAGAGTTGTCTCCTGTCATTCAACTCCAGGATGGTGACTCATCAGAGAGGCCTCCAGATACCATGACATACTCCCCGCAAAGTAGCAGGCGACAAAATTCCTAGTGAAGAAATTTCCAAAGGGCTCACATGAAAACAAACAAGTTAAGAGCGGGGGGGGGGGGAAAGGGAGTGGGTGGGTTAAAACTGGGGGCATAGCCACCACACAGATGCATGGGAACATAATCAAGAAACACGAATGAGACGACAGCCACACCCATTGAGATCCATGATCCATCCACAGCCTCACAGCTCCCAATAACCACAGAGGAGGGTGAGTACATGCCATAGCACATGTATGCATGTCACAGCACATGAATGCATGTCATAGCACATGTGTGCATGCCACAGCACATGTATGCATGCCATAGCAATGCATGCATGTATGCCACAGTATGCATGCCATAGCATATGTGTGCATGCCACAGCACATGTATGCATGAAACAGCACATGCGTGCACGCCATAGCACACAAACAGAGGTCAGAGGACAACTCACAGGGGTCAGAGCTCTTCTGCCACAGTCTGGGTTCTAAGGACTGAGCTAAGGCTTCCAGGCTTGGTGACAAGAGCCTTTACCTGCCAGGCCACCACACTGGCCTCACAGTCTGACCTTTAGAAAGGACCAGTGACTGTATAGAGGAGCCAAATAAACAAATGGGTGAGGTAAGGCATCTATCCAGGACATAGAGACATACCAAAGCGAATGCAACCTTTAGCAACTTGGAGGAGAAATGTTAAAAAATTGATGTCTTAAGTTAGATTTCTATTGCTGTGATATAGCACCATGACCAAAAACAAATATGAAAGGGTTTATTTTAGTTCACAGTTCCATATCACAGTCTATCACTGAGGGAAGTCAGGACAAGAACTCAGACAGATCCACTGCAGTGGTGGCGCACACCTTTAAAACCAGCACTCAGGAGGCAGAGGCAGGTAGATCTCTGGATTCCAGGCCAGCCTGATCTACAGAGTGAGTTCCAGGATAGCCAGGGCTACACAGAGAAACCCTGTCTCAAAATAAAACAAAACAAAACACAAAATAAAACAAAACAAACTCACACAGAACAGGGTCCTGGAGGCAGGAGCTGATGCAGAGGCCATGGAGGGATGCTACCCATGGCTTGCTTAGCCTGCTTTCTTATAGAATCCAGGACCACCTGCCCAGGCGTGGTACTGCTCCCTGTGGGATGGGGCCTCTTACATCATCAATTAAAGCAATACCCCATGGACATGCCTACACACCAGTCTTATGGAGGCTTTTCTCAGTGTTCCTTTCCTCTTGTCCAATAACTCTAGCTTGTGTTGAGTTAACCTCAAACCAGCTAGCACAGCTGAAGAAAGATCCAATTGGAAATCGAGACACTGATAAAACCCCAAGTAAAAGTTCTGGAAACAAGAGAAGAAATCTACCAAATAAACAGCACAACAAAGCATCCTTAACAGGTAAGACCACATGGGAGGAAAACAAACAAACAAACAAACAAACAAATAACAAACCAGAGATGGAAACAAAGTCAGGGCAGGAACATTTATGAACATATAAATAAAAACAAGCAAGCATGACCCAAACATCTAAGAAATCTAGGGCACATTCCAGAGACCAAAACGAAGAACCCAAAATGTAGACAAAGGGTCTGAGGTAACGTCAAAAGGAACAGACAGTGTCTTCAATTGCATTGTAGTAGAATTTCCAAAACCCACAGGGAGATGGCCACACACAATAGGTGCACAGATCTCCAAACAGGCCAGGCAGGAGAAGAAGCCACCGGGACATGGCAGAGTTGGTATGGGTGTGGGCGGTGGGGAGGTTCTGAGGAACAGAGAGGAACAGAGAGAGTACAGGCGTTGGGAAAGCAGACAGAGCTATGGGGATGAAAGAGAACAGGGCAAGGCAGGAAGGATGTGGGCAGAGCGGAGGGAGACAGGAGAACAAATAAATCAGACTGGAAGAAAATGTTGTAATGACACCCATTAACTTTGCAAGTTGCTTAAAAATACCAAATACACATTCCATGAGGATTTCCCTGTGTCACTTACAGATGACGGTATTGCATGTGTGTACATTTGTGTGTGATGAGCAATCTCAGACTTCCCCACCCTTGTGTCTGCATGCATCCTAATTGGCTTAGATAATCACAGTGTGCAGGAACATCAGCGGCGCTGATTGGCCTCAGAGATACTGAGAAGAACCAGCTTATGCGGAGGCTCTGTAATGAGTCTCTGACACAACATCCTGGCAACGAAGTCTCCAGCTCAGGGAATGTGCGCGCATGTGCAGGCTTTACTGCACATAGCCAGATCAAGCCGGGTGAACAAAAACGCTTACTATGATGAAGGGTCTGAGAGATAGGCCACAACATTACCTTCCATAAACCGTACTGCCAATTTACAATAGTGTGCTTTGGGATTTGTGGGTGGGGCTAGGTGAGGAAAGGATTATGGGGCAGGGAAAGAGAAAGAACATATTTTTTTCTTGTCAAAATACCAATTTCTGATCCTACAATACATAGGATTTAGTGTGTGTGACTTGAAGGCTGACCAAGTACTCTTGAGGATTCCCCAGCAAGGGGACCTGCCATCTTCCCAGCCAGACCTCTTCCTATTAGCATGATGCAAACTCAACAACTGACGGGGGTAACAGACTGCCCATGTGGCCATTTCCATGCCAGAGTGAAGGGAGTTGTTGGGTTTGGCAGTGGCTCACAGGAATCTGAAAGACCAAGATGGCTCTGACCTTTGGGATGGCAGAGGGAAAAGGTAAGCCAAGGGCAGCTTCTACTTAGCTTCTTTTTCACAGGCCTCTTTGGTACCTCTTCCTTTTATAGATTGTGTCTACAAAATTCACAAGTTGAAATCTGAAGCCCCGGTAGGATGGTGTTAGGTGGGGCCTTAGAGGTAGCCCTCGTGAGTGGGTGCGGGCGTGGGGATGGGGTTGGGGCAGGGGTCCAGGCATCTCTCTGCTTTCTATTATAACAGAGTCAATTCAGTGGTCTGTGACCTGATAGAGGGTCCTCACCAGACTCCAGCCCTGCTGGAGCCCTTATTTCCAGTTTCTAGGCTGCGAGGATAAACCTGTGTTGTTTATAAACCACAGGGTCTCTGGCACTTTGTCATAGAAACCCTGTTGACTACGACAGACTATAATGCGAAGAATTTGGCTTATGGAACAAAGTAAGTGTTCATACCAGTGTTAAACGGCAGCTAGGTTTTCTCCAGGATCATGATATGGAAGGATCTGATACTCACTCTGGCCTCTAGGCACCATCTGCCCTCCTTGGGATGCAAGGACAATGACAGGCACATGTTTCCACCACTTGCCAGCCTGGTCTACAGAGTGAGTTTTGGGATAGCCAGGACTACACAGAGAAACTCTATCTCAAAAACAAAACAAAATCCCCCAAAACAAACAAAATGAGACAAAAACAACGGAACAAAACAAAAAATCCTTCTGGAATGGGCTTAACCAGAGGCTGGGCGCTCTTAGATAATGCAGGCCCACGTGCTCACACCTCAGAAGTTCGGACTCAGTGGGTCTGTACACGAAACAGGATCCTTAAACAATGCTGCTTGAGTTGTGAGGGGCTTGGGCGTGGTGTTAGTGTTCTTCAGGAGTGCACATCTCGTTTATGTGGGGAATAGCACTATGAGTGGGGTAGTGTCCCCCACCTCCATCCCAGTTCAGTCCCCGTCACCAAGCTGTAAAGCAAGAACTTGTATTCTGTTGCTAGGAGCAGACAGTCTTGTGACTCAGCACTGCCACAGATCCACACAGAATATGTAGTGTGGCTCACAGAGGGGCTGCATGACAAGGCAGCTAATTAGATAGAACCCCCAAGTCTGCTAGCGGCTTTCTCACTCTAGGGAGTGTGTGTGTATTTGTGTGTGTGTGTGTGTGTGTGTGTGTGTGTGTGTACAGTGAAGATGGTGTAAAGTGGAAGAAATGAGTTTTCTTACATATTTTATACTTGAAAAAAATTAGAATTTCTTCTACGGTACATAAATACTTCCCTCCCACGTATATATATCTCCCTGTATATGCCTCTTTCTATACAAAAATTTCTTTACATGAGCCTATATACCTATTATAGGTATAGAAAGAGGGGGAGTGTTAAATTGGCTCAGCAAGACTGAGTGTCAGCATGCCAGACAGCCTATGACCCAAAAAGGGAAGGATGCAACCTGTGGCTGATTTGAGTGGGAGGGTCGTGCGTGGCTTTCAAGCCTGACCATGGGCAGAAGATCTGCCCTCAGGCTCTTCTCCTCAGAAGTATGATAACAACACCACTGGCCTGAGCGACTGGTGTTGGGATGGAGGAAGTGAGAGAGACACACAGAGAGCTGAGGGAGGAACCGGCATGCGCCGTGGTCACCCTCATTCTATCGTATAGAGACAGGGATATAGAGACTGGGAATTTGCAGTGATGGAAAAGACTGTTGAAGCCTTATGGGTCTTAAGGCCTCTTTTTTGGGGGGCGGGGGTTTCGAGACATCTCTGTGTAGCCCTGGCTGTCCTGGAGCTCACTCTGTAGACCAGGCTAGCCTCGAACTCTCGAACTCAGAAATCCACCTGCCTCTGCCTCCCAAGTGCTGGGATTAAAGGCGTGCGCCACCACCGCCCGGCGGTCTTAAAGCCTCTTAAGGATACAGGTAAATGGACATCCTCCCGCCGACACGCCCCCCCCCCCCCCCCCAGGAATGAAGCTTTTAAAAGCAAATTAAGTGGCTTTTCCAGCTCAAATAAGTGGCTAGGGGGCGCTGTTAACGTGCGTGTAAGCTACCAGAGGTAGAGAAGACCCACAGAGGGCTCTCTTCCATGTTTTAGAAAATTTATTTGTAATCTTGGGTTAGAAAAAAATTGGACAAGTTATCTTCTAATCCTAAAAGGGGTCAAAGCCAGGCATTGCTGAGATGCTTGGCATAGTTCCTTTCCGGTGAGCGGTAGCTTTTAAATTCCACCTTCCTCACAGTAATCGAAGGCCTGGCGATGAGTAATCCTCACTCATCACGGAGACAGAAACTTCCCCCTCCGCACAGCCCTCAGCCCTCCCCAGTGCCGAGTCAAACTGCAGCGCTGGCTGCAGGCGTCTGCTGTGGGTATCGCGCCCCCTGCTGGCGAGCAGTGGAACAGCACCTTTCAGGAAGTGATTTGATCAAAAATGGTACCGCTCAGTCTTGTGGTTCTCACACTGTGTTCTCACTATTGTTTTGGAAGAATGAGTGCATGTTACATTTTGAATTTTTTTTAAAAAAAAAATCAGAGTGGTGGGATTTATAGTTTCTGGCTGAGGACTGGGGGACATAATGCTACATGCTGTCTGTGTTCCAGATTTCTAGAAACACACTTTACGACACAATTTACAACAGCAATTTTGGTGATGAAGACAACAGCCGTTCTTTCTACTACTGGTGGGACGTGTATGAAAGCCGCAGGAGCGCTGAGACTAGGGGGCACATGGGCATATTAAAATCACATCAGGGACTGCCTGGGGTGGGAACAAACACAGAGAGCCTCAGCCAAACAACACGCAGAGAGTGAGAGACTTTGGAATACTCTGCTCTAAAAGGGATATCTCCATCACATCCCTCCCCTTAGGGAGGCAGAAAGGGTGTAAGGACCAGGGCTTCGGAGACCCAACAGGGCTGGTGAACACATGAACTTAGAGACAGACGCAGCATGCACAGGGTCTGCACTGGTTGGCACCAGAATGACTCCTAGAGCTGAGAGAAGCAGACACAAGCTCCCATGCCTTACCCAGAAGTTATCTCCAATTGATGGTCATTGACAAATGAGAAATTTGGTTTTTCCAAGGCAGTCTCACTGGGGAAACAAACCACTCTTAAAGGTAGGCTGCCCCATGCCTGGTGGTAGATAGCCAACAGAAATGACGTCAACCACAGCTTTGGTGGTTCTTTGTCTCAAAGTGTTAAGTTGGGGCATTAAAAAAAACACTTTATGGGTCTTTTGTGTATATATTGTGGACTCCATTTTTTTAAAATGAGGTTCCTGTGTGAACCTGTGTGTCTCTGTGTCTATATATATTCCTTAGGCTCTTTCTCTCTCTTTCTCTCTCTCTTTCTTTCTCTCTTTTGACTATAGCACCCAGTATTCCCAGGTGGTCTCCCATCCAAGTACTAACCAGGCCAGACCCTGCTTAGCTTCCGAGCTCAGATGAGATTGGGAGCGTTCAGGGTGGTATGGCCAAAAACTCTTAGGCTTTTGTCTTTGGCTCTTTATCTTGCTTGTTGTTTTGTCCTATTCTGATCTGTTTGTTTTTGATTTATCTTATTTTATTATCATTCTTTAGATGGCTGTCTGTTCTCTAAGACAAGATAGAGAGGGTATGGATCTGGATGGGAGGAGAGAGGCAGGAGGGAACTGGGAGGAGCAGGAGAGAGGCAGGAGGGAACTGGGAGGAG
>NW_021604663.1:2657913-2696942 GCF_004785775.1 Grammomys surdaster | reverse complement strand
AACTGGGAGGAGTAGGAGAGAGGCAGGAGGGAACTGGGAGGAGTAGGGCGACTATAATTAGAATATGATGTGTGAAATGAAAATCTGTTTTCAATAAAAGAAAAAAAATTAAATTGATTTGGGGAACAAAGTCCGAGAATGGCCCAGGCATTCATGGCAGACCAAGGAAAAGGTATAACTCCTCTCCTCCACCCCTTACAGTGGTAGATACAGGGTGGCAAGGGTCCCAAGGCCACCTAGTCTCTTGTTATGGTTTGTATATGCTCAGCCCATGGACTGGCACTATTAGTAGCTGTCACTGTCTTCAGACATACCAGAAGAAGGCACCAGATCCTATTACAGATGGTTGTGAACCACCATGTGGTTTCTGGGAATTGAACTCAGGACTCTGGAAGAGCAGTCAGTGCTCTTAACCACTGAGCCATCTCTCCAGCCCTGAGTGGCACTATTAGAAGGTGTGGTCCTGTTGGAGTAGGTGTGGCCTTGTTGAAGTAGGTATGTCACTGTGGGTGTGGGCTTAAGACCCTCATCCTAGCTGCCTGGATGTGAGTATTCTGCTACCAGCCTTCAGATGAAGATGTAGAACTCTCAGGTCCTCCTGCATCATGCCTGCCTGGATGCTGCCATGTTCCAGCCTTGATAATAATGGACTGAACCTTTGAACCTGAAAGCCAGCCCTGATAAACTGTTGTTCTTTATAAGAGTTGCCTTGGTCATGGTGTCTGTTCACAGTAGTAAAACCCTGACTAAGACACCTCTAATATCCAGAGTATGCACTGAGGACTGACAGACAGAGAGCTCTTGACTGTCCTTGGGGGTTCATCTCACCTCGGTGCCCCACTGTTGATGTAGCCTGCTTACCTGTGCTCTGCCTGTCCTGCTTGTCCGTGTGGACTACACCCAGTCCTCGCCTTCCATCCCTGCAGCTGAGTTCATTTTGGACTCAGCTCTGGCAGCCTGCCTACAGCAGCAGCTTCTGCGGCAGGCTTGGGGCAGCACGCTCACCGCCTCACTTCAGTCACCAGAACTCCCACACAGCCTCTTTAACTCTTACTCATTCTGCGAGCCAAGTGTACTCACATACTCAGAGGTAGGTAGATTTCCTGTGTGCTGGGTGGTTAAGACTGGAATAAAAGACCTTAAGCTGGCCATGGCGGTACACACCTTTAATGCCAGCAACACTCAGGAGGCAGAGGCAGGGGGATCTCTGTGAGTTAGTCTACATTGCAAGCTCAAGACAACCAGAGCTACACAGTGAGACCTTGTCATTAAAAACAAAACAAAACAAAACAAAACAAAACAAAACAAAACAAAACAAAACAAAACAAAAGCCAGGTGGTTTTGACACACACCTTTAACGCCAGCACTCGGGGGACAGAGGCAGATGGGTCTCTGAGTTCCTTTGAGGTCAGCCTGGTCTACAGAGTGAGTTCTAGAATAGCCAGGGCTACACAGAGAAACTCTGTTTTGAAAAACAAACAAACAAACAAACAAACAAGCAACAATAAAACAATTAAAAACCAAATGGGCTTATGGCATGATTAGGGAGAAAAATGGTCCGATTGAAGTCATAGCACCTTGTGAAGTTATTGTTATTTTGTCAATTCTGACATTGTGGAAAGACAGATTAATGCTTGCTTATGTTTCTGGCATAGAACACTCAGCAGCAGCCCAGGACGGGTTGGTGAGCCCCTTTACACCTGTAGCTGAACCCAGCTTCCCTGTTAACGTCGTAGTCAATGGTCAGGAACACGCCTGTGGAGTTGTTGTCCCACCAGCCCTGGTTTTAAGCAGCCCAGGAGTGAAGGGGTAATGATAACCAAAACCCAGTCTTTAGCTTTCAAACGTATACATGGTGTAAGACTCAAACTAGAGAATTTGATTTCTGGCTTGTTGGAAACACAGCATTTCCCTTAAGGATGTAGCGCCCTCTGGTGGCCAGAGGTGCTCTGCAGCCACTCTGAAAAGGACCATCAGGGCACAATTCTTCTGTGGGAGTCATTCTGGGGTGTGCGTGTGTGTGTGTGTGTGTGTGTGTGTGTGTGTGTGTGTGCATATTTGTGTAAGAGCTATGCGGGTGGTATGCATGCGTGTGTTGTTTGTGGTATGTGTATAGAGTGGGCTGTGTGGGTAGTGCGAGGTATGTTATGTATATTACGTGTGTGATATTATTAAAATCAGGCTGTGTCCTGACCTAAGCCACTCCATATTGTTTGAAACACTGGATCTTTAAGACTGTGCCTTGCCCCGAGAGATGTTTTATGTTTTACGAGCAGCTTTTGACACAAGTTTGAGGGAGGAGAGCATAAATGCACTCCTGGGTGGACTCTCAGAGACTGGTATTTGTGTGGTGCTATTCGTGCAGCAATACTGACTTATTCCAGGTAGTAGAAAGTGTGGCAGGCTATATATTTATGAGGGTGAGTCCAGACTGCAGAAGCACATGGGTCTATTACAACTGGATCAAGGAAACCGGGCCTGAGAACTCATTGGACCCGTCAGGCCAGGGGAAGAGTGTGGGTCCCTCACCTGGCACCCATGGACATCGGTGCTTCTGTGACAGAGGCCCCCTTACCGACCTGTCACCTGACACTCAGTGTGGTCCAGCAAGCGGAGGATTCCCATCGTCCCTCTGGTTCAGCTCCATCCCCAGAGCCCACTCAGCTGCCGCCTGCCCTTCCCTCCTCAGGACCTCGTCCAGCCACTTCCTCCTTTCTTCTGCAGCTGGACTCATCTCTACAGCTCTGATTTCAATGCTGGCTCCACGGTGGTTGCTTCTACAGCGGCAGCTTCTTCTGCAGATGGCTTATCAGTACAGAATCAGTTTATACTTCTATCAGCCCACTTCAGAAAACACTTAACATTTCCACTGGAGCCTTTGAAACTTTTTGTGACACACACACACACACACACACACACACACCTATTTGAAAGACACATAGGCATAGATATATTTATAGTGAGATGTGTGCTCTCAGTATTAGCACTTAAGATCGGAATGAAAGAGCCTGTGTTGGTCATTGACAAAATATCTATGGAACAATGACACAAATGTAACAGTTATTTGCAAACTGCTGAGCCTGAGACCACTCTGTCTTGTGAATTTATTGTTATTCAACAAATCGTGACACTGTGGAAAGACACTAGACACAGGTCAATCTATAGTATATGGGGTGCATGTGGTATGGTATATATGTTTTGTGTAGTATGTGGGATGTGTCCTTATTGTGTGTTTTGTGTGGTAGAACATGTGTAGGATGTGTGCTCTGTTTGTCTGTGATATTTGTGGTACTCAGTAGTCTGTATGTGTATAGCTGCATGTAGTGTTTGTAAGTATGTGTGTGTTCATGTGCACGTGTGTGCTTTTGTATATGAGTGCACGTGTGTTTGTGTGTATATGTTTGTGTGTAGTGTAAGTTTGTGTGAGCATGTGTGCTTGTGTGCGTGTCTGTATAATTGTGTGTAGTGTTTGTGTGTGTGTGTACCTGTGGGTATGACTGTGTGTACTGTTTAAACACAAAGGGAAGTTCATGAATAAGAAATTAGGAGAGGGCTGGAGAGGTGGCTCAGCAGTTAAGAGCACTGATTGCTCTTCCAGAGGTCCTGAGTTCAATTCCCAGCAACCACATGGTGGCTCACAACCATCTGTAATGGGATCTGATGCCCTCTTCTGGTGTGTCTGAAGATGGCTACAGTGTACTCATATACATAAAACAAACAAGCAAACAAATAAATAAATCTTTAAAAGAAAGAAAAAAAGAAATCAAGAGAAAGAACTCATCTGCAGTAGGGAGTTTTACACGTTTGGTCCACGAATCCCGCACTGCTAGCCCTGGAATACAGTAGCCCAATACCACAGACTTGTATCCAGATGCCCCACGATCCCAGCTTTGGACTAGGACTGAACTTTGATCTACCAGGATGGCCTGATTTGTATGACCCTTATTTACATAGCTAAGACTTCATGGCTAGACATTCGTGTTTTCCCAAACATCTTCCCCACATTTGAATTGCTGTGTGAAGTCTAGAATACAACATAGAAACTTAGAGATTCAGGCGATGAATTAACACTTTGGCTAGTGAGTCACAGGCTTCTGGTATGTGTGTGTATGTGTGGGAACTTTGGGGAGTGTGAGAAGGGGGAAGGAGCCCTTCACCCTGGAATTTGGTTGAAGTCTCTCACTAGGAGGGAAGCAAGAATTCTGGGAAATTGCTGACAGCCTAAGGCCATTGTTTCCTAGCCACAACTGTGCAGTTTCCTAGGGCACTCCTCAGAAAAGTGTGGCAGAGACGGGGTATGTACCAAACCCCTGTGCAGCCCGAGTGGTTCCTGGTTTCCTCTATCAGATTACAATTCTATCCAAGGCATCTCTGGAGCAACCTCACTTATTCTACTTATCACATGGAGGAAGGGCTCTTAGAAACCCTTTGTGATATAACCCGAAAGCCAACAAAATGGTACAGAGGGTTTATGCCAACACAATGAATCGCTACTCTCCCTTGAAGAGCTCATGCCCACACTTGGACAGGTCTTACTTTTTGTGCTTTTTCTTTGAAGAGCCTGTATCCACACTCTTAGGTATGCCTTAATTTCTTCCCCAGAGCACCCTTTTTCTCTTAACCCTCATACCTAAGCCCTATATAAAAAATATCTTCAATAAAATCTCCGAGTTTGCTTCACCATAAACTCTCTTCTCTTGGAAGTTTTTCCAGTGCTGAACCCACAAATCCTGGTTTGGCTTGAGCTGAGGTCCTGAAGAGTCTTGGGGAACTCCAATGGGTGCTGACAGTGACAGTGTGGAGCTGTGTCTGTCCCCTCACTAGTGATGCTAAGACCTTAGAGTCTAAACCCCTTTCAGAGGAGGCTTTCCCAAGTCTTCCTCAGGATGGGGACTTGAGGTGTAGAGTGAAAAATTATAGATACTGGGTATATAGAATTCTTTTTAGACATATAAAGTATTCTTTAGGCTTTCTTTATAAAGACATGGAGAAACCGAGGCATGAAGCAAGTTATGAATGTGGAAAGACCAGTCACCATTACTGGAACTGGCCTATCTGCAAAGAGTTAGGAAAAAATGCAAGTGAACTAGGTGGAACCAAGTTGAGAACCAAGCTGGGAACCAAGCTGGGAACCGCAGTGACAGGGCAAGGCCGAAGTAACAGGGCAGGACCACATTCTTGAGAAAGATAAGCGTACAGAGAGTTTTCACCTGACCCTGACTCCCGTAGGTTGGATTCCTTTGGAATGTTCCACTATTTTTATGTTACACCACCCTAACAACCCCTCACCCCCTTCCCATTTCTTGGTTTGTGGTTTTTCCCTTTAAAAACCTCTTTCAAACTGGCAGTCGGTGTCAATTCAGCTCCTGCGTGGGCATACGAATTGACCGGCAGCTAGTTGTCACGCCCTAATAAACAACCTCGCAATTGCTCCGGTACATGGTGTCTCGAGCAGATTACTGGGTGGTCGCAACTTTCTGAGACTTGAGAGAGGGTCTCGCCTCTGCGGAAGTCTTCAGAGGAAGTGTTTGGAAAGGAGTTGACTTCTGGTTAGAGCTGAGGTAAGATATAGCAAGGCACATAGATCAGAAGTTCTATTCAGGCAAGATCTCAGAGGTGGGGGGAAGCCCCACCGTGACCTTGGTGGGTGCTTAGTATTGCTTTTTTGATGGTCAGATAGTCCCAGCAAAAGAGATGAGGGGGGCCGCTTCTTTCTGGGCAGGCAGCTGTAAATACTGATAGCTAGAAGTTCTTACTGCAAACAGCCCTTCAGATTGTTTTTCTGCAGATGAGCAAATGTTTTGGAGGATTAAGCAATTTGATTTCTTAGCTGACAGCTTTAGACTCTTTCCTGATGTGCTGGCTGCCTAGAACGGGGGATTGTCAGTCAAGGAGCTAGGAGGAATACCGGTGCTACTGTTGTGACTGCCTCCTGGAGGCCTTGAGGTACACAACAGCACAGCTGCCTGCTGCTGAAGGACCCCCCACCCCCACTGTGTGGCCTCAGTTACAATGGTTTCAACTGCTTTACAATGGAATTTCGCTGTCAGTAGCCTTGGTGAACTCTCTTTCTTTTCTTTCTTTCTTTCTTTCTTTCTTTCTTTCTTTCTTTCTTTCTTTCTTTCTTTCTTTCCTTCCTTCCTTCCTTCCTTCCTTTCTTTCTTTTTTTTTTTTTTGAGACAGGGTTTCTCTGTGTAGTCCTGGCTGTCCTGGAACTCACTCTGTAGACCAGGCTGGCCTCGAACTCAGAAATCCGCCTGCCTCTGCCTCCCAAGTGCTGGGATTAAAGGCATGTCCACCACCGCCCGGCTTTGGTGAACTCTTAATGACCTAATAGCCAAAGGACCAGAGAGAGGGATCTTTCCCCAGATGACTTAGTAGAGGGACAACTGTAACTGATACAAAAGGGACAGTTCCATGATTAGTGTAAGCACAGTCATTTGCAGGAAGGTGCTCTGTGACTGGTGTAACTATCCTTTTCTGGTGTAGCAGGTTATTTGGTTCACTTCTGTGAGGTAGCTGGGAGAGACCCTCTTGTGTCATTTGCCTGAAAAAGGGTTGTCTCTTGGTCTCCACTTGCTTTATTTTTGAGAGTTATCTTTAGTAGAGTGGGCTGAACTAGTGACACACAGACACACAGACACACAGACACACACACAGTGGTGGCAAAGCCAGAGCCGTGGAGTGGCCAGCAGTCTTGACAGCCACAGAGGCAGAGCCATGAGAGAGTCAGTGGAGTCACAGGAAGGGAGCTGCAGGGGCCAGCAGTCGAGGAGCACCAAAAGACAGTAGCTGTGGCAGCTGCAGCATCAGGAAGATTCTGGATAAAGGGCAAAGTAGCAGTAGCCGTGACAGTGCCCAAGCAGTGGGTAGCAGCCATAGAGTTTCAGAGAGTGGCTGGGAAGAAAAGTGTGTGAGAGAGGACAGGGAGGTGAGACTTAGGCAAGAGGACTGCAAAGAGCCAGAGAAGAGAAACTGCAAGGTTTTGTCTAGAGTCCCCCGAGAGCCACCAGCCCTTAAGACCCATGGAGCTGGATGCCCAAACCCAAGGACTATAACAGCCATAGCTATCAAGGACTGAGCCCCCATGCTTAGGTTTGGAATATGTAGGATAAGCTGCTATTAAAAAGAGTGAGGGATCTTGATGTCCTCGGTCTACCTGAGAACCATAACACTGTCATTGTAGGGTTAAAGGTCCCTGTACCTTAGTACAGGACAAAAGTTGGAACACTAGAGGGCGCCATCCACCACAGCTCCCAGTTGCCTGGTGCTATCAGTACTGTCAGAAGCAACCGATTACAATGGCTGGCAAGGAGCTGCGTGGGAGCGCCTCTCCTCCTCTACCCTTGGTTCCTATCTGGGATACAGCCGAAGAACCAGCTGGCTGATTAACAATTCCAAGAGAGAAGAAGAACAACTTCTCAAGTACAGCAAGAAGAGGGAGGGAGGGAAGGAGGGAGGGAATATATGAATCTTGAGTCCGTTCTGAAAGGCTGTGAGAATCTGTCGCCAGTTCAGAGGTGTCGGGAAGTGGGACCTTTAAGAGAGATGAATGTCTTCCTTGTGCGACTAGGTAGTTCCCAGGCAGCAGGTTGTTACAAAGCAGGCCGATTCCTTCACTTCCCCCTCTTCCTTGGCTTGCTTGCCTTCCACTTCCTGATGAACTGCCATGAGGCCCTGACCAGAAGCCAAGTGGGTCGAGGTGCATGCCCAGACTTTCTGAGCCATGAGCCAGAAGAACACCTTTTTTAAAAAGCTGGGTGGAAGTGGCACATGCCTTAAGTCCCAGCGCAGAGGCAGAGGTAGGGGCAGGGGTGGGGGCACGGGCATGGACAGGTGCTGGGAGCAGGGGTTTGGGGCTGGGGGACAAGTGGGCAGGGGGCAGGTGCCGAGGGGCAGAGGGCAGATGGCAAGGGGAACTAATCTAATCTCTAATCTCTGTTAGTTTGAGGCCAGCTTGGTCTACAAAGGGAGTTCAACGACAGCCAGGACTGTAACATAGAGAAACTCTGTTTCAGAAAACCAACCTCCCCTCAAACAGAAACCTCTTCCTTCATAAATCACTTAGTCTCAGCTCTTTCTGTTAGAATTTAGGAGAATAGGTTGTTTATGACTCGTTGTCTGTTGCTGTGAAGAACAGCTGGACTAGGTAATTTACAAAAGAAGAGCTTTGCCTGGGTACAATGTATTTCTATTTGCGCATCTTTCTCGGCTTCTCTATCGTACCTGACATTTTTAGCATCCAGCCTTAAACAACCCAAGCCCCACGGTTTTATCATTTTGTGGTACTCTATGACTTGTAAAATACTTCACACACCTTCTCATTTCATTATTTATAGTTCAGTAGATCTTACTGGCCCCGTGTGGCAGAGAGGGAAAAACTGTAAGCATTTGAGTGACTTGCCTGCAAGCAAAAGAAAGAGATCAAACTGCTTCCTCTGATGGCCAGCCTAGGGCCATCTCTGCTCCAGAGCAAACCTTTCCAGGAGGGCTAAGTGCTTTGTAAATGCGCCGTTGAGAGCCTGGTGCTGTTCTCGGCGGTTGTTTAACTCCCATAGACGAGATGGAGGGGCGATCCAGGAGGATACACCAGCTTTAATGGAGATCTATTGCCACCATTCCGCTCTGTCTGTGCATCAGTTAGGCTGTGTCCAGAGCGGAGGAGGAGTGCCAATAAAGCTGTTTTACTTAAAGCAACAGGTGACTCAGTAAATACACTCCCGGATCATGGAGACAGTAGAAGTCGCTCGAGGTCTCTTGACTTGGGGAACAAAGCTGGGAGGGTACAGACCATGGTAAGGACACTCCTTTGGAGACAGGCAATCTCATACTTTGCTTATTGGCTCCAGGATAGCTCCCTCCTCCAGGAAGCTCCATGTGATCTACTTCTGAAGCCCCTGGATACCTCTGTGGAGAAGTCTCCACTGTAATTGTCGCTTCCTCCAAAGCCTGCCTGTGCCATTTCCTCTTCGGGTGACATTAGAATTGAGCACCCTCATGACATGCTCGATTCTCTCAGCCGGTCTTCCGGTTCCTTCCCACTTTGTGAGTTTCCTTGCTCGAGCCCACCATATCGCTGTCTTCTCTGCTGGGTTCACAAGCTGCTGTGTGCCTCTGTCTTCTCTCACACACGGCCTCACCTCACCTTGGGACCAAGGCTGGGGTTTCTCAGTTCCCAGGAGTACTGGATGCTGATGGGTCTGGGCTGAGGTGAAATCTGGGGTTGTTCCCAGTCACAAGCACTGCCTCCCTCCGTCAAGCCACACTCCTGGGTATGGTGGGTGGCACACAGTGGAGGGGTTGCTTCCAGATCCCTTGCTACAAGGCAAGGCAGCTTTCATGAGCCTGGGGCTGGGGGTAGAGCAGAGAGTTTGCCCAGCATTCAGGAGGTCCTGGGTTCCTAGCGAGCACTGTCCTGGGATCTCTCAGTTCTGAGGCTCCCCTGAGCCTTCTATACCAACCACAGTTCAATTTCTCAGTCTATCACATAAATGATGAGAGAGCCAGGCTTCTTAGGTAGTTTTTCTGCATTGTTGCTGTGCAGTGACCTCTTCAAGCGCTGAATGAGAGGGCGAGGGGAAACCCTCTAGATGGGTTGTACTTTGGGCAATGCACAGTCTGACTGTGTGAGTCTCCTAGGTTGGGGACTAGGGACCTTTGGGAGGTGACCGGGCCATGAAGCTCTGACAAATGGCATCAGTGTGCTTATAATGGAGCCCCAGAACACAGCTTTGCTCCTCTCACCTGGAGGATGTAATGAGAAGGCTCAGTTGGAAGCCAGGAAGCAGATCTTCACTAGGTATTCCGACCTCTGACTCCCAGACTCTCAAGCTGAGAATCAAACTTCTATTCTTTATAAGCCACTCAGTTCGTGGTCTTTTGCTATAGCACTGACTGGACAAAGAGAGACATTAAGAGTTTGTGGGGAAAGAAAAGGGCCTGAGTTGAGAGTATATGCAGATTCATAAGCAGAGAACCCATTGGTAGGTTGGTTAAAAGGATGGACAGGGAAATATGTGACTTAGGGTGAGTGAGTCAAGGAGATCTGCAGGGAAGGCACACGGGCAGGAGGGCATGAGCTACGGATGAGCTGCCACATGGTGACCGCTGTAAATCAGCACACATTCAGATACTTTCTTAAACAGAGCAGAGTGGGGGGAGAGGGAGGGGGAGGGGGAGGGGGAGGGGGAGGGGGAGGGAGAAGGAGAGGGAGAGGGAGAGGGAGAGGGAGAGAGAGCCCAGAGAGCAGGCTTTGGCCAGCCTTGGTTCCTGACCACTTTGGTCCCACTTCAGGGAGCTTTACTGAGGCAACCACAGCAGCAGGTTGAGCCTTGTCTGGTTCCTGCCACTCAGACATTCAGCTACCAAGGGTGATGTTGCAGATGCCACTGCTCTGTATCCAGGCTGCCACCAACAGAGCTGAGTCCTGAGCAGAACTTCATCTCTCAAGGACACCAACCAAGCGCATCCCAAAGGGGGAGACATCCCGTCTTGTCAGGAAGTCTACCTACTCTGGGTCTGGCTTTGCTTTTATTGACAACACAGCTTCAGACATCCCTACCTCCTGAAACCTGACAGAACCCTGCACAGCACTGCCTTGGACCAAAAGCATCCTCTGGAAACAAAAGATGTGTCCCAGGAGGCACATGACCACAGGGAAAATTTGGTCCTATGACATATTACACTGGCTGCAGGCTATGGGTAAGAGTGTCGAGGAAGCCTTTAATGCAGCAGAGCTGTAAACGGTGTGTAGTGTTCTGAGTGAGATTTACACTCTAAACTGGCACCCGAAATATGGTGGCTTTGTTGGGAATAAGCAAAAGAAACGTATTCTAAATACTGCCGCTTGGTTTTCAGATTCCACTTAATCATAGGGAGAAACTAAATTCAAGGTCGCAGGCCCTAGGGGAGCTGGGGACTTCTCTTTAGCTGAATAGCTTCTGTTGAAAACAGTGGATTCAAGTTTACACAGATAATAATTTAGGCCTTGATATCATGAAGGTCGGGGCAGGGGACACCAGAAACACTGTTTCAACAGATAATATTTGCTTAGGTTGCTGTATTTGCTTTGAATTGTTTTGATTATCAAAATGAGTGTGATTATGAGTTTGGTAGCTATGTTAAAGTTTCTCATAGAGAGAGGTCAAGCTATACCCTTAGTGAATTCCAGTTACTGGACCAAGGACAAGCTATTTTGGGAGAGAGCCTCTGAATATGTGTTGACAGGAGAGGAAAATAGGCTCTGGACCCCCTCCAGAGTGATATGGATCAGATATGATAGGGGAAGACCACCTGAAGATCTTAAAAAATTCAAGAAAATAAAAGAAGACAAGTATATTGATCTGCTGATTCCTTGACGGGAACAGCCCAGTAACCGGCTTAGACATAAAAACGTCTCTAGCCAAAACTTCAGCTAAAACAAGACAATAAATCTTGTTGGTTATGGAATCCCTAACCTTCATACGGTATGAATGAAGATTTATCACATTTGGTTATTGATAAAATTAACTTATAAAAAAGACAGTTGTCTTTCACCTGCTCCAACAAGAAGCAAAATTTAATCCTTAACTGATCTGTGCACCCTGCACAATCCATACAAATATTTTTTTTTAAAGATTTATTTATTGTAGATGAATACACTGTAGCTGTCTTCAGACACATCAGAAGAGGGCATCAGATCTCATTACAGATGGTTGTGAGCCACCATGTGGTTGCTGGGATTTGAACTCAGGACCTCTGGAAGTGTAGTCAGTGCTCTTAACCACTGAGCCATCTCTCCAGCCCCCATACAAATATTTTAATGGTACTAAAATTTTGGTTGTGAGATTCATATATTACAGAATGTACAGTTCTGCCAAAATCTGTCCTCCGAGACGCTGAGCTGGTCTTCGTGGCCCCTGCTTCCTAATGCTGCCCCAAACAGCTTCGGGGATTCCTGCTGATTCAGGATCATCTTGACTCTTCCAAACTTTCACACGGATCCAGTCAGAAGTTCAGTCAAGCCCTGAGCCTTCTAAGCTTACAGAGACTGGATAACAGATGCTAAAGCTAGCTTTCTTAAGTCTAACCAATTTTCTAACTTTCCTACCCCTCCCCACTCCTTTAAAGAATTTCTTGTTACAACCAATAAGCAGGAAGAAGCCATAGAAACTCACCAGCCTGATTCCTTGGATTTAGGTGTCTGGTTATGGTTATTTTAGAAACTAGATAGGTTGTCATTTTAAGGGATAATCTGGGAATGGTCATAATTTTGAACATGGAGGAAATAGATGGGATGGATTGGTAAATTTTCTTAAAGAAAACATTGTGTAGCCATTATCTTATATTGGTTGAAATCTTTTTTTTTTGGGGGGGGGTTCAAGACAGGGTTTCTCTGTGTAGCCCTGGCTTTCCTGGAACTCACTCTGTAGACCAGGCTGGCCTCGAACTCAGAAATCTACCTGCCTCTGCCTCCCAAGGGCTGGGATTAAAGGTGTGCGCCACCATCGCCCGGCCATTGGTAGAAATCTTTATAATTGATCTAAAATTGAAGTTATAATTACTTTGGTACTGAATTTATATATTGACATAGAACTAAGGTTTTCATTGGTGTGAATCTGTATATTGATACAAAATTTGAAATTAATATTGTTATTCTTAGATAGGCATTGTGCCTATGCGACTCGTTTAAGGACAAGATGATTAAGTAACGCACGTTAAGGGCCAGATAGGAAGCTCATGGTTAGGTTAGATTCTAACTTAATTATAACAAAGTGCTTTCCATTTCCTCAGATAGAAATGGCTAAGAGTAGCTAAGGTTTAGCAGTCCAAATACACTTTACATAGATAGTCTTCAAAAACGTCAGAAATCCACAGAATCTGATATTTAATCATTTCATCATTATTAGAAGTTTCGACTAGAGATATGTCTGCTCCTGACATTACCCCCTTCACAGTTCAAAGAAGATATTGAGCATCTTTACCTCCAGGCGAGGTTGCTTATCGTGGCAAGGTAGCCATGGGGCAGAAGTTGCCCACTTCACCAGACAAAATACTGTCCAAAATGGACATAGTAAGCAGAATAGTTGACTGACAGCTCTGCCAATACAGGGTAAACAGTCCTTCATACTTCTGCTTTACAAAGGTCTATCAGATGATCCTGGGCCAGAAGACTGAAGACTGATGCTCCAAGGTTTTGAGGAATGGGGGCCTGTCCAGATAGTCAGCTGTCTCTACAACTGTTTAAGTCTGAGAAGCTGTGTTTGGTGCTTCCTATATACCCAGGTAATGTTTGATTTGTTCTCGGATTTCTGATAGGGCTGAAGATTAATTATAGTCCCATAAGCAAACTTAAGTTGTATAACATTAAGGACAAGATCTAGAGTAGAAAGAGTTATATAGAGTAGAAAGATGATGGCGTTACAGGCTAAAATCTAAACAAATAGTTTTAAATAATTCAGAGACAGAATTGTAACTCTTTAAGTTAGGAATTGTCCGGAGCAGCCCTGCTTATACACTGAAGGCTTAAAATCAGCCATACACCTAAAATCAGCAATAGGCCTGACATACATGCCTGCTAGCACCAAGTCTTGGGTCTCTGTGGAAAAACACTGAAACAGATAGCTGGAAGTTACTGTAAACTAACAGCTTTGGTGGAAGGCTGCCAAGCCTGGCTACTCATAGGCCTTGTAGATGGGTAACCTTGGTGGATAGTACCAACTTAGATAAGGACAAGTGAATCATAGGCGGAGTCATAGTGTCCTGTCCCCTGAACCTTCACCCACCTGACACTCTGTTCTGGAAGATATCTGTACTCCCCCTGAACAATCTGTATTCCCCCTGAACACCCACATTCCTGTGTCATCCCCTTCCCCACATCCTGCCTTTTTGTGTATATAACCTGTGTGTGAAAAAGTAAAAATTACGGTTTGATCAGCCTATAGACAAGCTGTGTTCCTTGTGTTCGCCTGTTCCCCCATCTTCTCTTTCAGGTGATCTCCCCGGACCCCTGTTTAATGCCCTGCTGGACAGACAAGGAATGGTGGTAGAGTACTTTGTCTAATTGACAAATATGATGGACTAGATTTTAATTGTATACCATACTTTGTAATTGACATGATTGTTATGCTTCTGCTGAATTTATGTCTGAGAGAAGAGTTAGTTTTGTTTTCTAATTGGACAGAAAAGGTGAGATGTAGAGGGTGGTTCTGATGCTTTGATCAGGAATCTGTATTTACTGATGCTGAAGATCCTTGCCCTTAATTGGCTTTTGGTCTATCAATAAAGATGCCAGTAGCCAATGACTGAGCATGAGATGTGACCCTTAGAGTTGCACAGGTAGGATGCAGAGAAAATTGAGAGGATTAAGGAGAGAAGGAGATGCAGTAGTGACAGGAAAAAGGCCAACCAGCTATGTGCATTTTTGGGTAAGGGGCTTCTGGGCAACTGGGCCTGAGGTAGCAGGGGAAGGTTTAGGAGTTCCCAGTCATTGAGTGGGCAACGACAAGGCATTTTAAGAATAACATGGAGAGAGAGAGGAGATGGAGGCGGATGTTCACATGTCTGTAGCAGTTAAAGCCCTCCACCGATCCAAGGAACTCAGTCAGCTATTGCTGACAAGTGGAGGTTTCACCGAGATCGGAAAGATGAGGATGATTGCTGACGGGCCGTCTCTGGGGTGCACATTAAGACAGGAGATGCATTGGGCACGAACCGAAGGTAAGTTTTCGTGGTAAGTAAATGCCATGGGTTTGGCACATAGTAAGGAGTTGCTGGCTAAGCAACTATCTACTCTTCTGGCTCAGCGGGGAACCACTGTTGAAGCTAGGGTTATTGAAGAATTTATGAAAGAATTACAAAAATTCTCAGTTTGGGGCGTTTGGAAACTGGTTAGGGATGCCCTTGTCAGTGAAAACGAATTGGTTGAGGAACAAATTGAGGAGGCTAAGAAAACTCTTGGAGAAGTTAAGGAGGAATTGGCTAGGGAGTCCCTATGTGGATCTTCTTCCTCCTCTTCATCTACATTGGGGGATTCTTCTTCTGAGGAGGAGGAGGAACTCTTGGGGGCCGTTGGAGGAAAGGAAGTAGGCTCCAGGAGAAAAGAGGGGAGGCTGCAATCCTGGGAAAGTTTTTTCAGAGGTCTTGCTTGGAGTGGCCATGTCTCACGGTCCCCGGCAGCTAGGTGCAGCCACCGCACCTGCAGGAGGCAAGACTCCAGGCCAGCATGGGCCCTTTATAGTGGCTGTCAAGCAGGAGCACAGTGAGGGTTCTCAAGCCAGAGAGAAGGGGGCCCAACAGGAGGAGCCAGTGAAGAAGTGAGGCTGGCCCAAAGGCAAGAAAAGAAAGAAGATTCTCCCAAATGGGCCCAGGGCCTGGGTCACGGGCTAGGTTCGATTCCTGAACGAGAGGCAGGAGCAGATTCACACCCGCCACTCAGACCTTCCCTTTCCGGAGATCACCAAGATGCAGGGCGCGGTGGAGCACATCTGTAGTCCCAGCTACTCAGGAAGCTGAGACAGGAGGATCGCTTGAGTCCAGGAGTTCTGGGCTGTAGTGCGCTATGTCGATTGGGTGTCCGCACTAAGTTAGGCATCAATATGGTGACCTCCCGGGAGCGGGGTCCACCAGGTTGCGTAAGGAGGGGTGAACCGGCCCAGGTCGGAAATGGAGCCTGGTCCAAAATCCACCGCTTGATGCCCCCCGTGCCTGTCTGAAAATACCAGGTTGAGCTGCTGTAGGCAGCTCTGGACCATAACACCATTGTGTACTTGGACACTGGCTCAGGGAAGATGTTTATCGAGGTTCTGCTCACCAAAGAGCTGGCACATCAGATTAGGGGCGACCTCAATCCGCATGCAAAAAGGACTGGATTCCTCGTCAACTCTGCAAACCCGGTTGCTCAACAAGTGTCAGCTGTCAGAACTCATTCAGATCTCAAGGTTGGGGAGTACTCAAACCTAGAAGTAAATGCATCTTGGACAAAAGAGAGATGGAGCCAAGAGTTTACTAAGCACCAGGTTCTCATTATGACTTGCTATGTCGCCTTGAATGTTTTGAAAAATGGTTACTTATCACTGTCAGACATTGAATGAACTTTCGGGGAGGGTGCAGATGCATTGCTTTCTCAGAGAGATATTCAGTCTCATTTTCATATTGCTGTTTTAAATTTAAATCAACAAATTGTTTTGGTTCAAGAACAAGTAGATTTTATGTTATCCACCAGACATGTTAGCTATGATCCCTTCTTTCATGCCATTTGTGTTACACCCGTGCATGTAATTAATGCTTCCTCTTCTGTTAAGTATTTGAATCCGTTGATTTCTGGCTTTTGGAATGCTACTTATTATTATCTTACTCGGCAGCTCTTTAATAAGATTGTATTAGTTAATAATACCAGAGTTGATCCTATTGATGGGTCATCTCTCTTGAGCATGTTTCTTCAAGTGGGAATGCTGGTGAAAGAGTGGGCTGGAGTTACTTCCTTGGCAGTTTTTAGCCTAATTTTGCTGATGCTTGTTTTTGGGTGTCTGTGCTGCCTTCAGGCACAACAGGTACAATCTCAAGCTTCGTTCGAGGATTGGTGCTTTTACATGGTTGAGGGGATCCCTCTGCCCAAGTGTGACTGACCATGCTACA
This sequence comes from Grammomys surdaster, assembly GCF_004785775.1. NCBI lineage: Eukaryota > Metazoa > Chordata > Mammalia > Rodentia > Muridae > Grammomys > Grammomys surdaster. The sequence continues at coordinate 2,680,328 of NW_021604663.1, read as the reverse complement.
AAGAGCGTTATCATTCACCTAGGCCCGAGCTGCAGCCGGGACTGCAAGGGAGTTTTCCCTGAGAGACATGCCTGGCTGCATAGGGGTTGGTGTCGATACAGTTCCCCTCCTCAGGAAAAAGACACCGAGATGGGTATGACCATACCACCTCACTGTAGAATGGCAGGGGGCTGGAGGTCATTACAATATCCCCAATATTCACCGAGGGTCTGGTCTCTGTCTCTGCTCGGCCTCTAATTAAAAGAAAAAGGGTGAATTGTGAGTCACCATCCTCTGCACCTGTGCTGTTATGCCTGATTCCCCCTTCTCTATGCATTTCCCTGAGAAGACTGCTCAAGGAGAAATCCAAACTTAGGTGATAGGCTGCCGAGTGTGTCTCCTTGTTCCTGTTTTGATCCTTGTTCCTGTTTCTATTCCTGTTCCTGTTTATGTTCCTGTTTTGTGGGGAGTATAAAAGGGAGCTATGCAGTTGAAAATATAGCATTTGGTTCTTTTAAAAAAAATAACTTGCCTGTGTGTGTTTTCTATTCATGGATCTGAGATAGCTCCTGGGGGTGTACATATGTGACTCGCTGGGAATTTAAAGAGGTGTAGACAAAACTACCCACTACGCATGTATCCTACTATGCGACTGTGATGTGTTACTATGGTACCCTGTGACAGTGCACTGTGAACTGTGAATGACTGTACTTTTAGGCCAGTACTTTTGACTTTTGCTGTTATCTTTGCTTTAGTAGGGAAAGCTGAAGAAAAATGAAATTTATTACTGTATCACCAAAATATTGTGAGGACTCTGAGTTGATTCACTGTTGTTTCAAAATGATTCCTGCCCCCCCTAACTAGTGCCTGAATTTACCATTTCTGGAGGAGTATTTTGCTAGCCAATAAGTAGCACCTCTCTTCTGTCTGTGCAGAGTGGCCACAAAGGACAGCTGAGAGGTGACATTGGTGCTTCCCTGGGGAGAAAATGGTCTTCAGTACCAAGCTCCCAAAGGCTCGGTCAACAGTCACCTGATGGTACCAGCCTCACACCTTTGATCCTACTTTGCCTTAGATAAATGTCTGTCACAAAAAGTTGTGATGAAGCTCAGAATTAGATGGGACACTTGCAAGCCATTTGTAAACACACACATTCCTCGTGTGTGTGATCATTTTTATCCCAGACAAATGCTGGCTTTATTCCCATGACCCAGAAGGCTGGCGACCTCCCTTTTTCCTATGACTGAAAAGATGACTGAGATGAGAAACAGCCTGGGCTCCCCTTTCTGGAGAAGGCAACATTAAAAAATAGAAAGCAGTCAGCTCTGAAGTGAGGGACACGATAGGCGTGACAAGCGGCTGACAGGAAAGAATGCTTTGAGAAAACTGAGCTGAAGGGAAAATGAAGAGGCCCAATGAGTGGGGTTTGTGAGTATTAGCAGCATTTGGACATGGCTGCCTTTGAAGACCAGTTTCAAGGGTGGGGGGAGCTGCAAGTAGGTGTTTATTCTTTGATGTGGACAGTATCACCTTCTCAAGACTGCAGGGGAGTGAAGCTGCCAAGACTACCCTTCTACCAATCATGCTGCTGTCTGAGGAATGTAGGCATCAAGGGACAGGCCAGCTCTGCTGAAAACAGACCCCTCTTTCAACAAGGACACATCTCTTAATCCTTCTAATCCTTCTCAAACAGTTCCTCAACTGGGGACAGAGCATGCAGACATATGAGCTTATTGGGCGCCATTTTCATTTAACCCCCCCCCCCACACTGGACAGCAGACACGTTTTTCTTATGTTGTTTGTTTTGTTTTCAAATAGGAGGAACAGGAGGGTGGGTCTATGACCAGGAGTTAGATGCAGGAGGCATGTTTAGAGGCAAGGAGCTTTAGAGGTAGTGTAAGACCTGAAATTAACAGCCCCTCCTGCCCAAGGACCAGCTCACTCCAGTGAGTGCTTGGAGTTGTAGTTCTTGGACAAAACCAAAGCCTCATAGGAGAGTATGATGGTCTATGTGTTTTGTCCATAAAAGCCCTGATAACACATGTCTCTGGGACACTCTTCTGGAAATTCCAGGGAGTGGTCCTGACCAAAGTTAACCTCTTAGTCAGTGTTTAATATTTAATAAAAATTAATATTTAATTATCAAATTTGGTCTGGCAAATCTAAGGAATAACAGTAGGGCTCTATAATCAAGGCTGAAGAGGCACTATGGCATGTGCTACTCATGACACATTGAAATCTTTATGTTGACTGTGTAACTTTTCAGTATCTAGAGAATTCACAGAACTGCCATAGAAGCAGGGATCTTGCCCTTTATCCACAGGGCTTGGAACAATTCTTCATCTACTATAGGTGTTTAGAGTGTATTGCTGAATACAATACTATACCTTTCCACTATGATGCTGCCAGAACTCAACATGCATCCATCCAATGTAAATTCACAGGTTCTCTATTGGACTTGGGGTTGGAAGAATGGATACAGGAGACAAGCAGGAGAGATGCTTGCACCTTTGCCCACAAATGCTGTCTTCCACAATAGTGTTTAGGACCACTGTCAAGAGTCTAGTGCTTCCCTAGTTATACAAAGTGTTATACAAAACTACATATTTGCTGGGCTTTGGCCAGCAGTATGTTGATATAATTGTTGATCTTCTTTTAGTTCTCTCCCCTGACTCTCCTCCAACCCTCTGAGGGGAAACATAGTCGTTCATTCTGCCACCTGGCCAAGCAGGCTTCTTGACCCATACAAATGTCCCATTTAACATGCTCTGAAAGTATGATGGCTACACGCCCCTTGAGGCTGGCCATATGAACTTAAGGTCATCTTTAATGCTCATTCCCCCATTTATATGGCTTAGCTGTTAAGGTTATGGTGACTTAAAAACCCTTAAGAACCAAGGTTGGTTGTTCTCTCTTGAAGGATGGGTGGGATTACTGGGAGAGTCAGGAACCTGGGCAGTTTAAGGGTTAAGTAAGGTTGTTCCTCATTTTCAAACAGAACCTCACATCTTGGAAGCTTTGCTTCGTGTCTGCGATGCTGATGGATGTGAATTGTAATTTCACAGGGCCTCTTGCTTCATCATCCTGCGCTACAAAGATCTCAAGGCACGGGTTCCAAGGCTATTATTATTCCTGCTTTCTGTACCCAGGGGATTTGAACTGGAGTGTCCCTGAGCTGAAATAAATGAGCAGAAGACACAGTTACCTCCTTGACTGTATAAATAGCGTTCACTCCTAAGTCTACTGAAATCCTGGTGGTCAACAACGGAGGATCTTATGAGAAGACCCAAGTGTACTAATTATATTTATTTAGTTATGCTAATATTGTGTAAACGCAGCTGCATAATCCCTTACAGAGAAACACTTCTCTCTATGCTCACTTGTAATCACCCAGCGCTGTCATGTTCTCGGCTGTAAAACTGAAATGCTCTGAAATGTCCATGTCTACTTACTACGTTCTTATCAATGAGACGGGGTGTCTATTCACCTCGGTTCAGTGTTTAAACCCTTGTCAACCACTGTGTGGAGAGAAAAGTGATGAGCAAATTCGTCAACTGCGCTGAAGTTCCTAGCTCCTCCCTCCTAAGGTTTGATTGATCATAACTGATAAACAAAAGACACACATTTGCATTTTCCTAAGCCTGTGTGGGTCATTAGTGAGCGGAGCTCAGGAAATGTGCTCTTTACTCAGTCAGGATGAAGACACAGCTTAGCATTGTCTGTGAGACTGATGGAAACGTGCAGCTGTTCCCTTGAATGTGACAGTATTCGATACGTGTTCAGTCGTCACTGCGTGCGTACAGTCCCTGACTCACCACGCTTCAGCGCTGATTCTTAAAGACAGCGCAAAAGCGATATGTGTTTCATTCGCCACTCTACTTGGGCTTCTGTGCTTTGACCTTTCCCAATTAGCTACAAGCTTGCATCTTCTCTAGTGACGTTGTGCAGTGGTCATAGCAACTTCTACGTGGCCTGTTGATCGCCAGGGTTAGCCATAAAGACCCTACAGTGTGCCGTGTGGCTAAGTTGGGATGTTCTGTAGGTGAGAGTCTTTCAGAGCATCTTTGACTTTGTAATATTTGCGGCTTATGATGGGCTTATTTGGGATGTCACCCCATCACAAGCAAGGAATGTACGTCTGTGCAAGTAGAGGTAATTTCCATCAGCCTGCCAGGTGTGTCCAACTTTCTGAAATTGTGACAGATGTCATCTATATACACTGTTTTGCTTTGAGAACGGCTCAATCAAGTGCTCTCCCCCTAAATTGCAAAAAATATCCTTGCAATGATCTAAGTACGTTTATGATTCAGTGTTGAGCTGGATCCATGGCTGTGCTGTGCAATCAACCTATGGGTCACAGGTTGGGCACACTTAGAACAAAGGCATCAAATAATGAAATAAAAGTAGAGGCAGTGTTGATTTTTCTGATTTAGATACAGTTCAGTTGTCGTACCCCAGTCTCCTCTGATCACACGGGGGTGCCTTAATCCTATTCCACACTCCCCAGGGAGAAAATGATCAGGGATGAGGGATATACCCTTCTTGGTAAAGCTACTCGGTGCCCCATGAATAGGGGATAACCCTGGGGAAGCCAGAGGCTCACTTAGTTGCAAGGTTTCTGTGCTTAGACTTTCACAGTGGAGCTAACTTCCTGTGACTTGCAGAGGGGTTGCTGCTTACAAGGGTGCCAGGCAACGCTTAGCAGGGTGAGGGAATCACTCTTACCTGAGAAGTCGCCCCTGAGGCTTCGAACAGTGAGTCACATTCACCTTCATGGTATGCTTCCTTGCAGTCCCGGCAGAAAACAAGCTGCAAGAGAACACACCACGAATCAGAACATTCCGCTGCATTCTAAACTCTACTTTGGTCTCTGGCTTGAGTGATGGCTTCTGATTCAAATTACTGTTTGCAAAATGGGATCAGATTATATTTTTGACGGGTCTGTTCACTGTTAGAGAGGGTTCCGTGCGCCTCAACAGGGCTACAGAGATGAATCGTGCGCATCTCACGCGGACACATCTCAGCCACGTCCAAGGCTGCTGCAGTGGCTGAGGACGGCTCCACATTGTGACTCACTGAGATGGGGTCATCTTTCCACCTGACACCTGAGATACCATGGGAAAGCTACGGAAGGCCCGGAACTCTTAGAAGCCATCCAGTGGCTTGGGAGTCCTCAAGCTCGTGTGACTGGACATCAGCCGGGCGTTCGTCGCGGTTTTGATTGAGGTACGATGAGTATGAACGGAAAAATGAAAGCAACCCAAACAGTGCCGGCAGCACCGACTTTGTTTTCAAAAGACGTCAGCTGCTTCTCTGGGACTCAGGAGAAACACCAACCCTACATGATCATTCTTCACAACACCTTCACCACACAAGGAGATCCATCAGCTGCAGGCTCAACATCCCTCAGTCCAAGGTGTTTGGGAGTAGATTTAATTCAAATTTGGCATTGTTTTTCAGAATGTTTGTACACACACATTCTCATATTAACATGTATACACACGTACATATATTCACATATATACATCACTTATATACACGTACATATACGTATATTTGTGGCTACTGGAAGATTTGGAGGATCGAACACAAGTCAAAGCACGAAGTTTATTTAATATGTGCCTTACCCACATAGGCTGATGGAAATCTCGTACATTTTTTAAAAGCAACGTTGTTGCTTTTAAATTTTATTTTTTAACAATTTTATGAGTTTGAGTATTTTGCCTGCATGTGTATTTGTATGCTACGTATGTGCCTAGTGCCTGTGGAGGCCAGGAAAGGCTATCAGATCCCCTGGAACTAGAATTACAGGCAGTTGTGAGATGCCATGTGGGTGTTGGAAATTGAACCCGGGTCCTCTGGAAGAGCAGTCAGTACCCTTAACTCCTGAGCTATCTCTCCGGCCCCACGCCTGCGTTTTGACTGGTTTCCATTGCAGGAGGTCAGGTGTAGTAGAAATTCCCTCCAGAGCCGTTACTACAGTGCTCGGGAGTTCACGTTTGGAAGGTGTTAGATTGCTCACTCTGTACTTCTCACAGCAGGAAGGCTGGCCTCCTGAGTGATGGAATGTCATCTTAGAAGCTCAAGTTCACCAACTTAAAGGAAAGGGCCTGCATGGGTCCCCTCGCAGATGGCTGCCAGGGTCTATGCCATGATATGTTATTTATCCCTACCGGATACAGTAAGTTAGTGCCACCTCCAAAGGTCTCTCTTTTTAGAGTGAGGGCAGGAATCTCCGGGTTGGCCCCACCCCCACCCTTCAGCTTTGGCATGCTCAGTCAGCTCAGCCATAGAGAGCTGGCTGAGAGCCCCGCCACTTCCAGGGAAACTAGTTTGATCTCTTGGCGTGACAGGGAAAGCACTTCACATCTTATTAGCCAGGGGATGAGATATAAAATCAGTTTCATGGTGCAGGAACACCCTGGAGGTTGATCAGTTTGTCAGAATAAATAGGCCTCTCCTGACGCAAAGACATTAAATTCACCAGTACTGTGAAAAAGAGGACCATAAAGGGGAAAAAAAAAGAGAAAAGAAAAAAAAAGGAAGAAAAAGGAAAAGGAAAAACCAAGACAATACACACAAACGAAAGCTCCCACGCTTTGATTGGTGTGTGTGGAGGGTGAAAATTCTGGCTGACTATGCTGGCAGTGACATTAATTCATATGCTAATTTGTTTCTGTTCCAAGGCAGCTCAGAACTCTCTCCAGTTAACGACTTGAAACTGTTCTACATAAGCCGAAGAACCATCTAGAACAGTGGTTCTCAACCTGTGGGTCTCCAACCCTTTGGGGGGGGGGGTGTTAAATAACCTAAAGACCACCAGAAAACTCAGATATTTACTTCGTGATTCATAACAGCAGCAAAATTACATTTATGAAGTGGCAACAAAAATAATTTTATGGCTGGCGGGGGTGGTGGGGGAACAGCATGAGGAACTGCATTAAAAGGTGGCAGCTTTAGGAAGGTTGAGAACCACTGGTCTAGAAGGGTCTGGTTTGATCTTGAAAGTGTTTGGGGGATTTGTAATCACGTTATTCTGAGCACTCAACAAGGGGCTTGTTTGAATGCAAAGGATTTCATTCTGGAAATAAAATCTAAACTGTGCCGGAAGGTATCCCAGGGTGCCACGGAAGACTCACAGGGCTGAACTGGACTGGTTTAAAGTTTTGAGTAAAACACAGTGGCCATCAACATCTAGAGGCCTCTATGAATTAATAACTTGACATCATTCCTGTGAAACCACAGATGCCCTAGCTGCCTCTGCCCTACAGTGATAGGGACCTGTGTACAAAGGCTCCTTTTCTCTGTTAGTCTCTGAAAACCATTCAGATATTCAGATACACACAAAACTTGATGGTAGTGGGCCTCTCTCTCTCTCTCTTTCTCTCTTGTTTGTTAACAGTGGGAAATATTTATTCTTTTTTTAAAGATTTATTTATTTTATGTATATGAGTACACTATAGCTTTTTAAAAAAATTATTTATTTTATGCATATGAGTACATGTAGCTGTCTTCAGACACACCAGAAGAGGGCATTAGATTCCATTACAGATGGTTGTGTGCCACCATGTGGTTGCTGGGAATTGAACTCAGGACCTCTAAACCACTGAGCCATCTCTCCAGCCCCAATATTTTATTCCTATCTAAAAGGAACTTCAGTTTTGAAAAAGAATTACAAGGCACAAGATTCTTTTTTTTTTTTTTTCTCTAAAAAAAAAAATTCCTGGAACTCCCCTCTCCCATCTCTCCGGCACTAACAATAACCATAACTTATCTGAATGCTTTTAAGAACATCTTCATTGAAACCAACTCGTTGTAATAGATTTCTATTTAACAAGATGCCGTCTTTCTATGCATTCATTTCTAGAAACTGGATTTTTTTTTTTTTTGAGATAAGGTCTCACTAAGTAGGTCAAATTTGGGATTGAGCCTTCTTCTGGCCTCAGTCTCCTGAGCGCTGACTGATGTTTTGCCTCACCCGGCAGCACAGCTCCTTGGGATGACTTTGTGGGCCAGTGCAGAAACTCTGCTGGTGCTGAAATTGTGTCAAGAGGGAAAGCTTCTTTGGGAGAAGACAGACAGACTACCCCCAACCCCATAGTCCCACACTCACTGAAGTAAGCTTGTCTCCCACAGGGGCTTATGGGTTTTCTCTGACCAGCGAGGTGGAAGGCTCCCATTTTACACAGATCTCTACCATGTGTTGTTCATGGCCGCATAGCTGCTCAGGCTCCCTGGACATGTACATTGCCCTCCCAAGCCTCGGGAGCAGAGGTCAGCTGAACCGAGGGAGATGACTACGGACCGTTTACACAGCTTGCCTTTCCTGCCTTTTCTTGAGAGGGATCTCACAATCACTAATGACTTCTACAGCATTTCATTTTGCATTTTAAAAATGGAAATATATAGTTTTTCCAAGACAAGGTCTCATCTTATAGTACAGTCTGGGCTTGGATTCACAATATAGCCCAGACTGGCTCTGCTTAAGCGTTCTGTGTGCTTAGGCATAGCATGTTTACGGGTATGTGCAATGCCACCTGATTTATATGCACTTATATGTGATTTATATGTTTTAAAATGTTACAAAAGTATAGGGTTGGAGATTTCGCTCAGTGGTAGGGAGCTTGCCTGGCAAGCACAAGGTTTAGTCCTCAGCTATGGGGGAAAAAAAAGACCAAATAGTGCCAGTGGCGGGAGCACATGTCCTTAGTTCTAGCACTCCATAGGGAGGCAGAGGCAGGCAGATCTCTGAGTTTGAGGCCAGCCTGGTCTACAGATTGACTTCCAGCACAGCCAGGGTTACACAGAGAAACTCTGTCACAAACAAACAAACAAATTAATTTACAGAAGCGATCCATACTTATTCTTCCAGCTTTCTGAACCCCGTTCCACTGTTAGGCTTTATTAGAAGGGTCAAACACACGGCCTTAGGAGCACCCGTGATGGCAGCTTCATATATAAACTTGGCTAGGCCACAGTCCTCACAGGCCCATCACACTCGACAGAGGGACTGCTCTGAAGACATTTTACAGACAGAGTGCTGGTTTTCAGTGAGATTTCCCTAGGCTATGTGGGTGGCTGGATTCAACCCGCTACATGGGCTTCAGGGTCAGGCTGTGCCTACCAGTTTCATCCTGTTCTTCCCAAGGCCTGTCCTGTTTGTGAACTTCAGGCAGGTTTGTCTAGCTCACAGACCCTGGTAAGCCAATTCTGTAACAGATACCTTAATATAAATAAGTAATATGCATCTTTATAGCTATAAATGTATGAATATGTGCATAGGTGTAACCAACACATATGTGTGTGCCTATAATCATAATCCGTACATGTGTGTTTGTTTATTTAGGTATTATCTTTCTCACATGTGTGTGTGTGTGTGTGTGAGTGTGTGTGTGTGTGTGTGTGTGTGTGTGTGTGTAAGCATCTTGGGGGCTCTGCCTCTCTGCTGGAGCTCTGGCTGACATAACTATTTCAGAAAAATTCTAAGTCATCTTATTCCCTGTCTTTTGTAAAACGATGACCATAAAACTACAAGAATTTAAACCTTCTGTATTCTTTACAAAACTATATATATCCTTTTTCATTAAAAAAAAAAATCTAGCCTAGGAGAGATGCCTCATCGATTAAGAGAACTTGTTGCTCTTCCCGAAGACCCCGGTTCAGTTCCCAGCAACCGCGTGACAGCTCACAACTGTTTGTAACTCCAGTCCCAGGGGATCCAGTGCAGGCAAAGTGCAGGCGAAGGTCTCAACAGCTCGATTACTTCCTTTGATCTGACAATGAGCAACTGAACTCGAAGATCCAATGCCATGAACCAAGTGATAGAGGAATGCAAGGACATAACCTGGATACAGGAGTCAATGTTACCTCTAGCACATTCCAAGCCTAGGAAACTGTGTCTAACTTCCTCTTAACTGAGGTGATAAACTTATCCTGAGTGCCCGAGAAGAGGTTAAAAAAACACCCTTTCGCTATCTAATAAAGCCTAAATCAGATAAACCCATCATTTTCTACTTAGTAAGAGCTGAGCTTTTGTTAGTACAGGATCCTGTTTTCCCTCCCAGTTAGCACACTGAGTGTGGTTACATGAGACATGCTTGAGTTAATGGTAGGTCTCGGAGATGCCAGCATCAGGGCATACATCACTGAAGAAGTGGGGAGTAATGGGATGGGGGTGGGGAGAGACTGCAGGAGATAAAACAGAACTTGCCAGAAAACTGATAGTGACTTTATCAGAAGCATCCCAACCGCAATGGGCTGTTACTGATAGGACCATGTTCCGTACTCACAAGAAAAATCTTTGTTGAACAAGAGTAATCAGGCTGAACGAAGCAACCCGAATACAGTGTTAAAAGTAATGCCTGTCAGGAGAGATGCAGAAGAAAGTACTGCCTCTGTCGGAGGGGACAGTGCCATGTTACCATCCCTGGAGACCTTGTGGGGTGAGGCAAGAAGCATCACTGACATTGATAACTTTCATCCCGGGGGTCGGGGAGGCCAAGGCCAAAGGGTGTGTTTGGATCCTACTGTTTTAGCTTAAAAAGTTTAAAAATAATGTGAAAAAACTTATAGAATAAAGGTATAAAGAAAATGTTTTATATAGTATGCTTATGTTTAAAAACTATATAAAGTATATCATATTAAGCTAAAGTTGATTTAATGTTGAAAAAAGAACAATGTGTATGTGCCTGTATGTATGCATGTGTGTGCATGTGTATGTGTGCAAGAGTGTGCATGTGTGTGTGCATATGTGTATATGTGCAAGTGTGTGCATGTGTGTGTGCATATGTGTATATGTGCAAGTGTGTGCATGTGTGTGTGCATATGTGTATATGTGCAAGTGTGTGCATGTGTGTGTGCGCATGTGTATGTGTGCATGAGAGTATGTGCATGTGTGTGTACATATGTGTGTATGCATGTGTGTTCACATGTGTGTATGTTTAGTGTAGTTAAACACACAGTGTGTCTGAAGTCTGCAGAAGTTCACAGTGCTGTCCTGGGGCTTAACACTCACAGTAGTTCCTGTAACCTGTAGCCAATGTCACGCCTATCAGCTCTGTCCTATGTCAGTGCCCTAGGTAGAGATGCTGTTTTAAAATCTCTCACTGTGTTCTTATTGGATCTTTGTATGTTGACATACATTTAGATAGACAAATGCTTGCCACTGTGTACATCTGCCTGCAGTCTTCACCACAGTAGCATGCTGTGTAGATACTTAGCCAGGCACCACAGGCTGTACCCTAACCCTTAGGTTTGCTAGAGGCTGCACCTTTTAGGGTTTTTATAACTACGACCCATGATGTTTCCACAATGACAAAATCCTCTAATGGCATACTTGCAGGACATATCCTCACCATGACTGCATTTAAAATCATGTGAAAGAATAGCATGTACCAATTCACAAAATAGTCTGTAAGATTTACATTTAGGAACAGCCTGGTGTTGTGGTGCACACCTTTAATCCCAGCCCCCAGGAGGCAGAAGTAGGTGGATCTTTATGATATTCAAGGGCATCCTGGTCTATACAGCGAGTTTTTGGCTACACCATGGTGAGACCCTGTTAACTAAACCAAACCAAACTATAGGTGGAGATGTAGGTCAGTTGATAGAATGCTTGCCTGGGATGCAGGAAGCCCTGGGTTGGATGCCAGAACCAAATAAGCTGGGCGTGGTGGCATGTGCTTATAGTATCAGTTCTCAGTAAGTAGAGGCAGGGATACCAAATTCACTCTTGTTTACATACTGACTTCAAGGTCAGCTTGGACCATAAGAGACTTATCTCAAAAATGATAACAAGATAAAAATATATATTTAATCTATTGCTTCAAAACAGAACCTTTGAAGCCAGAGACTCTGGAGAGAGTGCTAGACTTCACAGGAACAATATACAGTTGTAGGTTAAGGTTTCTGTTTGCAGTTAAGACAAGTTAAGAGTAAGTTCCCGTTTCTCCTGTGTTAAGTCCTTGTAAGTTAAGGTTTCTATTTGTAGTTAATGATAAGTTCCTGTTTCTTAGATCTGTTGTAAACGGTGAAACATGTTTCCAACCCACACTAAACTTGTGACCCCGTTTACACGGTATATAATATCCCATTCCTTCCCTTTCATTGTATCTTTCTGACACTGCATAAAACCCAACTCTCTTGCCCTGTAAACTCTTTATCTCTCCTATGAAAAGGACCTCAAGGGGCTGGTGGGGGCTGCTGTCTAAAATTCCAACTTAGGGAGAGGCAGCCTGAGTGGCCATTCCCAGGTACACCCCCAAAACACAGCTTGGTTTAATTGGACAATGATGGATTGGTTTTTCTCCTTTCAATTTTCAGGTTTAACACAGAGGCATCTTTTTGCATGTTTGCATCTTCAAAGAAGGTACAACAAAAGAATAAATACTTCACACAGTCTCTGGTACACAGTAAACACAACAAGAAATCGTTTCTTACAGGGTTGGGATGCTTCCTATGCAATAAAGATATACAGGGACGCTAAGCACCTGGTTACCTAACATGCATCTCGGTCTACTGATGATACAGATAGTCATGTGAAAGTCGAAGACCCCCTTCGCAACGTCAAGCCTTTGCTACAGCTACGAATCTGCTCAGAGAAAGATGCTGGCACTACTCCTGTGTATATACAAAGGGTCATCAACCCTTCGGACCATTAATACCATGGAGCTGGAGAAATTCCCCACGGTGTCCATCTGTCAGTATGATATTGGGGAAGCTATCATATGATTGATGTTTAAGTCTTGTTTCTCATATGCCCATAATGGACACACTCAAGATGTGTATTTTCTCTTTGGAAGCATGATGGTGAACCCAGCGAATAGCTTCTGATGCAATTGGGACAGGCAAGGGGCTGCTGATCAATGCAGGTTAGAGCCAGTCGGAATCTACAAGCAGTGACCCTTAAAATCAGATTTTGATTCTTAATGTTGATGAATGATCCCGACATGAAACCCCAAATCTCTTTGTACCCGTTTTCTGTCACAATTGTATCTGTATTAAAAGCGTCCTGTCATGTGCCGCCTATTTTTCTTCTGCAGATCTGAAGTTCTAGCTTAAAAGACTAGGAAGGAATCAAATGCCACCATAGGACCCTTCTTTGTGGTTTGAGGAAACATTAAAAGCACAAAGCAAGCATGCGTGGGTTTTTCACTTGCTTGGGGACGGAAGAATCAGGACTCTACCTTAGGTGGCTGTCCTGAAGGTGGCAGCAGAGATACATCATTTCAGACCAGTGAGTGAAACCAGAACACTGAAAGGGTGATGCCCCCAGTGGGAGGGGGACCAGGTGCTGGTCTATGCAAAACCTGTCCTGACAAGACAGTGTGGCTGAGTGGACACAGTGTTGGGCAATAGCACGGATAATCCACGGGCTGGAGAAGACGAAAGGGAAGTCATTTCAAGTACATGAGGTATTAAAACCCCGGTCTCATGGTGGAAGGTGAACGGAGGTGATGCTGAGCTCGAAATACAAACAGACCAAGACAACCCACTATAAAGTGGTCTCTCCGAATGGCCGGGTAAGGGTCTCAAGGAGGCTGGGTCCAGTGCTCAAGGACTCAGGGCTATGTTTCTTCATGCTTCCCAAACTCTACACTAATGATCCCAGGACGGCAAAACACCCCTACCTGGTTTCCTGCAGAATGACTGCCTCTGTGCCGCCCCAGAGTCATATTGGTTTCAGGTTCATGACCTTGAACGTGCCCTTGGTTTAATGTCCATCCGTGGACTTTCTCAAAGGGACTCTGATCACCAATTCCCTTTCCTTTTACTTCATTAATGCACCCCAAGTGTCAGGTGCATAGGCATAATTTACACAGTGTATGTATGAGTGGGAACCTTCACATTCAGTTTAGAACGAGGGCATCATGAACAACATGCCAGGTCCACTCAGATTGCCACCGGTGGAAAGGAAACTTTGCTTAGACTAAGGGGTGCCTAGCAACCAAAACAAACATCCTAAGTGGGTCTCTGCCCTTGTGCCCTTCACTAGACCCTAGTTAGCTCCAGGGTGTGTTGCTGAGAATTAAGCCACGAGTTTCATGAGTAGACACAAAGGTATTGCAATTTATTCCTTCCTCAGAATAGGTGGGTTTTTTTTTTATCTTAACTTAAAATGTTTATTGCCTGTTTATACTTTCTTTTCTTTGATGGCTTTATTGGTATATAATTTGCATAGTCATAGATTTTTTCTCCATTTTTATTATTTATTCATGTTACCTTCTGATTGCTGCCCCACTCCCGATCTCCCCCTTCCACAGTCCCTCCTTCCATCCCTTTCCCTTCTCCTCTGAGAGAGTGGAGGTCCCACTGGGTATCTGCCCACCCTGGCACATGGAGTCTCTGCAGGGCTAGGCACATCCTCTTCCACTGAGGCCAGACAAGGCAGCCCAGCTAGAAGAACGTATTTAAGAATAGTTTATGTGAGCCAGAGAGCTGGCTCAGTGGCTAAGAGCACCACTGGCTCTTGCAGAGCACCCGAACTTGATTCGCAGCACCCACACAGTGCCTCACAACAGCCTGTAACTCCAGTTCCAATAGATCCAACACCCACTTCTGGACTCTGTAGACACTATGTGGATATGAGTGCATAGAAATTCACGCAAGCAAAACAGCCAGATACGTAAAATAAAGATAAATAAAAAATAGTTCATGTACTTGTTGAATGGATTACACAGGCTCATCAGCACAAATTCAAGAAGCATCGCAAAAATAATCTCCAGTTTTTCTTGGTCAGCTACAGAGCTTCCCAGAGAAAGCTCTCCTGCTTCAGTGCATGTTCTAGAAATATCTTATACTCTGAAGTATACATAAATGCTATTTTAAAACCGCATGGTCTATAGAATGTCCTACTATGTACTGTGGACAACACCTTGGTCTTTCACCTAGGGCTTCATATAGGTATTGAGTTTAGCTTCAGTCTCCCTGGATCTAAACAGCTATGTAAGGTTCCAGTGGGCACATGTGCCTCACGCCCTTTCCCTGTCTCTGTATTATAAACAAAGCCATGGGGAACCTTGTTTCCATAGCTGATTTTGTACAGGAAAAAGAAAATCTGTAGGTTTCCTGGCTATGGAAAGAACTCTGAACAATGTCTAAGCCTAGTCTCTGTAGCTGAACAAAGGTCCTGATGGCCTGTGGCTGTCTCTCTCTGTCCATTCCCAATGCTTCTTGCTTAGAGCCTTTCATTGATTGTTCTGTTCTGATTCTGACCTGCTTGGTTGATTCTAACACTGACATGTCGTCAGAATAGTAAAGGGCCAATCGAGAGAGATGGAAATAGGAGAGTAGTAGGTTCTACCCCCATGCAGTGTCCTGGGCCTTAATTTGGCAGAATAGGTACCCAGGTCCACAGAAAGTGGGGGAGGGGAGGGGGGCGAAGTTTGTGACAGTGATTCTGGGTCTTTCTCACCTTCCAGATTTCCCTCCTATTTGTCTTAGCTGTGAGCATTTTAAAGAACAACTCCCACAGTGACTGGCCTCCGTCTTGTAATGGCTCCCTTGTTCCCAAAGGCTAAAGTAGGATTTAGTTGCAAGCTGAGACTTTCGGAATGCTTTCACGCCAAGATTCCCACCATCCGTGTTCCTTTAAACAAACTTCTTGGTGGGTAAATTTTCGTCTCTAACTGAAAATTCTGCTTACTGTCTTGGAAGGCATGCCCAGCTATGCTTTCAAACCAGCATTTCCCAGACCTTCTGGAGCAGTTGGAGTCCTCCAGAAACAGAGCACTGGTCGCAGAGTTATCAGATCCAACACCACTTTCAAATATTGCCATTAATTAGGGAGTGTGTTTGAATCTGGCCATTCATTAGTAAAACGAGCAACATATGTCTTCTATAATTTTTAACTGGTCTCTAATCCTCCTGACCTTATCATTTACAATCTGTAGCAGGGCACTAGACTCTGTAAAAATGATTATACCACGCCAGTAAAAATGTGAAATTCAAGCCATATGGCAATTTGAGCCAAATTTGTCCCATATGCCTGTGGGCATCCTTTGCTCCCTAGCACAGTCGGGGAGGTAAATGTCTCCCCTTCCAGAACACCTTGGCCCAGCCCTCGGCAATTTGGGGGTAGGAACAGTTTCAGAAAGGGTCCAAGCATGCTAGAGGCACCCTGCAAGCACATTGTAGATAGATTTCTTTTTTACTTCATCAATAAGCAATAAATCAACCCAAAGTGCATATTTAACTGGCCTTTCTGATGTACTCCTGTAATCCCAGAGCCTGGGAGGCTGAGGTAAGAGGATTATGAGTTTAAGGATAGTCTAGGCAATATAGTGAAAAACCCCACCTTGGGGGAAACCAAAGATACATGTTACTTGAGTGGGTCTCACACAGTCACACAGGTGTGGGGATGGGACACACATCCTAGCCTCTTGTCACTAGTCCTGAGCAAGGCAATCGGTGTGTTCTGCTTTCAATTATGCATTCTCGATGCCTCTCCCTCCTCCTGGGGACAGATCCCAGGGCCTCACCCACCACTGAAGGCAAGGGGTCTGATATTTATGCTCAGCTGCTTCCCGTCAGCGTTATCTTCTTATACACATGACTACTGACAAACTTGTCCATACCAAACAATGTTCATCCACCTCCTCTTAGGTAGCCAAGCTTTATATCATCATCATCACCACCACCACCACCACCATCATCATCATCATCATCATCATCATCACCATCACCATCACCATCACCATCATCTTATGTGTTTTCATCTCCCCAGGAATCAGAATCCTAGTTAGTTATGGGTACTCAGAATCAGAGGCTTACAGCTGGGGTGGAGAGGCAGTCCTTACGAAGAATGGGTAAGCTGTGGAACAGCTGTGGATTGTGGGCAGAACTTGATCCTGTGCCTGGGTGGGTAGTTCTGTGTGCAAGACTGTAGTCATCATAGGAAGGAGAGGGGAGTCAGGGGGCATGGAAGGTCACGGGAGAGGGCACATGGCATTGGCATTTTGCCCTTCGCCTTTCTTCAAGCCACAATGCTGCCCACTTTACATTTTGATTAGATGGGCCGTGGACACTTCGAATCTCACAGTCTTTGCAGGGTGAACAGGTAGGAGGAACTAGAAGTCCACGGTTTTAACACTGTTATCTACAATGTCGATGCTTGATAACCATACAGCAGAGTTGTCCCCCCACCCCCAGTCACTCACACCTCATAATGCTTTTAATGAATTGTTTTGGGTTGCATTCATAGCTGTCCTGGGCACAGGCTGAATATTCCTGGGACCAAGAGGCAGGGGGACAGCAGTGATGCCTAGAGATCAGAAGGGAGGGGTAAGACCTGGAACTGGGACTTTGGTCAGGGGCAGATTTGGTCCAGAGACACAAAGGTGAGTCGTCACACTCTGGCTAAGCTCACGGGCATGGCGGGTGGAGAAGGTTCACATCACGGGAACCAGAAATGATTTGCTCACAGAGAAAGGTTAGGATAAGTGCATGAAGGTGTGGGGCGTGGTGGGCAGAGACGAGCTGTAAGGCCCAGAGAGAAAGCCAAGGGCACAGAAATCCAGACCCTCTTAAAGGACCACAGCTTGTAAAGAAAGAAGACAAAATCCTGGGACAATTGTCTGCTGATGAGAAGGCTGTCTGAAGGAGAGCCTGCTTCGTCCTTATCTTTTTATCCCTCCTCCTCCTCCTCCTCCTCCTCCTCCTCCTCCTCCTCTTTCTTCTTCTTCTTCATCTTCTTTTTTTGTTTTTTCGAGACAGGGTTTCTCTGTGTAGCCCTGGCTATCCTGGAACTCACTGTTCTGGAACAGGCTGACCTCGAACTCAGAAATCTGCCTGCCTCTGCCTCCCAAGTGCTGGGATTAAAGGCGTGCGCCACCACCGTCCGGAGTCCTTATCTTCTTAAGGGAGGAGTGTGACACCTGCTGAGGACCCCTTCCGTGAAGGGGAAGTGGGAGCCCCAGAAACCCAGAGCGGCCACTGTCTGATGGCCTCTGTGAGGCATGAATCGGGGGCAAGCCTTAAGGACACAACACTGGCATTCCCTGCAGCCCAGAGTGTCGCCTCTGCCGGGAGCTTGTGAGAAGAGCCGATACCCAGCGCCCTCTCACCCTGGAAGTTCTACAACAGGATGTGAGTTTTAATATGACCTTGAGAAAGGCAAGGGGACATGGCAGGTGAGAGGTCATCCTGAAGTCCCTGGTGTGTACCGTTTGCCAGGTGTCTCGAGGTTCTACGGAGGAGGATGAGAGACAGTGTCTCCTGCTCTTCTAGGAAATACCTACCCTCACACCCTCCAAGTCCTCCCTCATGCCAAAGCCCTTTTCCCATAGGCATTTATTTGTTCAGTATGTTTAGTGTGTGAATCTCCTCCTCCACGCTCTGACGTCATGGAGTCTGTGCTCAGCTAGCCACACCCACATTATCTAAAGACGCGAGGTTTTTTGGGAGTACAGAGTGTGAGTTTGAGGTGGTGAACAGAGACCGCCCGGAGTTTGTAGGACACAGTATTCCTGCCCTCAGATAGCACCCAATCAATTGCTAGGAACGGTGCGAGTAGAGGGGCCGTCTTGGGATGGGCAGCATTTCTTATTATGATTAGATTTTGTGCTGGGGAGAGCAGGGAGGCGTGGAGTGAGGAGCTGGAGCTGGAAGGAACATAAGGGCAGGGGATGGGGCTTGGAAGCTGGCTATGGGACTCCGTAGCGTGGCCAGGGCTACAGGAGCGCTGCGATGGAATGGAATCTTGTTTGGTGCCTCACTATTTGGTTGCTTAGAACAGGAGAAATGCAGTACATACTGTGTGGCCTCGGGTGGCTGGACAGCGTAGAGCACCCACCCTACAGCTAATTAGGGTCCAGGGAAGGGGACGGGGCAGAGGCTCACCTAAGACCTTAGTTTTGGATGCTAGGATGCATTACCAACAAAACCGACTTGGAGTAGGCTAAGAACCAGTACGATTTTGTACTGCTTTCGTCTTTGTTTTATAAAGGGACACAGTCTAGACTAAAGCTATGCGGCCAAAGTAGCAACAATTTTAAGTGTTCTAGTAACTGCATTAAAAGAGGGAAAAGAACCGGGCGAACCTAATTGTAATGCTGACTTCACCAAATATATTCCAAGTAACACTCCTTGATGGAGGTTGTTGTCTGAGATTTACTAAGCTTTTGAGGCCCAGCCTACAATTCATATTCACAGCACATTGTGGTGTGGACTGGCTTGGCTAGGTGTGCCTAGAACCCTCGTGTGTAGCCAGTGGCTAGAAAAACCTCTGGTCTGGAGACGGCCTAGATTATGGAATGTAAGAGCACAGCCTTGATTCCAGTTACTCAAGAGCCTGAGGCAGGGATGGCTGTAAGTTCAAGGGTAGCCTGGGCAAATCAGTAAGGCCTTCTCTAGAAACAGAAAAAGAAGAGAGGGCTGGGTTGCGGGGAGTTTGCCTTACATGCTCCAGGCCCTGTGTACAGTCCTAGTACTGTCAACAAGCAAACAAACAAACAAACAAACAAACAAAGAGTATTTTAATGAATCAAATTATTTAAATATTTTTTTCCTCCCTTTCTTTCCTTCTTTTTCTTTCTTTCATTCTTTCTTTCTCTCTTTCTTTACCTTCCTTCCTTTCTCTTCCTCTTTCTTTCTCTCTCTTCTTCCCCCCCCCTTCCTAAGTCCCACATGTCCCAGGCTGACCTTGAGCTAACTATGTAGCAGAGGATAGCCCTGTACTTGTGATCCTTCTGCCTCTAGCTCCTGGGTGCTGGGCTTGTAGGCTTGTGCCATGACACCTAGGTTTGTTTTGCTTTATTTTATTTTAGACACAGTCTCACTGTGTAGCTTAGCTTCCCAGGTGCTTGCATTAAAGGTGTAGACCGCTAATCCCGGCCCTAGTGCCCTGACCGTGATGCATGGGTTTGGACGAATAGCTCTGAGCAAGGATTTCTACCAACTGAACTACGTCTCCAGCTGGTTCCATTTAAAGAAAGTATTGCAGGGTACAGAAAACAAATCAGTCTAGTTACAGGAACTGAGGTGTAATAACACTACAACGAAAGCAAGAGACTTTGCTGGCTACGCACACATATGTACACGCGCACACACACACACAGCAACTGCTCCCAGAACACACGAGCGTCTCTCCTGACTCTGAGCACCTGTTTGCTTGGAGTACCTGTTTTGCCTGCCCAACATCCTTGTCAGATTTTATACCAAGGTCAGATAAGTATCTTGCCATCAAGTGGTCAGCTTCTCAGAGTGCCCCACTGAGAAGCTGGTATTCCCAGCTGAAATATCACCCACCCCTTTGATGGGCTGGATTTAATAACGGAAGGCAGTAATGATCTACATAGTCACGGTGACTTTGATTCACAATTACTGCCCTCTCTCCATTTATTTTCCAGTAAAGACCTTTGCTTTTGAGAGAAAAAGCTTTGGCCTCAGCGGCAGGACTTCCAAACTTGATGCTTCAGAGAAATCAGTATTTAGTACATGGCGGGGGTTAAGGTGAAGAAAAAGGACGGGAGGAATGATGTAATTATACCTTAATTTAAGATTTCAATTGAAAAGTCAGGGCTGTGATTTGGATTCCACTTGGAGAGACTAGGCTGGAATGAACCAGAACTGCCTCTAGACCTTTCCATGAGCTTGTCATTGTGTCACGTGGCCACGTGGTCACGTGGCAGTGTTTTCAGAACCTCTTCCAGCTGGTGTGTGGCAGGGATTGGGGGCATCAGAGATGGGGGACCAGAGGTATTTATTCCCCTGGAATCTTTCAGCAAGAAGCAAGCATCATAGATTCCTGGGGCCTCTAAGAGGAGGCTCCCTCCCAGCTGTAGATGTTTAAGGTGGGACCTCCTTGCTCTGTCTTCCTGACACGAATCTCTCCCTCACCTGCAGACAATGCAGAAATCAGGGCACACTTAGGGAGCTGATTCCCACAGAGGCCCATCACTGTGCTGGAAGACTCCTCTGGACGTCTGTTAACACAAGATAAAGCTTGCCTGGGGGTCATGCGGAGAGAAGGAAGCCAAATACCAATGACCTGCAAAAAAAAATCCACTCCCCGTTATCTCCCAGTACCATTCCCTCCTTGCAAGTGTCTCACTAAATTATGAACTAAATCCTAGCCTTGCAAGACTCCCTTCCCACCCGCCCCCCTCACACATGCCTAAGTTTCTTTTCCTCTTCTGATTTTACTGTTTTGCTAAGGGCTGGGAACAGCGTAATTAACTGACAGCTAAAGAGCAAGAGGTCCAGAGGTTCAGAGCCACAGAGACAACTGGCGTGCGTGAGCGAAACACCATCCGAGTTAGCGTCTCCCACCTAATAGCTTTTTGGTTCCATCCTGTAAGGGTAGAAATTTGGCAGTGCTCACTACAGAACAGAGTGTTCCTATCCTTCAGTTAGGGCACAGCCTGCTGCAGCTCGTGAGGCTGTGAGGGAGGAGTAGACTGGACGCTACACCTGCCTCAGCTGCCCTGAGCTACTGTGCTACACAGCGAATGTAACCCAGATTGTGGTTCTCAGTGTGCAGACCCCACGTAGACAAACTCCTCCTCTCTGTTCGTTATTCTTCGAATTTGCTGTGATCAAATACCTGACAAGGAGCAACTTCAGGGAGAAGGGGTTTATTTTGGCTTGCAGTCTGAGGCAGACAGTTCATCGGCAGGCATGGCTGCACTGTGGTCAGGAAGTTGAGAGCAGACAGAGAGTTTGTGAGCTGATACAACCAGAAGACCTGCCTTTAGCACCTCACTTCCTTTAAGCAATGGCTTTTTTTTCCCCTGAATTATTTCTTTCCTTCAGAAACTGTACTTTTGCCTGACTTTGGAACCAAGTTAAAAATATACTTAAGGCCGGGCAGTGGTGGCGCATGCCTTTAATCCCAGCACTTGGGAGGCAGAGGCAGGCGGATTTCTGAGTTCGAGGCCAGCCTGGTCTACAGAGTGAGTTCGAGGATGGCCCGGGCTATAAGAGAAACCCTGTCTCGAAAAACCACAATATATATATATATATATATATACTTTAAGGTCACTTAAAACTATGTACTTGGGCTGGAGAGATGGCTCAGTGGTTAAGAGCACTGACTGCTCTTCCAAAGGTCCTGAGTCCAATTCCCAGCAATCACGAGGTGGCTCACAACCGTCTGTAATGGATCTGATGCCCTCTTCTGGTGTGTCTGAAGACAGCAATGGTGATATACTCATATGCATCAAATAAATCTTTAAAAAAAAGTTATGTACTCAACCTGCTTCCCTTCTGTGTGTATTCAGCTCATTGTAATTTAACCCATCCTTAACAAAGTAAACAATCTTACCATGCCTCTGACTCCCACTCTAATTCAATGTTACAACAAGCTTTGTCCTTAAACTATATTACCTGTCTCCTCACGACCTTTTCATGCTCATGACTGAGAACTGTGTGTGTGTGTGTGTGTGTGTGTGTGAGAGAGAGAGAGAGAGAGAGAGAGAGAGAGAGAGAGAGAGAGAGAC
>NW_021604663.1:2552766-2657813 GCF_004785775.1 Grammomys surdaster | reverse complement strand
AGGGAGAGAGAGAGAAGAGAGAGAGAGAGAGAGAGAGAGAGAGAGAGAGAGAGAGAGAGAGAGAGAGAGAATTTCATATAAGCAACAAAATTGAGAGTAACCATCATGAACTTGAAAGCAACATGTGGGTTTGGGTTGATAACCTGTGTTTCCAGTTTTGTGTGATATTATGGGAAAGCATGGGAATCTAGGAAAGGGATGACTTCTTTTACAGATCTCTAGAAAAAGATTCTCCAACACCAAGGTAGGCTTTCTCTCCCCACATCCCGTTTTAATGTGCTGTCACATAAACACAGAGGATGCCCTTTGCTCGGGAGATCATGAGAGCAGTGGACAGAGCAAGTGTGGTGTGCTCTTGGTTTAAATTGCACAAGATAAAGTTTCTGTTCTTTAAAGTGTCACTGCCACAGAGCTAGACCCCTAAGTTTCCACAGCCTTCCAGGCCATTGTCACCAGATAGGGACCAGATAGTCACACCTGTTCAAACCACAACAGTCCCTGAACCCAAGGGCTTAATGTGCCTCCTACATTTCTGCTGGACTCAAGTTCCCCCGATGATCTCATTGGTGTGTCCTGGGTGCCACCAGGCAGGGCTGGCCCCTGGGGAGGTGTTTACTAAGTTTTCTTAAAGAAGGGAGGGGTGGACTCAGAACCTAAATACAAACCTCTGTGATCAGTCCAGGTGACACTGGGGTCACTAGGGAAGATGAGATCAAGTGAGGACAGGAGAGGCCTCCCAATGAGGCCAAGGAGGTGAGTGTTCAGGAGCCTCACTGCCTCCTGCTCGAATTGTTCTCCCAATGACCCCAAAGGCAGCTGTACATTTTGATTAAGGTTTAACAGTAAGCTGCGATACTATTAGGATGTCCCTGTGTGTTAGCACCTATCATGACACTCATTATCAGAGTTCTGTCTGGAAATGTACAGAAGTGGATCATGGCGTCCATCACTCACTGGATGGTGCTGTCAGTGCAAATCTGTCTTGGGGGAGGCTCTATTTCTGGGGGCTGTGACATTTGTCCACACGGTGACTTATGTCACAGAGACACTGAAGCTCTCCCCCGAATCCAAACTCCTTACAAGAGTTCACGGTTGTAAATACTGGGAAGAACGTATGGAGTCTTAGAACGTGTTGGATTGATTCCTCTCTGGTGGGGGATGGTCTTGATGCACGCTTCTGAGTTTCTATTTCCACTGAGGGCGGGAAGATTGGCTCAGTGATAAGAAACGATCCTTGACCATCTCCTGCAGGTACAGGGCTGTTTAGCCTGAATACTGAGTTATACCTCCGAACATCTCACGGGTCTGTATTACAAGCCAAGAACAGACAGAAACAGGCAAAGAAGGCTTGGTTCTACAATGACAAGATTCACGGTGGGATCTGGGTTAAATTCATTGGTTACCGTTAGTCATCATGTGCTCAGACACCTGTGTCTCAGGGGTGCCAGCTGCAGCAGCTAGTGAGTCCCTTGGCTTAGAAGTGGGTAGTTACACTCTGCTTTCTTGCTGGCCCCTGGGCGCTGTGGACGGGATAGGGAACCCATAAGTGGCCATGTAGGCGTCTGTGTCTTCTTCTTCTTCTCTGGGTGAAAGATGGGGACTTCCAAGATCCTCTCCTGGAGAGAGTTGTCAGCTCAGCAAGTTGAACCCTTCCCATTGCTGGAGTCACGCACCTTGGGACTCTTATCCTTTTGAACAGGGCTGGACATTACCTCACACGCCACAGCAAAGCTGTCTCTTAGCACTAGCCCAAGGGAAATGTAGGCTCAAGGCAATGCAGGGTGGTTAAGACGTGTCCTAACAGTCTCAGTTCTGCTCTGGCAAAATGTATTTGGTTGCTTGATTCCACATCAGTCAAGCAGTCTGGAATTGACAAGTCCGTGGTTCTTTCCAGACAATGAATTTTGATATCAACAGATCATAGCATCCCTGGAAGTAACCACCCAGGTGAGAAGGAGGAAATCTGTAGTGACAAACATGCTCCTCCCTCTGGCTGTCAGACTATGGGGACGATAGAGCCCAAGAAACAGTCTCATAGGCTGAGGTGCTGCTGCTAGCTAGAGAGGTCACCTGTCGCTCAGATAGACTCCATATGGTTCAGGCAATGTGTCAGGTCACTCTGTAAGAGACTGGAGCTGAGCTGGGTGGGGTCATATATCCACAAGGATTGTGAATAATACCATCTGTCCTCCATTTAAGCCCAAATCTCATGTCAGCACTGGAACACAGACTAAGGGATGTCACCGAACCTCTCTCTTCCTCTTTCCATTGAGTCTGCATTAAGCAAATATCCATTTTCAATAACTCATTATTAATATGCCTCTTTCACTTGCAGTGAGGACGGGAGGCCAAGCCTGAGTACTAGGGCTTGGAAAGGTGCCTAGCACTGTGGAAGTGCTGGCCACTGCCTTCCAGGTTCTCTGTGGCTTTTAGACATCGTGCGGATTGTCCAACCTGTGGTTTGCAGTCTTTTATTACTTTATTTACTCAAGACTTAAAATATAAATATGAAGTAATGATTATGGAGGTTGAAAGGAAAGTGATTTTCTAAGAATGTAGCTATTGGTGGATCGTAACTATGGATATCTATGAGCAAGAAATGGAACTTGCAATAACTGAAGCTAGAGGGGTCCAGGAAGGGGCCACACCACACTGTTCTGTCAGAGGGTATGCACTCACTTGCTGTCTGAGAGGTCATGAAATGGGATGGGGGTGGCTTCATTCTAAGATAATGCCATTACAAAAGGGACTTTTTAATAACAGCTTGACAAGAAAAAGGGAAAGGCTCATTTTTCTTCCTAGTGAAAAATAAAATCAGAGACGTAAAAATTAGGCCATAGGATAATGACCACCATTCTGAAAGATGAATTACTTCAGCAAATTATGGCATATCCTCATTATGGACCGCTATTAATCATAGCCTTAGAGAAATGTAAACTTGTATGTGATATTATCAAGGGGGGGGGGGAAGAGGGTGGTTAAAACCTGTATAGTACAAAGTCCATCCTATCAAAAGTTGTGTGTGTGTGTGTATGTGTGTGTGTATGCACATGCGTGCATGCAGATGTAAAATGTTCAGTATGCTCTTAGAGCAATGCCAAAAGCCTAACCCCAACTATGAGACCCCAAAATTCTAGGGTTACGGACATATTCGACAATGCCCAGTTGTGGGGGATCAAACCTGTAGAAGGCTTTGCCTTGCTGGCCTACCACTTTACCGATTGAGTTTCATCCTCAGCCACTAACACTTCATTTCATAAAGCAATGGAAAGAGCTTTGCTTGCATACCACACCTACTGGGTCCATCTTTAAGATCCATGTATGATTTCAAGTGACACTACATCGATACAGAGTGTATCCCCCCAGACATCTGCAGCATCCTGGCTGCCCCCACTTCCTTCCTTCCATGCATTTGCTGAGCTTTGTACTGTGTGTTATTCCCGGGGTTGCTGACCTGAACCTCACATACATGTGGCCAGCTGCCCTCAGCCATCCTGGGCCTGAGAACCAGCTGATGGATTCATCCGTAACCCTGGAATTTGCGGGGGGGGGCGCAAGAGAATCAGAAGTTTGAAGTCATTTTTGGCTATATAGTGAATCCTAGACTAGCCTGGGATGCGTGAGACTCTGCGTCAAAATGAATGAATGCATGCATGAGTGAAAAATAAACAAATAAAATACTAGAACGTGGCTAAAGGAATCTTACCCAGAATGAGATAGCCTTTGCTCATTTACATTTGACCCTAAGAATCAGGTGCTGTGCACACAAGTCCCACAGATGCAGGGTGGAGGAAGCCTCGTCTTTCAAATACTGTGGTTGGGAAGACTGTTTGGTAGTGTGAGCATTTTGGACAGACAATTTGAGACTGTTTGGTTCTGAAGTGCTCTCTTCTGTGCTGGCATATAATAGCCATATGGCTCTCAGAGTAGGATCTTCAAGCTTAAATTACCAAATGGCACACACATATGTAGTGTGCTGACACTACAGCACAGAGATAAACATCAGCGGGGCGGGACCCCAGTCCTGGCGTGGCCCTTTCCAAGGACAAAGATGAGTGGTTTTTGCCCTGGGGGGCAAAACAAGCTCAAAGTGGAACGGTGCTCCTGCTGGTTATTTTTAAGCTACCAGAAGATGTGATGGAGTCACATGCGTCTGTCACTGTAACAATGAGAGCAAGCCCTTAATATGATGCTTTGCAATACAAGGTCACTTATAGAAGTCACATTTAAGGCACTGGTTATGGAGCTGAGCAAGTCTATAAGGTGCTTGCCAATAGGTTCAATCACTGAACGCACACACAAAGTCACTGTGCTTTTAATCCTAGGATGGAGGAGGCAGAGACAGGTGGAGTTTTGGTGCTTGCTGGCCGGGGAGCCTTGCCTTATCAGAGAGACGCCAAGTCAAGCCAAGGAGGGCTCCTGTCTCAAAAAAGCAAGGTAGACGGCACCCATAAATGGGTCCAACACTGTTCCGTGATTTCGGTATGTACATGCAAACATCTACAAGCATGTATACATGAACATATACACACTTGCACATATCAATGCAAATTCCCATTTGAAACCACATGAGGCCAGCCAAGTTCTTTGCAGTCTGGTCACCACGATGCCCTACTTCCAGTCCCAGGTATGGTGACAGAAGCCTTCTGCCTATGTCTCCCTTTCTTTCACTATTAAGATTTTCCCAGCAGCCTCTGATCGATAGAACTGCTACATGTCTATATGAATCTAAGTAGCAGATCCATTCTCATAAAGTTTACCATGTCCTGTCTCTCAGCTGAGAAGCAGAACTGGAAAAAAAACCCTATCTTGTGAGCATTTGCCACGGGGAGATTAAATTCTGTCTTATGTTTGTTACAAATAAGAGAGCTAAGCTGGGCATCCAGGACCTTTTCTCTTTCCCACGCCAGGATGGAGAAGATCTTAGGTGCAGGCTCTGGGCGTGCTGTGGCCCTGCTCAGCACACCAGTGTCTGCTGCCCTTGAAGGAAAGGATCTCGAAGATGCTGGTACCTGGCATGTGCAGATAAGCAGCGTGGGGCAACCAGACGGATGGCGTTGAGTTGGGGGTGGTAGGAGTGGGCCTCCGCTGGTGGCCTTGTTCCAGAAGAGACAGCAGCTGTGTCCTCTTCCGGCCACTGTGTGGGAGCCGCAGCTAGTGCGACTGTAATTTAAGCCCTGCCCTCACCTACCGCACTCTGGTTATTTCTCAGTCCAGTAAGAGAAGTCACACTGTGAGTAGCTGTGCTCAGCGTTCTGCGAAGATTAGGGTCCCCTAGATCAATTACAAGTGGGCTGCAGCTGTTTGAGCCCTCCAGCCTGCACTGCCAGCTCCCAGCTGCCTAGCTCCTGGCTCTCAATTGTGGGCCATACGGAGCATTACGAGGAAGCAGATGGGGGTGGGGCACTGTACAGAAGGTGGGGAAAGAAATCGGCGGAGAGGATCCGGTGGTGATGGGGAGGGGTAAGGACGGGTACCACTGGTCTCAAGCACAGAGAGAATGTTTAATCCTCAGAAGGATTTGAAAGCTCCTAAAACAAACGATGCGACTTACCACCCACTCAGGATGGCAGGAAGGGACGTGATGGGGTGAAGATGTTTACCGGTCCTGACCGCAAAGCGGAGGCCCATCCTGATGCTGTTTCTGTCACTGACACAGGCCGGTGCTGCCTCCCCTGCCTCACTTTGTCATGCCTCACATCAATTGATGCTGAAGCAACAATACAAACCAGGTGGCTTTTCCAGGACACCTGTAAGTTCTGGTCTCATTATGAGGCCAGATTTATCTTCTCTGATGAGACCCCCCTCCTTCAGAGAATCTGGGTACCATGGTGATAACAGAGCTGAGGGAGACCAACAGGGCGTCTCATGCGCTCCTTTACCCCATGCACGCTTATAATGCCTCAGCTATGCCTGCCTCTGACTTTAGCGGGAGACTGAATGAGGAGCAGACGGAAAGACAGTTCTCCCCTGGCTCCCCAATGTGTACCCTAGGATACCTCAGGAGATGAGTGGAATCCTGACTGTTTGATTCTTTTTTATTGATTTTTTATCTATTTTACGTGTGCGGATCTTTTGCCTGCATACATGTCTGTGTACCACAAGAGTACCTGTGGAGGCCACAGGAGGGCGCCAGATCCCTAGAACTGGAGTTACACGTGCTTGTAAGCTGCCCCGTGGGTGCTAGAAATTGAACCCAGGTCCTCTGGAAGAGCAGTCATCTCTCTCAACCCACCAAGCTATCTCTCCAGCCCCAAGTGTGACTTCTTTGGAAGCTACAGAAACCTTTCCAAATCCCTATAAAACACCAATGGGAAGGGTCAGAAGTACCTTTCTGATTTCTTTATGGAAATTATTGAGTTTCTGGACAGTGGCCTCTGAGGTTCTATCACTTACAAACTCCCTATTGGACTGCCGGGCTTCTGCCTCCACCTCCCCGTCTGCCGTTTGTCAAGTGATTTAAGCTCGATATATCCATGTGCAACAAGGCAGGGGAGGGTTTAACAAGCAACCGGTATATCAATCAACTCAAACTAGCGCATGCATCATGGAAGGTCCAGGCACCTTGCTTTGTGGGGGGACAGAAGCCAGAGTGGGCTGCTGCAGTATGACCTGAGAGAGAAGATGGGAATTTGATGGACTCAAGGGAGGCAGGAAGATGAGTAGCTGGGGAGTGGGGGGATCAGAGTTGTCTCAGATGACATCAGACTGGGAAAGGAACAAGTGAGAGGTCTCAAGGCTACCTGTAGGCTGGCTGGCCAGGAACTTTCTGGTTCCGTTATTGCCCGGTCAGTCAGGCTGAGAGAGAAGCTGTGTGGTCGTCCATGGGTACCAGACCAACGATGCTCGAGATCGCCCCAATTCTGGGCAAGTTATTTTTTTTAAAGGGGAACCCATCCTGAGATGGGGGAGAAGTGTTTACAGTGTGAAGGCAGACAGGGTGGGCTCCTGTTGTCTTTACAAGAGTCTGCAGCAGGAGATGAAGCAGTGGAGTGGTCAGGGCTCGGTGAGGGGATGGGGCCTGAGACGGGAGGTCAGGAGGAGAGAATTAGTCCTTGACATCACATTTCCTGGTGTGAGAGGAAGCAGGACTTCATGCAACTTTAATTTGCAAGGGACTCCAGGAGCGTATATGTACTTCATGGCTCAGTCTGCTTCTTGATCACAGTGGAAGAGGAGACAGAAAGTGACCTGTTCTGGACAACCTACTGAGGCAGCTCCTAAGGTCCCAGGATTTGCAGCACCACATCCTTTGCCTGACCACTGTTATCTCAGGCCTGAGGTGGTCAGTGTTCTGTCAGGTCAGGCGGCAGAACTCTGTGGATGGTCCTGGCCCTCCAGGCTCTGGTTAGATTGCCCAGGCTGATGCACAGGGGCCGTCTGGATGGTCCCTGATAGCCATCCGCAGCTTCTGATGCAAATTACGACTACAGAATGTTCTTCTTTCTCTTCCCTGGACCAGAGTTCTGAATGCGGAAACCTCATTTAGGAAACTAGCTATATAAAAATGTATATCAACTTCCAGCCTTTTGGCTGAGACTTTTTTTCTCTTTTAAGAAGCAGAAAAAGGCAGGTAATTCGAGCCTTCTGTTCCGCTGCTTTTGCGGTATTTCATAGCCACTTTACAGCATATAGATGAGCTTTAATTTTTTTTTAAA
This sequence comes from Grammomys surdaster, assembly GCF_004785775.1. Taxonomy (NCBI): domain Eukaryota; kingdom Metazoa; phylum Chordata; class Mammalia; order Rodentia; family Muridae; genus Grammomys; species Grammomys surdaster. The sequence goes on along the minus strand of NW_021604663.1, from coordinate 2,650,155 downwards.
AAAAATTCTTTCTTGGTTTTCCTCTCTCTGTGTATTTTTAATGGAAAAAGTCATGTTTCACTTGACGAAGCTCAAAACACACAGGCATAAAAGGCAAATTACCCTTCCCCAGGTGAGGCCGATTTGTGCAGAGCAGGACACAGAAGGCCAGCGTGGGGGAGGTCTTTAGTCAGTGTAGTGTGCATGAGTGGGAAATTAGTGGGCCTCCTTTTAAATAACCTCACAGTTAACAGGTAGTTAGGACCATCACGAAAAAGTGCTGATATGAAGATTTCACTTCCTTTATTCTAGTGTGGATGGTAGCTACTCTGAGAGACCATCACTCGGTGGGGCAGGCCACGGGGATCTCCATGTCGTCTGTATCTTATAACCTAAGGTTAAGGAAGGCCTTGGTGGTCTAACTACCGGACAAGAAGGGGCACAAAAGCTAAAGGAGACTGTGGGTAATGAGCTCAACCAAACAGCACCTGAAGAGCGGGGAGGGGGATAATGCCACCAGCAAAGCCTGACTGGTCCTTACAGCTGTCATTCATGTGGGTAGGCCTTGTTTTTATTCTTAAACCCATGTTATGGATGTGAAGAATCCTTAAACAGATATATTTATTGAATATGAAATTGAATTTATTGAAAAACAGATGATTTATTGAATATAAGTTGAATGTATTCCTCCCTCTTACCCCCTCCGTTTGTCTGTCTATCTGTCTTTCTGTCTGTCTGTCTGTCTGTCTGTCTTTGTGTGTCTGTCTGACTCCCTCTGTCTCTCTCTGTGTCTGTCTGTCTCTCTGTGTGGTGCATGTGTGATGTGTGCCATGGCATGTATGTGGAAGTCCAGAAGATAACCTGTGGGGATAGGTTCTTTTTTTTATCATGTGGTTCTGGGGATTGAACGGAGGTTGCTCAGCTTGGCCACAAGCACCTAGTACTTGCTGAGCCATATCACCAGCCCCAGATGAGGAGAACAGAAACACAGAGCTCACGGGCATGATCAAGATCACCTAGCCAGAAAGCTACTCAGTGAAGACGCAAGCTGGAAAGACTTTATCACTGCTGTGGACAGTGAGGACGCAGTCATTTGGTACTCAGCCCTGTCCTAAGCCACTATAGATGAATACAGATCCCCAAGCTACAGACTGGCTGGCTCTACTGCTCTCTGAGGCTAACCATGAGAATATTCAGTGATATGTCCACTCTTCCGCTTGTGGAATCTTCTGGAAATGCCACTTCCCCCGGGTGTAAGTCACACTCAAACTTTTGCCTTAGGGTCTCCCAGAGCCTAGCCCGCCCCCCCCCCCCCGAACACCTTTACCCTAGAGCAGCCGGAACGGGGCTCTCTGAGTGTCTCCTCTGTGCTGGCACTCCTGAGGCTCCAGTGCACTCTCAGTGAGAATCTCCGCCAGCCTCTGCTCTGTGTTCCTGTTCCTTGTCATCTCGGTTAGCCGCAGTGTTCTGTGCACTCAGCCATAGCCAGGCCTTGACCCTATCATCCCTTAGCTAGGAATGTCCTGGAGCTCTGCAGGTGTACTGGCAAGTTCAGGCCTTGACCAGCTGAGCTCCAGCTGTGCCCCAGCTGTGCTCCAGCTGCTCTTGAACATGCTCACAGGTTTCCTGCTGGGAACCCTTCCTTCTCCCTCTCAGTGCTGCTTGCCCCCCACTTTTGTTCTCCTCCACCTAGGTCACATAGTGATGATCCTCAGGGGACCAGAACACCTTCATGTTTCCTCAAGGCACCAGCCACTCTGTGATCACTTCCACACAAGAACAGTGGCACTGAGTAACTTCAGCTGACCCATGGCTCAACAAAGTCTGAGACAGCCACTTCTCACCCTTCACAGCATGGGCTGCCGACCCCAGACCATCGTTACCCACCAGGCTTGCTTACTGTCCTGTGGCCATTCCTCCAGTGTGAACACCAGAGGGCAGCCGTGTCTGGTTCTTTTGATCACCAAAGCATCTCAAATGTGTTCTAAACCAGCACCTGGTGCGTGGATAGTACCCGGCAAGGACTGCTTGATTGAGCGGATGAGGTAAGAGATGCTGAAGAACTTTCTAAAGTCACAAGGGACTAGCCGTCAGCAGTTGGTCTCCGGATTCAAACCTAGGCAGCCTGACAGATACAAACTCAAAGACTCACTCTTTTAGTGTCTCCTCTCCACTAGGTCCACCGCAGCCTGCTCTCTCACAAATGACAAGCTTTCTTCCTTAGCTCATAGTGACAACAAAGGCCACATGATCCCTATTGGCTCTGAGCCTAATGGGCTGGAGCGAGAAGGAAGGTGGTCTGCTTGGGTCCTCTCACCACCCTTCTGAGAGAGCAGGAGCACCCATGATCTGGCCGAGGCTATTGGTGAGGTTTTTAATACTATGTATATTCTGATGGGGGTATGCTGTCATGCTGACAGTCACCAACCCCTCCTGCCAGGGCTCATCCTTTTAAGGCCTTGCCTGTCTACACGCACAGCATATGCTGGACACGCAGGGGGAGATGGATGGGGTGTCTGGCATTGGAAGCAATGTCTGTAGGAGAAGCAATGAAGGGGAGAGGGAGAAAGAGAGGAAGAAAGAGAGAGGGAAGGAGAGAAAGGGGAGAGAGAGAGAGGGAGAGGGTAGGGAGAAGGAGGGAGAGAGAGAGGGAGGGAGAGAAAGAGGAAGGGAGAGAGAGAGAGGGAGGGAGAGGGTAGAGAGAGGGAGGGAGGGAAGGAAAAAGAGAAAGAGAGAGAGGGAGAGAGAGAGAGAGAGAGAGAGAGAGAGAGAGAGAGAGAGAGAGAGGAGGCAAGGAGGAGTGGGGAAAGGCTTGCTCGCTCACTATCACCCTGTGAAGCCAGCAACTCCCCGCCTCCTCTCCCGACCCTAGTCTAGCAGGGCGGATTGTGCTTGCTGGTTCACAGTTTGGATGGCAACCAGGTCTTGCTTGTTTGCCTATAAAAACCATCTGATGGCTTCGTGACCACGTGTCCTGGATTAAATCAATGCCCCAAAGAATATGAATTTACCTTCTCATGCAATGCTGAGGATGGGATTCGTCCATTAGAGGAGGAAGAGAAAAAGAAGCTGTGTTGTCCCTAGGAGCTGGGTTGGGGGTTTCTTAGGTATAAGAAAGCTGCAGTCATTGACCCTTGTGACTTCCAGGTATTGGAGACTTTGTCTGTCAATCAACTGTTTCAACTGCCTCTGGGTTTCAACAGTCAGACCCATTGGACGAAAGTGTGTGTTAAGTTTTGTAAACTGGCAGTGTAATAGGGCGGGAGGGAGCACCTCAGAGGGGCAGCCAAGATGTTCCCCTGAGGAATCACCACTAGGCAACATGCCTCGTACAAAAGGAAGTTTATTGGGGGAATGGAAGGGGATCTGGAAAAAAGGAGAGGCAGAGAAAGGAGGGGGACAGAGAAGGCCAGAAAGAGAGAGAAGAGAGAGGAAGAGGCTGGCCAGGCACATGTGGGAGAGAGAGAGAATGAGAGAATAAGAGATGAGGATAGAGATGGAGAGAGGGGGAGGGAGACAGGGGGAGGGGAGATGGAGTGAGAGTTGGGGTAGGTAAGCAGTTCTTAGACCAGGTTGGCTTGCACCTGGCAGGCAGCTATGCAAGCTGTTGCTAGGTAGCTGCTGGGCAGAGCCTAGCAGAATTGACTGTAAGTCTTGTAAATTAACAAGGTGCAATCAATTCCCTAGGCACGGGGCCCTGGGTGAAGCTCAGCCAAGGACAGGGAGAACTTGGCCTTTCTACCCTCAGTCTAGTTGCTGGGTTTGCCCCTGACCCACATTCAGTGTGACCTAGCCGGGGCCTCTGAAACCCTGGGGACTGCAGCCACTTCTCACGGGATCCGGCCAACTTCATGGGCACCTGGCAGAGGGTAGCAAGCCCAGTATGTGGTCACCTGCATAGCTACTGTATCTAGACCGGCTTATTCTCACTGAACAGCCTGGGCTGATGGGTGTCCTGAGAAGACATCACACAGATCCAGGAAAAACCTTTACATCACAAAGCCGCCGAGGCAGAACAGGGCATTAACTTTGGAAACATTGCTATGTAAGTGGTTAGATGAACAGTGCATTTGGAGCAGCCTCTGCAGATCTGTTTAATCAAAGCAGAGAAGAAAACCAGGTGACTGAAGCCAAAAGCCTTACTCGGCACCAGCATAGACGAGCCTGGAACAGCTGGTTTGTCAGAAACCCTGGGAATTTCCGATTTACCTCTGTCCAGAAATGTACTCTGTCTCGATCTACCTGTCTGCCTTTGTGTGGCTTTTTTTTCAACTCCAGTGTTACCTCTTTCCTCTCCGAAACAGAAGCATTTGACATTATTTGGGGGTGGTCCTACACAGCCAACTGAGAAGTCGATTCTTTTCCTACAGATATGCATTACTCTGATCTACCTGTAGATGTCACTGTTCATTTATGACAACTCTTCCCCCTGGAGCTCAGGCAATTACCTCGGCTAAAATAACAAGCGTGTTTTCTGGAAATAAAATAACCAGCAAGTACTGAGAGAGAGGCATTTTCTCTCGCAGGTGCCTCCAAATCAAAGCGGAGGTGCGAACAACAATTCACTCTTTCTCAAGGCCTCCCACACAGTGTTTGCTTCTAGGACTTTAACACCACAGTGAGAGCTAGCTCCTCCTGGCCTGGCTGTCCCTCAGCCCTAATGGCCTGACTCAATAAGCATTTCCTACTTGTTTTAGCTTTATGAGGGATGCTGGCATTCTGAGAGACAGGAAGTAGAGTTATACTGTATTCCAATATAAGTTAAAAAAAAAAAACCTGCTACCCATAGCTGTCTACAGAGAAACAGGACACCTATACCATAGATACTGAAGAGGAATGTTTGAGTAAGTCTGTAATAATAAGGGGATGTAAGCATAGCATTTATATCCCAGACACAGACTTGTATATACACCCCGTGGCCCATGCATCATAATGGTTGTTAGTGTTGATATTTAGGTAACCAAATAATTGAGCTCCTTTATGAAGCATATGTTAGACATAGTCTATCCTTATGTATACATTTTCTCACTTGGGTAAATGGTTTAAATGGAATTATACCATGGAGTGATAACCCCTCTCCCCCCCCCCATCCATAAACTATCTGATGGAAATGCCAATGAGAGACAACGGCAACCTTCCTTTCAGTTGCTGCTGAGGGGGATCCAAGCGGCCTCTCAAACAGTGCAGATTATTGCCACTGCCCTTGGTTGCCTCCAGGAGCTAGAAGGGAAGAGCTTGGTGGTGAAGACACTACACACTCTGGATACAGAACTCAGAGGGACTGAGCTGGCTCTGACCTGGAACATCCTGCCCCTGAAGGCTGGCTCTCATAGTATTGTAAGGTGCAAGTTGCCAAGGAAGAGGAGCAGTCAGTAGTCCTACCCAGACATGAACTCTTGACAACTAATGATGTAATTGTGGCAGGCACATCACGGGGGTAACCAACAACTATCTCAGTGGATTTAAGGCCTGTTCAATAGGCTCACTAAGACCTGCTCATGCCTGTAAAATCACCGCCAGAGAGTTCACGTATTTGAGAAGAGAACCCATGCTGGCATTTTCGTAAGTCAATATAGCTTCTTACAGTGTTCTAAATTCTTACCTTTATACCCCTCATCAAACAAGGTCCTTTTTGCAGAGAATCGAAGCTACTACAGATATTTAAAACAGGTCAAAATGCAGAGAATTGGCAACTGTGGTGTGCCCAGCGCCAACTGGTGTATCTACAACCAACCTCTACACCTAGGGCTCAGGGAATATCAGTGTAGAGGAGCAGAGAAAGGTAAGAGCCAGAGGATTAGGAAGTTTGTTTGTTTGTTTGAGATAGCTTGCTTTATTTATTTATTTATTTATTTGTTTATTTATTTAATGTATATATAAGTACACTGTCGCTGTCTACAGACACACAAGAAGAAGGCATCGGATCCCATTACAGATGGTCGTGAGCCACCATGTGATTGCTGGGAATTGAATTCAGGACCTTTGGAAGTGCAGTCAGTGTTCCTAACCACCAAGTCATCTCTCCAGCCCAATCAGTAGCATCTTTTTTTTTATATGATAATAAGCTACAAGGATGAAATGCCTAAACAAGATCTGCATAATGACCCCAGCAGATGACATGCCAGTGGGAATGGGAAAATTTCACAAGGTCCCATCCTTAGATGGAAAACTATGGCCGTCGATGGCTGATGAGGAAGAGAGAATCAGTTTCCTTTAGGGAGTTGCCTCCTGATAGATTTTTCCATTCCCAAGTGGTCAGCCCCAAACTCTTGTACATAAGAGTAACATTGGGTGAATTCAGAGGAACACCACACGCACGCACACACCCCAACAATGATTATAGAAGATGAAGCTACAAAGTCAAGAGAAAGTAGGGTGGGACAGGAAAGAAATTGGAGGGACAGAAGGGTAGAAATGATGTAAATATATTATACTCATGATTGAAATCTTCAAAAACTAAATATTCAAATAAGAAAGTTTATTGTTGTTATTTGAGATGGCCACCAGCTATCCCATTCAGTCCCTCATTTCAAAGCAAGACGACAACCTAAAGCAATCAGCAAAGAAAACAAACGCTGGAGAATTCATTCATTTCTAATGACTTGTCTTTGAGTTACCCCATATTTGTGTATATACTCCTATTTGCACTTAATTTTCCTGTTTTTTCCCTATATATTGGAAGGTCTAGAAAATGAAATTAGAAAGAGGGGGAATGCGTATGTGTGTGTGTGTTTTAAAAGCTGTGATAAAATGCCTTGACCAAAGGCGACTTAAGGAAGACAGTTTATTTAGCTTATCCTTCTAGATGGAGAGTCTGTCATGATGGGTGCAGCATTGCGACAGTTGGGCCGGAAGCTGAGAGCTCACGTCTCAACTGCAGACAGGAAGCAGAGAGAGCAAACTGGAAGTGTCGTGGAAAACTCTCAGAGTCCACCTCACAGTGACACACTTTCTCCTGGAGGCTCTACACCCTAAAGATTCTATACTTTCTTCCCAAAAGAGCCAGCCACCAACTGGGAAGCAAGTACTGAAACACATGAGTCTATGAAGGGCATTTCTCAAACCATAAAAGGAAGGAAGGAAGGAAGGAAGGAAGGAAGGAAGGAAGGAAGGAAGGAAGGAAGGGAGGAAGGAAGGGAGGAAGGAAGGGAGGGATGGAAGGAGGGAGGGAGAGAGGGAGGAAAGGAGGAAAGGAAGAAAGGAGGAAAGGAGGAGGAAGGCGAAGCAAGGGTAAGAAAAGAAGTCACCAGACAAAGTGTTGTATGTTTTACAGCTATTTCTATAAGGTTATCATGTCCCAGATGAGAAACGGCTCTGGCCTTACATTCCAGAATTAAATAAATAAATGGAAATGACACCAGCAACATCCCTTTTCTCATGTGGGTCACAATAACCATCATGCCCCTCACGGCTTGTGGGCCAACACAGGAGACACGCTAGGGCTAGGCACGCATTCACACGTTTCCCCAGCAGTGTTTAGAGGCTGTTTATTCTTCTTATAACCCCATCTGAAGCCCAGTCTCATATTAATTGAGAGATACACTGACAAAAGTAAGGCCTTGAAATATCAGAAGTTGCAGCCCTCTGGGGATGAACTTGACAACTGCCATGGGCTGAGCTGTCAGCATCTTCAATTTGTGTCATTCTTATGTGGGTTTGGCTTTGTCATCCCCATACAATCAGCAGGATAAGAGAGTTAATTTATCCCAGCTAGCATCTGAAGGGCTATCATGTTCTCTCTCTGCTTTATGCTGTGCAGAGAGATGGGAGGGTGTGAGAGGGATGTCTTAGAATGTGGATGCAGGATCTGAATCTCTTACGGGCAAAGTTACTTAGCGTCTTCCATCACTTCCTATATGTTGGCTAATAAAGATGGGAGATATCCAGACAAAGACTGGAAACACTGTAATCATTGCACTGAACAATACTATGGGAGAAACAAGCTGCAGGCCCCTGTTGGCTCTCATGTTTCATTTGCCGTTTGCAGACTGACCTGTGTGTTGGTCAGCAGTTTGTGATGGGCCCGTTGCTTGCATCAAAAAGACCATTCATGTCAGGTAGTGTTTCAGAACTGAATGACCTTGTCGAGGTGAGTCTGAAAGCAGAGAAATGTCACCACTGGAGAAAAGATTCTTGTTGTGGTTTGAATAGGAATGGCCCCATAGACTCATGTGTTTGGATGCTTGGCCTTAGGGGGTGGCGTTATTAGGAGGTGTGGCCTTGTTGTGGTAGGTGTGGATTTGGAGGAAGTGTATTGCTGTGGGGGTGGGGCTTTGAGGTCTCTTGCTCAAGCTAGGCCTAGTGTGGCCTTCACTTCTTGCTGCCTGCTGATCCAGATGTATACCTTTCAGCTCCTTTTCCAGTGCCATGTCTACCTGCATGCCACCATGCTTCCTGCCATGACCACAATGGACTAAACCTCTGAACTGTAAGCCAGCACCAATTAAATGTTTTTCTTTATAAGACTTGCCATGGTCACGGTGTCTCTTCACAGCAATGGAAACCCCAACTGAGACAGTTCTCTTGTGGGGTCAGCCCCTGAGGGTCCCAGTAGGAGTGAGACCTCTGGCAATGCTGAAGGCCTGCAGGATACTGTGTGTCACTCTCTGCCACCTGTGCTGCTCATCTTCACAGCCACAGACTGCATCCCCAAGTGACAAGAGGAATTTTATCTCCACTGCCATTCTCCACGAGGTACATTCATAATCAGACTCAACTCCTGACCAAAGACTTGCATTTCTCGTGTGGCGTCCCATGTGGGTCCTGATGGTACCCGATGTGGAGAGGATAAAGGAAGTGTATAATTGCTGCTGTGGCTGGCAGGGATGGGCATGGCACAGGCTAGGCTGCTGCAATGAAGAGTGTGGAGAGGCCCCTGCCCTGCATGGGCCCCTGCTCCATTGGGCCCTGTGGGCTGTTAGCAGCCATGTTGCTTCCCGCAAAGCCCTGAGCAGTTGCCTTTCTGGTGCTAGCCACCCACGAACAGGACAGCACCCAGGAGGGTCATATAGCCCTCTGTGTTTCTGTGTGGCTATGTTTGTTTGGTGAGTTTGCTGTGTACCGAGAGTGTTTTCCCGAATGTCTGAAGGGCAATTTCTTTGTCACCTGTTACCACGTTGCTAAAGAATCAGCAATTCACACGTATAATAAGCCTCCCAGTGAAAAGCTCATTCACAGCTATTTCCCCCTTTTATTTGCTGTTTGAATGCTGCCACCTGTGAAAAGCTCCATCCTCCTGCATATGTGTGTGAGTGGACGTGTTTAAGCCACAGTCCCTTGGGCAGTTCATTCTTCGAGGGAGGGCAAGTCAGCTTGTAGTCTGTACTGAGCCATGGCCAGGGCACCTTGGAATCTCCCTCTCATCCTCCTGATGGCCAGGCAAACATTTACTTCTCACCACCAGAAGGCTGGCAGACTTTGAAGCTTAGCTGCTTCAAGAAACGGAGTAGCTTTGCTCATGGCGGAGGACTAGTGGGAAACCACATTTTCCTTAAGCCAGCTTCAGGTGTGAGCTTTGTAGCATTGAGAACACCCCACAGACAGTTACCAAAACAGAGGGTTAGACTCAGCAGGCACACTGTTTCTCCTGTACTTATTAACACGCCCTGTAAGTACTTCTCAACTGCCTGGGTAGACGCTGGGTGCTATGTGATACAATGACAAAAAAGACAGAGAAGGTTCTTGTCCAGAAGGAGTTTATGGGCAAGTAGGTAGGAAGTTATAGCAAATCAGTATGATGAATACTACCGGGTGAGTAGGAGGCAGCCTGCTGTAGAGCACACAGGGATCAAAGACGGGTCTGGTTACATTTCTGGAGGACCAGGACTGTTTGCATAGAACCCTACATATGTGGGTCTTTGCAGGGGTTGAAGTGGCCTGGAAGCTGTGTGGGTAGGGGATGCTCTGAGGGAGGTGGGCTTGTAGTGGGGATTTCCCAATAGGCAGCAATAGAAATGGATCTGACTGTATGATGGTAAGTAAGTAGCAGGGTTGGAGGAGATGGGATGGAGATAAGAAGAAGTATTCTGAGTCTGGGAGAGCTAAGATACAGAGGGGGAGGACCCGCGATGTGGAGGGGAGGACCTGCCATGTGGAGGGGAGGACCCACGATGTGGAAGGGAGGACCTGCCATGCGGAGGAGGGGAACCATGGCTGCTAGTCTACCCAGCGGGCCAGACACTCCCTTAAAGGTGTGGATGGGAAGCTTGCAGTGTCCCCTCCAGATGAGGCCGGGGATTCATGACACAGCGTTGTGTGAACCAGGAACAAGACACCAGCAGAAATGGAGCAGGATAAACAGCACCCCTGAAGGTAGTGGGGTAGAGAGTCCTTGTAACCTGCCACCCAAGCCCTCAGATCCCTGGAATGCACGAGAGTCTTTCTAAAGATGCCCAGCGGGCAGAGATACCCAGGGAACCCACTCCCAGAGCCCCAACGTCCATGCACTCTGGACCTCGGCAGTATCTCATTGGGCTTCCTTCCCCAGCCTTTCCTGTAGAACTAGACTTTGTTTGTCACAAAACCAACGGCTACCTTTGGCCCACCACGGTCTCACTAATGGGGTAAACTCATTGTAAGAACTGAAGAGGTGATCCCCAAATCCACTCTGGGAGAAGTTTCTTTTAGGATGGAATCCGGAGCTCTCTTGTGAGGGCTGTGGTACCTTCCTGCCCTAAGATGCTGCACAGACTGTGGAGCAAGACTGAGGCTGGAGAAGTTTGTTGCTCCATCAAAATGCTCTGAGATCAGAAAGAGCGCCATGGAAATGACTCAGTGACACTAACTCAGTTTGTGTGTAATGGTGTCACCTCTTCTCTCCCGTGTCTACTTTCCATAAATGTACCCCTCTTGCAAGAGGACAAGAGCTGGCAGAGAGAACGGTTGAGGGACGCTGAACCGGCTTTATCCTGTAACTCAGGCCACTGTGACTAGCCAGCCTCTGATGGGTACATACATCCAGGGTGATCATTAGCTGGAAAGTAAGAAAGTTCCAACCCTTAAAGTGGCCCACTTTTTGAAAGGTAACTTTGACATTTCTGGGGACCACCAAATATTCACATTTAAAACCGGATCAAATTAATAGATAAAATTTTTATGTGGCTCGTTTTATATTTAGTCTGAATTATTTAGGAAGGTAGTTAAAATCTGTTTTATTAAATTGCATCATGAAATTTTTATCCTAAGTTCAGTCAATGCTTGTATTTCATATTATAGAGTGTTTAGTATTTTCCACCTCTTATTAATAAGAGAAGTAAGGCTGGATATCAGTTGCTCAATCAGAATATTTCATGTTTCCTGGACCCACGTAGAGATTTCATTTTCTTTAAAAATGCAGAGAAAGTTTGGTGGGGAATAGAGTTTGTCGTATTATCACATGGGTCTCCTTCTTAATCCTTCACAGGAGACAAGCACAAGACTATATTCAAGGCACACACACCATTTACTGAAGCCTACCCAGTCTCATAAATAAAACCCGATTTCAGAAACACTTCCTTGTTCCAAATTAAGTGCAAGGGCTGGTAGATTTAGCTTTGATTTGAAAACGTTGCAAAAGCCGGTTAAGGCAGCGTTAGGTTCTACTCCTTTTGATCCAGACTGAGTTCCACCATTCATTAGGTGATCTCCAGTTCTTGGTGATATTTACAATGTTTCTTGGCAATATGCACTAGTATGTTTATTTACATTATAAAGACAGTCACTTGGCCTGGCCTTGTTGGTTGGCGAGCTGATGAAGGTGGAGTTTGGGAAACCTTCCCCTTTTTCTGCAAGTAGACGGGCTCAGCCGCTTCCATGTAGGTAAGATGTAAACTGTGTTTAACATGCAGAATGAGACATTTTATCATGGGATAGTCCATTGGTAAAGGCATGTTTAGATTTTTATAAACCCTTGGAGTGTGATTAGATAGAGGGTTTCTATGTTCAAAAAAAATGAGTTGCAATTAGAGACTAATGGGTAAAAAACTGTTTTTTTTTTTGTTGTTGTTGCTGTTGTTTTTTGTTTTGTTTCTAAACATTTGTTTCTTAAGTTTTGGGAAAATAAAAATAATTTTTCATAATGGATCGCTATGTGCTTTATGACACAAAATTAGACCAAATACATTTATTTAGGTATTGGACTTAGGTACTCAGGCTTGAATCCATTTCTTGATTTGTCTTGCTGACTTCATTTATTTTTTAATAGGAAAAAAATAAGCTGGTATGTATTCCAGAGAGTGCTAGAAGTTATCACTAGAAAGTAGCTTTAACAGAATGTATTAGGAAAGTGATGACCCACTGTGCACTTTTTGGCAGAGACCTGCAAATGTGGTTAAGAAATGGGCAGGTCCTGCTGAAGAAAGCATCTTCCACTATTGTCTACAAGAGAGGCTCTTCAGAACCAACACTAGTAAGATTCAAAACCAGAAAAGGAATCAGCATTGCTATCTGCCGGTCTCTTTCCGACAAAAAGTCCTACTGTGTGATCTTCTGGTCTTCATTTCTGCTTCAGCCTCCAAGGGCTGGGATTATAGGTATGCGTTGCTGTTTTGTTCTGCACCAAGTAGCCTTCAATCGCGAATAATGTTCATGTTTAATTAGAAAAACCATTAGTATTTAGAACCTTGTGTCTTTCAAGAAATTAAAAAAAAAATTCTTTGTATTTTTGTAACTGAGTTACATATGAGGTAACTGATAAAAGGTTTTTAAATATGAAAACATAGTATATCAGGGACCCGGGAAAGCAGAATGGAATACATACCAGGAATGTTTGATAGGCAATGATTCCGTTGATAGGCAATGTTTCCGTTGCCTGAGAAGAGCCTATATGTGTGACTACTAAATCCCTATCGCCTTCAGATTCCCTTCATTGTTGAGAAGAATACCACATCGTGTCCTTTATTTTAAAATCAATATTTATAATATTCCAGAAATCTCACTTTTTGTCCCAGTTATGAATCAACATAAAGCAAACGAGGCGGTGCAGAGCTTTCATAATTGCGTGCGGAGGTGTACAAGGAGCGGTGGAAGGCGGCTGCGCACGGAAGGCGGCTGCGCACGGTTCCTGCGGGAAGCACTCTGTGAGCTTGTTATTGTCCTTCGGGGGATTTCTCCGGTCTGCTATTTCAGCTCGGCAGTGGCATAAATCATAAGGGAGAAAAGATGACTTCCTGCTAGGCTCACTTCAATTGCTCTGCTGAACCCCTTTCCCTCTGCCATTGTCCCAGGCTAACAATACCTGCTGTGCAAGGCGTGGGAGGCTGCCTTGGCTTGCCTGTGTCTCAGAATTCACTCATTTTCTGTTGGGATCCTTTCTTCTCATCCAGTGCCACCAAAGCTGCAGGAACTGGGCCAGATAACACCCTCTCAAGGCTGAGGCATGCTCTAACTCAGATACTACAGTGGGCTCTTCTAGAATCAGCATATAGTGGGGTGTTTATGTGACCTGTGCAGTCACCGAGCAGGACATTTTGTCTTCCAGAATCTGGCTCTGTGAAATGAGGATTTACCAAAAAATATAAAACAAAACAAAATAAAATAATAAATAAATAAATAAATAAATAAGAAAAAGAAAAAAGAAAAAAAGCCTATTTTTAAAGGTTGGAACTAAAGGAGGAGAGGAAAGCCCTTTGAAGAGAGGTACAGTTTTAAATATGAAAATCTTCAGGTGCCCTTAAATTGCACCAAGCATATTCAGCCGTTTTGTGTGTGTGTGTGTGTGTGTGTATGCATGTGTGTACGGTGGGCAGAGTTCAGAGGAGTAAGTCAGGCATCTTGCTTGAACACTGTCTTATTTACTCTCTTGAGATAAAGTCTCTCAGTGAACCTGGGCTCCCTTTTTTTTCTGGCTAGGTTGGCAGCCATTGGTTCCTTCATGATCAGCCTGTCTCTAATCCGCCCAGCGGTATGGACACGTTCATAGGGCCATGCCTAGAGTTTAGTTGGTGCTACGGATCCAGACTGAGGTCCGCATGCTATGGTGGCCAGCGCTCTTATCCATCCAGTCATTGCCCCGCTTGCTTCCTGTTTCAGGCGCATCTTTAAAAATAAACAAAATAAAACTCTGAGCTTGGCGTGGTAAAGTGGCCGGGATAACTCAGCCTGAGAGTCTCTGGGAGGCATGGAGGAGCAGGTGGAAGAAGCCCAGTTTCTTGACTGTAGTTTGTTGTGTGTGTGTGGGGGAAACAACAAAAAACCCACCACCACCAACAAAAAAACGCTTGCCTGGAGAGCGTTCTCTGCGCTCTTGTGCTCCTGACAAAGAAACGTAACCTTCGGCCAGTTGCATTTCTGTTCTACCGGTAACTAGGTTAATGTGACCTGACAGGTCCGGTAAGACAGCACGAGAAGAAATAATAAATGCACTTTGTGGGGATGAATACAATAAAGGTAACCTGGGTAGGATATGGAGGGTTTTTTTTTTCCCTAGAAGAAAGAATTTCAGTATAAAAGATGTCACAAAATAACATTTTATGAGCAATCTTTTTGATATACATAAGTGGTTACATTCCCAGCTGCTCCACAGACCTCCCGGAAGGGTTGTGCCCTACTTTTATCAAACCCTGTTGTTTTACATATTCTGCTGACGTGCAGCTATTCCCCCCCCCCCACACACACACAAGGGTGAGAGGGAAGGTGAATGAAATCCTTTTGTCAATGTTGTCTGTAAAAGGAGCAGCAGGCTCCTACTTCATGCTAAGGGCTTTACAGATATCAAGGTTTAAAAAAATAACGACTCTTTAAAATAAAACATTTGAGCTTTAGGTATATGCCGAAGGCGTGTTATTCTCGTTTTATTGTTGTGGGGGTGGAGCCTTATAAACGTCCAACGATGAGGTCAAGGTCATATCATGGTTTAGGTCACGATCAGGAGCTACCAATCAGGATTTTAAGCAGTCTGCTTTCTTTACTAGGAATGGGGTTTGGATTCATATGGACTGCTAACATCATTGCTTGTCCAGTCAGGTCTCTTTGTTTCTTGATTTCTTTTCAGGCAAACCCTGTATCTATTTGAAATGTCTCCATTGAAATGTCTCCATACTTCCCTTTTCCTCACCAAGTGTGTGATGATCTCAGCGGAGCGTTGGTATATTCTGGTCCCTCATCTAGGAGGGAGAGGAAGAAGAGGAATGTGGGGTTGGTGAGTGCTCCTGACACGTGGATTTCAGGTGAGTGCTCCTGACACGTGGATTTCAGTCACCCTCTGGAGTGGAATAGAAGGCATTCCGGTGAGGTGATGGTCTAGAAGCAGCTTGCCTTCTCTCTACAGACATTCTTAGGAGACTGTGGAGAAGCAGCTTGCCTTCTCTTTACAGACATTTTTAAGAGACTGTGGAGAAACAGCCTTTTGGGGGTTGCAGATATTCCTAGGGAGGGCTGAATTGCAGGTGACTGGAAGTTTTCTCATGAAACAGTTGTGGTTTGGAAACAAGGGAGAGGATATGGGCATTATGGAAATGTGGGTTCAAAAAACTCCTACTCTCACCCCGATCCTTCCTTGACTTGGGTCTTGTGAGCCTGGTTAGACACTTTGCAGGCTTCTCCATACCTACTATACTTATATTACACCTTAGATATTATACTGTCGTTATTTGTAAGAACGACTGCCCTTAGCTTGAGTTGGCCTTTTTTCTCTCTCCAGGTGCCTTCTACCTGCAGCCAACGTAGACATGTCCATCAACCTCACGAGCTAAGGCTCACCATACTTGAGCACAGTGACAGTGACAGTTTGGTAGCAGGGCCTGTTAGAATAACAATTACCAACTCCATGTTCCTGCTGCTAATGTTCACCCACACAGCACCGAGACAGAGTCTACACTGAAGAAGTGAGGCTGAACTCACTTGATAACCAGGAAGGATTCCCTCACCCTTTACATGGATGAAGCCCTATGTGACTTCATAGAAATTGGTTCCATGTAAAAACTAAGCATTATGTAATTCTGATATTGTATATTACAGTGTCCCTGAAATGATTGGTAAAGTAAATTAATACCTTGGCCAAACAGTTAACTTAGCTAGGTTAGGCTAGTATACCTGTAGGAATAAACTTAATGTATCAGACAGTGTATTCTGAAAGTGGACAGTAAGTGCATACTACAGTCAGCAATGCCTTTTCCCAAAGTGGATACTAGCTTATCCGCCAGATGCAGGTTGTTCTGCTAGGTTGGTGCACACTTGTTTATTCTTCATTGACACAATGATGGCATGAGCCGCAGGTGGTTCTCGCACATCTACACAAAGAGTTTGTTGGAAGTACGCTAGGTTGGAAATGCTACGAGATGGGTAGGGGAATAGAATGCACTTCTTCACACACCCACCCGGGAGAGGGAAGCTTGGTTTGCAGGTAGAATGGGTAGTGTTTTCCCATGAGCTTGTCTGCATTCGGAACTGCACTGACTTGTGTGTATGGTGTGTGGCATAGAAGGCACACTGTGTGTGTGGAAGGTTTTCCTATTGTCACTCCTACAGGAAAGGATTATGAAGCATCAAGGGAAAGCAGGTAACTTTCACTCCCAGGTCCAGCATGGCCTTGGTAGGGACAGAATGACATGGTTCCTGCTCCTGAGTCAGGACCAGCAGGCATGGGTCTCCACAAGTGTCAATGGCCGCTGTGGGCATAAGGCTTGTTTGTGTAATGATGTACATATTTTTAGTCCTCCTTCAAGGAATGGCCTTCCTGTTAAAGTTAACGACCCCATGATAGTCAGAGACAGCATGAGTCCAGGAGGTACAGGTGTGGCTAACGTCTTAGGAAAATGGTAAATGCTGGGACCTTCAGCATTTCACAGCCCTTAAGGCTGTGGAAAAGAACTTTAAAATCATGAGTTTGAAAATATGTAATTTCTCAATTATGCAAAATATAAGGGTGCAATATGAATTTTGAGGGGCTTCACAAATCTGAAGGAACAAAGGCAGTTACACTAGGAGCCAGCTTATCAGAAAGATACAAAGGCAGACAGATTCCTGAGTTCAGGGTTGGCCTGGGACAGAGCAAGGTTAGGCCCAGGTGTGGTAGAAGTGGTAGTTTCTGGATGGAGTCCCACCCAGCTAGCTTATTGTTTGTGCTTAACAGAGGCTGGCGGATCCCTGAATTCCTTTGCAATGTTAAAGGACATGTGTGCTTGCTGTCTCCTAAGAGTTAAGGGCTGGGGCCATGGGATGCTGAATCATAGGATAACCAGAAGGGAACCTGAAGCAAATGCCTGGATTGATATGTAATAAAACACTGGGCTTATGATATGCAAGAGATGAGCTATCCAGGGAAAGTTTTAGAATAGCAAGAGAGAACAGCTGAGAGAACTGTCTGGAGCAGAAAAGAGAGAGCTGTCTGGAGATGTGTGAGCTCTGCTCAGGCAGATCAGACACAGGAGGCTAGACTGCATTCCACCCTGTGCTGCTGGTGCGTGATGGGCTTGTGGGAAGTGCTGATGCTCTGCTCAGGGGTGGGGGAACAGTGCAGCCTAAGATGGGGACCCCAGCCCAGATGAGAAATGAGGCAGGCTGGGGTGGAGGAGGCAGGGTTCCCAAACTCCCAGGCATCTAGTTGCTGCTGGAAACTGTGTAGAGGTCAGGGCAGGGGTTGGGGGGATGGGAACAAAGGCTTCCTCCTACAAATAGTCCTTGGTTCCAAACTGTTTATTAATTGGTCATCATGGAAAATGGTACATACCACGTCCTCAGGGTGGACCAGAGATTAAATACCTTTTGCAGGAAGGAATGTCCCCGAAGGGAAGCTCATTGGCTGAACTCCCAGAGCCTCTAGATACCTCATTAGCATGGAGAACTCTGTGTTCTGTGTTACATGACCAGTGGTCATGTTCTTTATGTAGGGAGTTGTGGTTACATGTTGCACGACAGGAATCTGGTCGGGGTAGGTGAAACACCTACTGTCCTCATATAAGAAGTGCTGGGATTTCTGAACCCATTCAACCTTACCAAGTTTCCTGGTACAGAATACTGCCTCACATGGAGATCTCCAGAGAAAGCAGAACATAGAAAGAACATTCTGGAAAGCTGTCTTGAACAGAAGGCTAGGCTGACAGGTTGGACCCATGATTTGACATCGAGTCATTTGTTTTTGCCTCTCCCAGAAGCTCTCTCCAGGCCGAGGCTGGTCTTTGGCACTCCACAATGCAAATTCATGTGAAACCATGGAAGAAAAGTTAAGTTATAGCCTTACAAAAAATTAGCAGGTTGTAAAAATACTATATAAATACTAAATATGTGTGCAGTTATTCTGAGGGACACTACCAATAGGTACATCAGCCTAGCCAGATTAGTGCAGATTTTATTGGCTAACCCCATTCTTAACTTTTGTATGTGTGTATGTGTGCCTATGAGGGCTTTTGCACACAATATATATGCAAGTGCCCAAGGTGGCTAGGCATTTTTGGTGATCTGGAACTGGAGTTCCAGGTGGCTGTGAATGACACAGGTTCTGGGAAATGAACTTGGGTTCTCTACAAGAGCAATCTACTCTTAACCACTGAGCTATCTCACTAGCCTCCGACTAATATATATTTTATAGACCTCAGAGTTGACGACATGGCTATAGAGATTATCCTAAGAAGTCTAAGCCCTACAAGGCTCAAGTAAGGCAGACTGTGCATGTTCTCAACAAGACAGCTAAATCCTGAAGCTGGTATTTTTGGCCTTAGTCCTTCCAGAGTTAGGCTATGGCAGCCGATTGCTGGATATATATTTTTTTCCTTTTAAGTCGAGTCTCTTTGAGAAGCGGAAGGAAGGTCAATCTCACTTTCTAAGAGGAAAAGAAAGGTGACTCTTGTCATAATAATGTAATGCAGTGGGTTCCCAGGTAGAATTGGGAGGAAAAGGCAGGAGAGGTCCCCTAGAATGTCACAGCCAAAGAGGAAGCTGACGACAAAGACTTCTTAGAAGAACAATGACTCATTATGCTGGGGCTCTGTGGCAGATGTGAGTCTCCCACCAACCGGCCTCCCTCCAAAAGCAAAAAAAAAAAAAAAAAAAAAAAAAAGAAAGAAAGAGCCTGGAAGCTGGGAGCCCCCTGGCCTGCTGAGGAGCCTTTCTGGTGGGCTCAGGACAATCAGAAAAGTGCTTGGGGTCCACAGAATTGAAAAGACAAGTGTCAGCTCCAGGAGGCATAGAAATGCAAATAAGTACTAAAGTGAACAGGACAGATAAATAAAACTGTGCAGTCACCCAGAGCTGTGTTTACTACCGGAAGGCAACTGCCTATAATTATCTGGGTGTCATTACTTGTGTTGGAGAAGCTGTCAAGGGGCACATAAAAGGTGCCACTTGAAGATAACCCTCTTCCTGTTTTGATAAGGCAGGATCTCTGAGGGTGTTAAATCCACTATCGACCAAACTGTTTTGTCCAAAAGGGCTAGAAGTGTACCTATTTAGTATTACCTATTTTGGGATAAAAATGTGAGTTTCCACAATTTACCACATAGCTCAATGCCGTCCATAAGTACTAATTGAGGAAGCAGATGAGGAATATTTGGCTCCCATAAACATCAACAGAAGCCTACCATATCCTATAGATTAATGACTGCAATGACCCATGGTCCTGGGTACTGACAGACTCGGGCCAGGGTGATCCAAGTGGAGCTGGGATTTGAACAGCAGTGCTCTGGTCTGGGTATCCTGTCTCGTGTGCAGTTCTCAGCTACCGGTAGCTTTGCCTTCTCGGCAGCTACTTGATAATGCCTGGAGACAGGGTACCACATTATAGGCCAGGCTGGTCTGGAATTTACTATGTAGCTTCTGTTAGCTGTGAATTCACAACAGTGCTCCTTACCTCAGGTTCTGATTGCTGGGATTACAAGTGTGTTTACTTGGGCCCAGAGACATTTTTCACTGTCACTTGGGGTGGCACTGGTACCCGGAGGATAAAAGTCAGAGACTCTGCTAAATACCCTAGAGTGTGAGAAGAGCCCTTGGCACACAAAATCCTCTCTGCCTTATGTGGCAATCCTGCAGGACAAACAGAATTGCCAGGGAATACTTAGTCCTCAGCATGGGTCTTGAGAGTTGCCAGAAATCAGTAATAAAATCCTTGTTCTACCTCAGACTGGGAGGAGAAGAGGGGTAAGGCACTAAAAATTCTTCCCACATCCGCAACAAATGCATTCTAAGATTGTTCAGATCCGAATTGCACTTTCAAAACCCAGGAGCTGTTTCTAAGGCCACCTGAAGCTCTTGATGGCTCCCTAACTTATTCTACACCAAGGTTTAGAGAGTGGAAAGCACCCTAGCTTTCCCGTACATTCTTTATTTGTCTTCCAGAATATTAAAGGCTGGCACCTCATAGAATACAAATAAGAGGTTAATGTGGTAAGAAGCCAAACTGAGGGCGTCCCCAGAACATTTAAGATTAAAATGTCAGTTGAGAGAACAAGGGAAATGGGGCGGCGTTTGCAAAACCTCACTGGTAAAGACAGGGCTGTTCCTAACAAAATGTTTGGCGCTAAGCGCATTGCTGAGGGATTCTGCATCTCAACCAGCTAAACAGGTTTAGCACTGACTAAGGGGGCTTAGTCAAACAAAGTGGAAAGGCGCCTGCCTGTGCCAAACAGGCAGGATGGAACAGTGTAGCAATGTAGCAAGAATTCTGGAAAAGACACGATGAGCCAGGCAAGGCTGCGTCAAGAAGCCAGGATGGTAGCCTGACCCTTCCCAGAGAATCATCAGGCTGAGCCTCTGGGATCCAATTTAAAAGGAAGTACCACGCTGTCTCAACTTATAAATTCAGTTGGCAATCTCACAAGAGCAGTAAGGTATTTTGTTAATTTTTTTCATGTGCAAATTATGGGAAGACTAGAGGCTCCAGCTCTTTTCCAGTTACAAGAGCTGACCCACTGAATGGGATTTGGCAGTCCTGAAGCTCGGTCGGCAGCATCAGGCGTCCCCAGAGAAGTCTAAGGTCGCCTGCAGCCTCTGTCCACCTGAGGGCCTCTTAGCCAGTGCTCAGCATCCGAATGCTGTCTGGACCACTGGACCATTGCTCCCAGTCTGAGAAGAGAGTCTCAAGGCCGGCAAAGATGTTACTGTGGAGAAACGGGCTCAAGAGGAGGCTTAGGGAAGCTGGCACTGCTCCCTGCAGTGAGCCAAGCAGGCAGCCCCAGTGATGTCTTCAGCAGTGAATCAGAAAACATGCATTTCTGATCAGAGCCGTGGAACCTGCGGGGCTGCTAGTAGTTGGAGTTTAGTGAGATAATGCTGCCATGCTAATCAGTTTTATTTTCATCCCAGCTTTAATAAACATACATGTGCCGAGCTAGCTCTGAATTATTTAAAATTACATCGTTCGGAAGCGAGAGACCTTCTCGATGTCTGTCAGAAAGATTTTTTAATCATCTTTAAGTAAACTTCAATTTCTCTGAAATTGAAGGAGAATTATTTCTCCACTTCAGTATCCAGAACGGATCCACTGAAGGGCCTTTCTATCTCCCATGGTAAGTGAAAACATGAGATGATTAGCAGAAGAAACACACTGTGAGATTGGCATAAAGTACTTATTTTTAAAAGGCCAAGTTTAAGATACTGTTTCAGTCCATAGGTGGGGGAAACGGTTTACCTCAGGGACAATCACAAGTGACCTTCACTTAAAGCCATTTCTCAGTGTTACTTAAAAATCCTACACTTAATCTCGCGGGCGACTCACAAGGTACAGCCTCCCTATGGAGGATCATGAGATGCTAAACAACGTATCAAGCTCTGGGCTTGCACTCATAGAGTGTGGGTTGCTTTTCCACCAGGGAACCCAGGACCACCTACCTTGGAGGTAGTGGCCTGGAACTGTGGCTTCCACAGGCTTGGTCTGAGTATCCAGATTCTTAATTGGAATCACCTCCTATTAATTCTCAACTTTGCTTTTGGAGGAATCTGCTGGCATAGCAATCTCAGAGACTGACAGGGAGAGCGTCTGAGAGGTAAGAGTTCTCATCCCTTTAATCATGGACACAAAAGGTAAAAACGATGCTTGTCTAATTCTCTGAGATCCTGCCTCTCAGCTGTTGTGAGTATCTTCATATTAGACTGATATTGTTCTCTCCATAATAGAGATGGAGCAGTTGGGGGCTTTGAGAAGCTAATCCGCTCAAGGTAAAGAAGTGCCCAAGGTTAAGAAAACAAGCGACCCACAACTGGACGATGGTGTGCAGAGAGTGGGAGACCTTGGAGCGCTCAGTGATCAAACGGACGTTCTCATCAAACCCCTCCCATCGAGGATCCGGGATCTCATTGGAAGAAGAGGCAGAAAGATTCTAAGAGCCAGGGGTAGTAGATGACTCTGGTGAAACATTTTCTTCCAGATACGACAGGACTGGTGCACATATGAACTCAGAGAGTCTGTGGCAGCATGCACAGGTTCAAGCCAGATGGGGTCCTGATGCTGAGAGAGGTGAGTATACATGGGCTAACACCTCTAACCCAGGAGCTATCTGTAGTTGATACTCACTGGTAAGGGAAAACTCAGCTTTCTTCAGTGGAATATCACTGGGTATATCAACCACACTTCAGGGTAGGTAGGGTCTATGTCTTGGAGTCGGTGTCCAGCAGAAAGCAAACTTAGTGGTATTTTAGTAGATATTTTGTCTCATTTTACTTTGTTTGGGCATTTTTTTTTGTCTTATTGTTCTTTTGCTGATTTGTTTTGATTTCTGATTTAGTGGTTTGTGTTTGTTTGTTTGTTTGTTTGTTTTCCTGAAGAGAAAGAGAAAAAGAATACTGAATCGGGTAGGATCTGAGAGAAATTGTGAGAAGAGAAAACATGATAAAAATATGTTGTATGAAAAAAATGTGTGTGTGTGGGTGCTGGAGAGATGGCTCAGTGGTTAAGAGTACTAGAAGCTTTTCCAGAGGACCTGGGTTCAATTCCCAGCACCCACATGGCAGCTCACAACTGTCTTTAACTCCAGTTCCGGGGATCGAAAAACCTCATATAGACATGCATGCAGGCAAGACACCTAGCATACAAAAATAAATAAACAAATGAAAGAGATTAAAGCATGAGAAAATAATTTCAATACACAATTAGAAAGAAAATAAGTAAGGATTAGACTCAGGAAAGGACCTCGTCTGACACTCCTGGTCTTACATATGATTATGCCAGGGCTAGTGTCGGGGAGCAGACCTATATTGAATAAATCAAAGCCACAGAGTACTGAGAGGAATGGCAGAGGCACTCAGAAAATGCACACTTGAAGATAAAGTTCATCGTCTTATGTACTTTGTCATAATGAAGGAAACCTACCTATGGTTTTACAACGTTAACCCTAGAGATCATTCATCACAAAGTGACGGCTCAGAGTCAGGGTAAACACTTCTGTGTGAGTCACTGTTCTATTGCTGTGAAGAAACACCATGGCCAAGGCAACTCTTATAGAGGAAAGTACTTAACTGGGGCTTGCTTACAGTTTTAGAGGCTTAGGCCATTATCATCATGGCCGGGAGCATGGTGGTTGGCAGGTGTTGGTGTGGACAGGTAGCTAAGGGTTGAATCCTGATCTCTAGCTAGAGAGAGAAACTGTAGGCTTTTTAAACCTTAAGGCCACACCCGGGTACACACTTCCTCCAACAAGTCTACCCCTCTTAATCCTTCTAATCTGTTTAAATAGTGCCACTCTCCCGTGACTAAGCGTTCAAATATATGAGCCCATGGGGGCCATTCCTATTCAAGCCACCACAACTGCTAATTATACATATGACTAGTTTTTAAAAATGTACATTAGTTTTAATGTTGATAAAAGTAAATGTTTTGCCTACTAATATAATTATCACTGAAGCTGAAAGAGAAAATGCATCTCTAGCCCAGACCCTGAACAGAGGTCTCCTTGTGTTGATAAAGATCTTGTGTCTGTAAGTGACTCGTGTTGGCACATGTAAGTCACATGGCATCTGAGTCCGTGCATATCAGCTGACTATGAGGCATATGTGGCCATGAAGATGAACAGCAGTGTGGAGGCCAGTGTAGACGGTGAGCATATGGGTCACACACTGACATAGTGCCAAGCCAACCCCAGGACAAGGCTGGAGGGATGGGTGTCACTGAGCATCCTGGAAGAGCTCAGTCCTGGGTGAGGTTCTTAAATTCCTACCACTTTCCCTCCACCTTGTAAGAAACAAGTAAGCCTATCTTTCACAAAGATATCTTCACTGAGTAACATTAAGGACTCATGCTGCCAGAAATTTAGTCAAATCCAGGAAGCCACCTTCCTAACCCACGTGTTTGTGCGGAGCCCTTGGGTTCCTCTGGTCGGGTGGGTGTACTGACATCACCCCAGCCGGTATGCACTATCAGTCTA
Organism: Grammomys surdaster; assembly: GCF_004785775.1. Lineage (NCBI taxonomy): Eukaryota > Metazoa > Chordata > Mammalia > Rodentia > Muridae > Grammomys > Grammomys surdaster. Next base: position 2,625,910 of record NW_021604663.1, on the reverse strand, counting down.
CTTAGGCTAGACTACTGCCTTGGTGCCTGTGGTGTTCCAATCCCCCTGCAGCACCCCCAGCCCAGATAAAGGTGCGTGTGCAGCAGGCGTTCAATCAGCAAATATTTATTGATGCGGTGAGGTTGTGATCTGAAAGGCTGAATTCCTCCCGAGAGGCTAATTCACCGTGTTCTACCCGTCTGCGGGTAGCGAGGGCTTCAGAGTGAGACAGAGCTTTGCAACAAGAGCTACCATGGGGTGGGAGGGACATTTGTTCCAGTGATGGATGGAATGATGTTCTTGACATAGTGTATGGGCAGAATCCTTACATGTAATTTATTTTGGTTTTTCGATTACTTTGGAGAGAGCTCCCCTGTGGTTTCGGCCAGAGATATGTATAAGCTACCAGTTTAATGGGCTTGCTCCTGTTTCTCTGAGGTGATAGTTTATGAGAAAAGCCCCCACACCGCTCTGGTTTGCACTTTTGTTTATTTGGTCTATGGTCTTACTAATTAGGATATTGGGCACTGTTTCTACCTGCCTGAGTTTTACTCTGGGCCTGCAAGAGCATCTACACTCCACAGACTGATACATTTGTCTGTCAGTAACCTGGGATCCTTGGACCCCACCTTGCATCTTGCCAAAGCCTGAGTATGTACGTGCTTCTGCCTACGCCAACCAGGAATGGACAGGTCCACACTTCGTGATGCACACCAGGAGGCTGTGTGGCCACTGATAAGGACAGTGACCATCCGGCATTCAAGCAGGGTAGTGTGGGCAGAGCAGCTGGCCTCACGGCACCTTCCCTACAAGCTGTACCTCTGTGAGGGGATAAAGAAAAGTCTCCTTTCTCCAAGTTTGATGGAAGACCCGTGTGATCCTTTGTGTGGACTTTAGAGCATCTTAGCGTTTGCTGGCAGCCATCTTGGTGGTCCACTGGGAGCCTGAGAGTGAGATACCTGCACCCGCTGCAGTGTGGCGAAGCTGGATGGTGCAGTACCCGTGATGCCAACATGCCCTGGTACCTGGCAGCGCAACATGTGTCCCTGTATCTGGGGCAGCCGAGCACCATGACAAGATGAGCCTGCATTCCTGCTGCCAGCCTCCAGAGGACTCAAAGCTTTGCTGTGGGGGCTTCCTTCCTCTGCTGGGAGCCTCATGTGGAACAGTAGAGGTGGGAGGAGTCTCCTGGCCACCAGGTTCTCCCAGCACTCCTTAGTCCTTACCTGTTACGGGGGTCCTCCTTACTGGAATACACCACTCCCTACCCTGACCTCTCCAGCCTACGGGCTGGGCTGCCCTTCCCCTAGCTGCTTCCCCTATATAATCTAGCCATTTTGGTTTTGCTAGTCCTTTTTACCCTTTTGCCCATTTGGTCTCTTGCCCTCCTGGTCACCTGGCTTTCCGATATTCCCTTTCTCCTCTCTACCTTCTTCTCACACGGCCTGGCTCAGTCTGGCCGTGTGCACTCTGGACTCTCCCGGATGTCTCTGCCCCTGGCTTATGCTCTCCTTCATAGCCAGGATAAATCTTCTCCACCATACCTAGGAGCGGTCATGTCCTCTGTTCTTACTTCCTTTTTTCATGGGGGGGGGATAGGAGGACAACAAAGCAGGGTGTGCTAGGGCCGTGGGCCTCTGGGGAAGCCCAGTGTGCTGGTGAGACTTGGGGAGAGCTAAGGATTTGCCAGTAAAGCCACAGAGACTCAGGGTTTGGGCCTGGGACTAACCCAGCTGGGCAACTGGAGGAGGCCAAATGCATAGCGTGTGAGTCAGCTCTGACTGTTCAGAAGCAGGGGAGAGACAGGATGCTTGGGGCATCCAAGAACTGTGGAAGGGATTTGTACCTGTTCTGAGGACAATCTGTTTTTAACCTCGTTAACCTAAAGTGTACTTTGAAATTTAAACCAAATGGAGCCTCTTTTCTCTCTGTGATTTATTAGGCCTTCCCCCTCTATCAAATTGAAGCTCTCCACGAGTGAGACAATTTATCCTTATCTAATTTCCACCCACCCTCCTACTCTGGGAACACGGAGCCGGAGCGCAGAGTGAGGGAGGCTCCTGTGGGAGGCAGCCTCGGAGCAGCTGGCTCTTTGAGTTTCTTTAAATTTGAGTCTCATGCTGTCCACCAATCTACTTTCCTGCTGTATGCACATGGAGGGACAATGCCAGCCACCCCCAGCGAAATATTTCTAATTCTGTTTCAGCAGCTCCACGCCCTAGGGTACAGGAGCAGCTGGCCTCAGGGACAGAGGTTCTTTCCTCCCTTAAGGGAGGATGTCTGTTTATCCAGTGCCGGGTAGGTGACTTCTAAATGATCTTTTAAGGCAAGAATCTGAGAGAAGGAAAAACATCCCTTTTTAGCCCATTTTCCTCCTCACCCCACACCGAGCTGTTACTATAGCAACACGCTACCTGCTACTAGGACAGTTAAGTCCCCCTGTGAAGTTAAGCAAAGCTCTTTTTCACTCAGAGAGGGACTGCTGTTCACTGGCCACTTTGCCCCTGGGGGCTGAGTTCTTCAATTCTCTATGACATGCTTAATCCAGGGTTTCCCACTGCTAAAACCTAAAACTCACTTTTAGCCCACAAACAACGTAGAATACTCCAAACCTTTCCAGAAACGAACTCAGTGGAAATGCATTTACATTTTGTTTTAGTTATGGATAATTTTCTTCTCTGTATTGATTGACGTTTAGAAAAGGCCCCTCCTGGATATCAAATAAATGGAGGAGATTACATATTCCCAGCCCAGAGCTACTTTCCTTCTCGTGTCTCTAAAATCATGTTGGTCTCTGTGCATGCATGCATGCATGCATGTATGTAGTGACATATTTCAGACACGCAGAAAACATAGAGGTTAATGTAATAACCATTCTTATGGTCAATGCCCAGCCCAAGCACATGGTGATAGGGAGAAGTCATTTTTGCTTTAAACACACACACATTCACACACACACACACACACACACACACACACCAAAAAACAAAGCAAAAAACCAGATAAACTGAAGATCTCTGTCTCCGTGCCCCGTCTCCCTTTTTTTCATCTCTATGTGTTTGTGTGTTTGTATGTGTTCTTGTATGTGTGCATGTGTGCATGTGTGTATGCATGAGTATATGTGTAAATGTGTGTATGTTTCATGTATGTGACTGTACATAGGCCTATGTATGTTCTCATACATGGAGGCCAGAGCAGGACATTGTGTGTCTTCCTCTGTCTCTCTCTGTCTCTTTGCCTTGTGACAAAGTCCACACTGAACAACGAAGCTCTTGTTTGAGCTAGGACCCGTTTATGCCTCCCTTATCCTGAGTTTGCTGTGGATCTGAACTCAGATCCTCATGCTTGCTGAGTAAGCACTCTTACCTGCTGAACTATCTCCTTAGACCCTTTCCTCCCTTTCTCCTTCCTTCTTCATTCTTTCTCTTTGCTTGCCAGGAGCCTGTCTGCATCTTGAGGTTACCACTTGGCATCTGGACCTATACCGTCACCTGCGTAGTTCACACTGAAGAACTGTTTGCATTAACAAAATAAAGAGGCAAGCCTACCCCGATTTCATAATGTTTTAAATAATTTACCATTTTGCACTGGGCTGAAATCATAGCTAGGAAGGGGACATGCAGCTTTCTGGGAGATGGACACGGTTGATAGATTTGTCCCCAAGGTTCTGCATCTTTGTTACATGAAAATGTGTTAGTTCTTTTAACCTGTGTGCTCCTAACTGAGCGCGCCAGAAGGGATGGCAGGCTCTGCTGTACAAAGTCACTGGAAATCCTGGAAGAGCCCCAGAACCTTCAGCTGCCTCTCTTCCCTTTCTTTGACTTGCTTGGTAATCCTTATGCCCCAGAGTGCAGATTAACCAGCCCAAGTTAGTGCCACTGTCCTTTTAAAGAGAGAATGTTTTAGGTGGAGGCTTATTTGGGGTTCCTGCTCACACAGGGAGCCCAGTGTTTCCACCCCAAGGTCAGATGAAGAAGTTAGTTGGGTCTGATATTTTGTCAGCTGAAGCTAAAGTGACAGGGGTGTCAATACAGAGGAGACAGTTGTCACCCTGGTGGATGGCTTACTTGTGGCATTATGAATGAGACCATCGGGGTTTGGGCCAGAGCATTATCTTGGATAAATGGTTTGTGGTTATTGATCTCGTCCAACCTGACAGCGGAGAAGCTCAATGTATGATTGTTACAATTGCCTGATTCATACCTGCAATTTATAATCTGTGTGCTCTGTCAATTCCGTCAATACCAAACAGCAATGCCCTACCTTCAAAAACCTGACAACCTGGATGCTGTTTCCTGACTTGGAATATCCTCTAAGCTAAAACCAAACTGGGTCATTTGCTTCACTGACTAAACAGATAACCACGGAGAGAAACAAAGGAACTCAAATCTAAAAAATTAGCCTTGTGGCTAATTCACATTGCCAGCTTGCTCGAATGAAGAAACAACCAAGACACCAGCGTCATATACTTTTGGGTATGTCCATGAGGGTGCTTCCCGAGAGGATTAACCAGTCCTTCTGGAGGATAGTGGCAGCATCCCATGGGCTGGGGGCCTGGACTGCAGAGGAGAGGAGGAAGGAGAGATCCAGTGAGGAGCAGCAAACATTTCTCCGTGCTTCCTGACTGCAGACAGTGTGGCCAGCTGCCATGCCTTCCCACTGTGATGGGCTGTATCCCTTTACACCACAAGCCATACAAAACAACAACAACAACAACAACAACAACAACAGCATCCATGCTGCAAAAAAGCAAAAAGTAAACAAATCCTCCATCTTAGTCAAAGTTCTATTGCTGTGAAGAGACACCATGACCGAGGCAACCCTTATAAAGGAAAACGTTTAATTAGGGCCAGCTTACAGTTCAGAGGCTCAGCCCGTTATGGCCACACAGGCCGATGGGGCGCTGGAGAGGAGCAGAGTTCTGCATCCGGATCAGCAGACATCAGGAAGAGAGAGAGACACTGGCCCTGGCTTGAGCTTCTGAAACTCCTAAGCCCACCCCTGTAGTGACAATTCTGGAATTTTGGTTCCTTTTAAAAAATACACAAGCATAAGAATATGCTTTTGTTTCAATCCCGGGTGTGGGGACGTGGGGCTGCTTCAGACTGTCTGCAGCAGCTGACTGTGATTTGTCCTGTGCTCTAGCAGAGGTATAGTTTTGCCAGCTGCAGATAGTTTCTGTGATTGTGTAAAGTTGGAAATTCTGGGAACTTTTCAGGGGTTATATAGATGCTAGAACTCATTAGGCAGGGGTGGGTGGTTGTTGGTCATTGGGGGGGGATTGGTTTCATTTTTGTTAGTAGTTCTGCTCAAAAAAAAATTAGACGTAAGAATCTCTCTCTCTCTCTCTCTCTCTCTCTCTCTCTCTCTCTCTCTCCCTCGATCTTTCTAGTGACAGGAAGTAAAACTTGGTTGGGAGGGGATAAAGAGTGGGAAAAAGAAGAATCCAAGAATCCACAAAGTATAGAAGAATAGCTACACACCCCAGTGACACACTTCTTCCAACAAGACCACACCTCCTAACAGTGCCACTCCCTGTGAATCTATGGGGGTCATTTTCATTCAAGCCAGCATATGTCCCACCAAGCCTACAAGGCTCCCCTAAACACCCCACGACAATAAAATCCTTAAATTGCATCTTGTCAGGCAGACGGTTATAACAACAAGGAAGCTAATAGAAGACTTCAAGGCTTACAAACACACAAGGAAAGAAAAGATTCCCCTCCCTGTCCTTACACGCTTTGTCATTGCTTCTTGTATGCCCCAGGGAAAGCTTATTTTATTGAGAGGCAGCAACTCGGAACCAGTTAGGGCTGCGAGATGTTACCGCTCTTGCCAGTGTCTGATCGTTACTCTCTTCTCAGACTCAATAGAAGCTGAAGCCCAGGCTGAGTAAGGCAGCCAAGATGCCCACGTGCCAAAGACACAGCTCTGGGGCATGTTGGAAACTGATGTCTGGACTTTAATGAAGGACTCAGAAGCCAGCAGTCAATATCTGCTGTGCAGGGGTGTGGGGAAAGTCTTGTACTGAGTTAGGACAAATGCACACCTCCAGGACCAGGGCCACTTTATGGCCCGTGAGGACGGCTATGGCTTCTTCGCTCATCTTAAAGGAGATCATCGTAGAGAACCAGAGTGAGAATAGAATGAACATGTCCAGGGAAGGAACATCTCTGCTTCCTCCTTTTAATGCACTATCCTGTTCACATCTCCCGCCCCGCCCATGAAGAAGTCTGCTGGCTGTAATGGAAGCAAAGGCAAACACGCCCACCTTTCCGCTTCCGGCCACCTCTGATCCTCCGGTGGTCAGACATAGGAGGTCTGGCTGTATTGTATTTCTCCAAACAGCGTCTAGAGGATGGAAACTAATGTTTCCATTAAATAAACGTAGTAAACTAAGGAATGTTTTCTCCTTGAGCTACAGGCCCTGCTGTACGTTGTGATCAAAACTCCTGGAGAGAAGCTGTGTCAGCAGATGCTGACTGACTGATAGAGCTACGGAACCATGAGGAGGTTGGGATGTTGCAGGTCTCAAGGCTAGTTACCTCATCTTGGGCTAGTTCTAGCCCTCCAGAGGAGCCATTCCTTGCCCACCTCCTTGTCTGAACTCAGTTCCCATGATTAATTGATAAATACATTTGGACTCTATTAGCTTATCTAACCACTAGTTTCCCCAAACCCAAGAGCTAATAATGTCATCATATAACATTGTGGGCCTATGGACAAGCTTCGCCCCTCTCTGTATCTGCCTCTCTGATGTATCCACTGATGTATCTTAAACTTGCCTTGATTTATGACTTTCTCCGTTCTGTAAAACTATAAAATGTCATGAAACTACTTCCACGTTGGAACATGGTTTTTTGTGGTAATTTAAATCTGTGTTCCTAGAATGTGATCACTCAAATGGCTGCAGATTCAGCTATCTCTTAGTCCCTTTAAGGTGAAAGCTGTGTGCTGTTGAGGTAGTGGGGCCTTTAAAAGGCGGAGACTAGCACAAGTTAATTAGATCACTGTGCTTATTGTCTTCTGCAGGTTTTGAGGGGCTAAGTTCTCAGGAGAACTGGCTGCTCTAATAGAGCATGAATGACTGGCTCCTTCCCACTGTCTGACTTTTGGTTCAGCGTGCGACCTGTGCCTCTTGGAAGCACCCTTTCCTATGGTGCCATCTGTCATAATGCAGTGTAGCTGGTGGGGCCATCGTCAAATGACAATTTGGCTCCTGCACTTTCAGCCTCTAAAACCTTGAGCTGACTAAACCTTTTTTTCTGTTGAAGTTATAAAGCTTCAGGTATTTTGGCATAACAATGGAAGGTTGATCAATACAGTGTGCTTTCTTTTCATTCAAGAAGTAGGTGGGTGATATCAGACTAACATAGCATTGAAATGATCTTCTGAGAAACGGGAGGCGGGGAGCCAGCCAGGGATCCCTGCCATGTGCCCCACTCCCACATCACTCCACTTAGGTTTTGGCACTTCGAACCCCCACACAAAGCCTGTCTTTCACTGTGGCAAATGGGCTGCTAAAAGGAGTGACCCGGCTGGGCACGGTGCAAGATAATAATCTCAATATTTGGAAAGGGAAAAGCAGGAGAATCATGAACTGTGGCTGTCCTTGGCTACAAAGTGAATTCTAGGCCAGCCTGGGCTATGCTCCCCCACCTCCCCGAGGGAAAAAGAGCCTCTTCTATCCTCTCATCTTCAAACACAGACAAAATAGCACCAGTTCTTACGGTAAACTTTGTAGAATTCCACTTGATCTCCAAACCTAAATCAACTCTCCAGATGAGTGTTAGCGTTGAAGTCCGAAGGCTGACCTACTTTCTCAATGAGTCACCCGTAAACTCTGACAGTTCACGGAAATCAAGTTTATGGACTTCCCTAATGTGAAATATTATGGCTTGATTCTTGTAAGCATTTCACCGCTTCTCGAACTCTTGAGGGTTAAAGTGGCCAGGGACAGCACTGCCTTATCCTGCACAGGTTTTGCCCTTTGGGGATTGCCTTCTAAACTTGCTTAAAGCTGCATCAAAAGCCACAGTTTCAGCTGGAGCATTGACTCAAATCTCTCTAGGTCTGAGCTTTATTTCATGTTGCCATGGTGATGGTTCCATAACTCACAGGCCATAGATATGGAGTCTTTGACTTTAATTCCAAGTTTCATTAATTTTTTTAAAAATTTTGAGTGTGTGAATATATGAGTCTCTCTCTGGGTGTGAATATTTGGTGTATGTGTGTGTGTGTGTGTGTGTGTGTCTGTGAGTGACGAGAGTACAGATGCCTGTGGAGGCCAAAAGAGGGCATCAGCCCTCCCGGAGTGGGAGTTATGGTTAGTTGTGAACTACCTAATATGGGTAATGAAATCTGAAGTCGAGTCCTCTGGAAAAACAGTTTATGCTTTTAGCCATTTGAGCTCATAGTTTTACGTGCAGATACTCAGCAGCTTCATGGAGGCTACATCTCAATAACTGTGTCATAAGTTGAAAATACCGTAAGTCAAGAATGCATTTAATTCAGCTACCCTGTGAACATTGCAGCTTAGCGTCCCCAGACACTATTAGTAATTACACCATAGACTGCTAGCCTTGGAAAACATCTCATTTCAAATAGTGAAGCATGGTTTCTGCTGCATGTGAATGATATGTGTTGTGTTATTGCAGAGGTGAATAACCATTGTTAAGTCAGGAGATGCCTGACCACCACCACCCTCCACCAAAATCTCTTGGTTCAGTTTTGTACTGTTGGATAAGACGTTAATGTATTTCCATCTTAGTAGCTTTGGATTTGATAAAATCATGTATCCTGTCATAGACCAGACAGATTTTTTTTCAGTTATTAAAATATATCTAGCTAAAATTTTAAAATAGCACATGGCTTTGACTTGATAATTAAGTGCCAAGATCTAAAATTATCTAATTCATATAATCAATTTAATGAGAGCTTAAAAAATGAGAAGACTGGATCCCGTGTGGTCCATGAGGGCTTCAGTAAGTACGGGATACTGGTTAAGAATGTGTGTCCTGGAATCAGAGCATCTGGGATTAAAACTGTTGGCGTTAGCGTTCGCTTCTGTCCTGTAACCATTATACTGAAGAAACTCTTGCCCTTGCATGTGTGTGCTTGCATGTGCATGTTTGCATGCATACTCCTTTGACTCCTCCCAGCCTCAGACAGCACTCAGTAAATAAAGCATGCATATGCATAGCGGTTAGTTATATCGCTGTCCCAGGGCTACCATGCCCAGTGATTTGATGGAGCATCTTTCTGGGTATTTCTGGGAAGGTATTTTGTAGATGCAATTGAGATAATCATCAGTTGACTCTAAGTAAAGGAGTTAAGTCTTGATAGTCTCGGTGGGTCTCATTTAACAGGACTTAAATGACATTTCCTACAGGAGGGGAACTTCTGCCATCAGACTGTGACATCACTGCCTGCTCAGTTTCCACTTCATGGTCTGGCTTGCAGAATTCAGAACTGCCAGCACTTCTGTCATGCGAATCAGCATGATTCTCTTCAACCAGACTAATGTATCTTGGTTTCCCTTCCTCTGTCTTTCCCTTCCCGATCCTGAATCTGAAAGTACAAGCTTCAAGGAAGTCAGAAAATTTGTACATGGAGAAACCGGTTGGTTGAGCACAGGGTGTCCATGTTTTTTTTTTTTTCCCCTCTATTTTCAAGGAAATGGTAAGAAAAGCTAGGAGTGACTATTCATGACAGCACTATGGAGACATTAGCAATATTGTGTTGGTGGCTCCATGGGATGCAGCACGCAGCAAGATCACATGTGGGTACATAAGGACCAGTGGGATGCGTGCGATTCCTCTGGCAGACTTCTGTTGTTATCCAGGTTCTGGAGATGAAGGTAGGCGAGAATTCTACCACTGAACCACCCGTGTACTTCTGGAAGTGAAGGAAAGAGCTTCTTTAGCTTACATTATTAGCATTGTGGGTAATTCTCAGTGCTATGAAATTCCTGCAGTGCTGCCTTGGTTGGAGTGAGGGCAACCTTGGGAAATCCTTCATTGTGTAAGAAATCCTCTTCGATTCCTTCCTTAACTTGGAGGGAGGAATAGCAGGTCATTGAAGATCTTCAGTCCAATTTCCAGCATGGTCTTGAGGTTCTTGTAGGCATCTTAACTGAACCATAATGATAGCTGTCAAATTATCCTACCAACTAGACTTTGGAGATTTTTAGTATCTCAGGAATGCTCAAGTTTACGTTGCACCAATATTACATTTGTACTGGAGTTTAGGACATGTGGGTCGGAAAGTACCAAAGGCAAGATCAATTTATTGACACCAGTGTCCTAGTTTCATGTCTGTTGCTATTATAACAAATTCTGACCACAAGCAACTTGGGGGAGAAAGGGTTAATTTGGCTTACAATTTCAGGCCCAGTATAGGAGAGAAGTCAAGGAAATGAGACCCTGAAACATTTAGTAACATTGTATCCACAGTCCAAAGTAGCGAGTAATGGACTTGCCTACTTGCTTGCTTGCATGTGTTCAGCTCAGTTTCTCCAGATTTAAATAGTAGCGCCTAGGGAATTGTGCCACCCACAGTGGTCAGTGCCTTCCCATATGCATTAACTTAATGGACACAATCCATCACAGACATACTCACAAACTCCAGGTGACTGTAGGTTGTGTGAAGTTGACAATTAAAGCTAACCATCACATCCTGTGTATTAGTTAGGTTAGTACTGCTGTGAGAAAACCATGACCAAAGCAACTTGTTGAGGAAAGGGTATATTTGGTGTTATGCTTCTATATCTTTGATCATCACTGAAGGAAGTCAGGACAGGAGCTCAAACAAGACAGGAACCTCGAGGCAGGAGATGATGCGGAGGCCATGGAGGGGTGCTGCTTATTGTCTTGCTCCACATGGCTTGCTCAGCCTGTTTTCTTACAAAACCAAGGACCACTAGCCCAGGGGTGGCCCCACCTATAATGAGCTGGGCCCACCTACATCAATCACTAATTAAGAAAATGCCCAATTTTCTTAGAACCGACCTACAACCCTGTCTTATAGAGGAATTTTCTCCATTGAGGATCCTTCCTCTCACATGACTCTAGACCAGTGGTTCTTTTGGGGATCAAATGATTTGGGGATCAAATGACCCTTTCACAGAGGTTGCCTAAGATCACTGGAAAACAGATATTTGCATTATGATTCATAACAGTAGCAAAATTACAGTTATGAAGTAGCAATGAAGATAATTTTATGGTGGGGGGCTACCACGACCTGGTAAACTGTATTAAGGGTCACAGCATTAGCAAGATTGAGAACCACCGGTTTAGACCATGTCAAGTTGACAGCAAAATAGCCAGCACACCCAACTAGCTATCCTATGGGGCCCAAGGACAAAGCTGGAACCGACACTGAACTACCACATTACTCTTATGGTGTATATATCTCTTGCAGACACCGCAGAAAGCTAGGCAGCTGTGTCAGTGCAGGCAACTCTACCTGGACAATGAATAGACATCATGTGTACTTGATTTTTGTTTTGTTTTTTAGGTCCCGGGGATTTATCCTGGAGCCACCTGAGTTATAGCCTTGGCTCTAAACTTTGATTCTGTAGTAAAAATGCCAAAGGAATCAATGATGCTAATAACTAGGGAATCAATCTTTCTAATTGCCCTACAAGGACACCAGAGTATGCTTAAAAGGTACCTAGATGTTACACAATTTCATAATTGTGCCTCTATCTGTATATGTTGTTTATAATAACACCATTGCTGTGTGAATGGTTAAAGGAGTCAATGAGTTGAGGTAGACTCTGTAACCCGAAGGCTGCAGAATCTAAAACAAGAAAATGGTAGGTAGCAAAAATCAAGAACAAATAGCGAATGTGTTTGTAAGGGCCTCTTTTCTCCTTCCTCTGTAGTGATTTAGAAAGAGTGTTAGTAATCAAAAGAGATGCAGAAACTGCGGATTCAGATTCAGATCCAGATTGCAGTTGTGTGGGTTCTTAGTGATGATCCAGGCTGACTGTGAACAATGAGCTCTTTCAGCAGTGACTGGGCTGTTCAGGAATCTGGAGAGAGACAGAGAACGCCCTCTACACCTGTTCCCATTTCATGGCTGGAGAGACTATCCCTTTAAGGAAAGCCTTCAAGGGACAGAACCCAAGAACGTAAATAAACCTGAGGGTGTTACCTTGCTCTCTAAAGAAGGTCAGTGTCTCTTATGCCTCTTGAAGATTCGGAAGCGTGTTTTCCTTCTTTAATCATGGTCATTATTGGGGGGAATGATTGAAATTTTAATTATTAAATAGAAGGGAATGCAGAGTGCTTTCACAGAGCACACAGCGTGCGAGGCCATCAGCTCGGCTGCCTTGAACCTGGAAGCTGTGGTGACAGCCTGTGACCCCTGCCGTGGCAGAGGGAGCAGTCTGTCTCCCTCCCATGGCTGCCTGTCTCCTAAAATGTCTGCATGCTGTGTGCTGCTGAGGCAGTGTTTAGACCAAATGCTCCATAATGGGAAAACATCAATTATTTCCTTCCTCTAGTCAAATGATGTACGACTGCCCTTGATTTAATAAGGAAGGAGCATTTCTGAGGCATGCAAACATTTGAACCATGGAGCACAGAGGCTACGCTGAAAGTGTTGGGTTGGTTTCTTCTTTTGCAGCCCACTGGATGCCAGCTTTGTGCTCATGATGATGCAGGACTATGGCTGGTCTCCACCTCTGCTGAGTCTCGCCCTCTCTGTGGGGCTGTTTAGTGGGCAAGGCAACCTTGTCCAGTGAGAAATGCCTATTTGTAAGTGGTGGGTGAAGAGAGATGCAGGTCTGTCTGCCTCTTCGGTACTTTGATGGAAAAGTCTTACAACCACCAGGAGCCACTCTTTTTAAAGCTATAGTGGATATGAGTTGTATGTCACAAGTCTCTGTGTCTGCCTTGGTTGGAGGAAGGAAGGCCAATAGCCACCCCTGGAAAGGATTTGGAGGCATGGCTGAGCTCACTGGGGATGGTTAGCACCTCTGTGCCCTGGAATTGGTTCCTGCTATCTGGGGGGCTCTCAAGGTGACCTAATCACCAAAGGAAGCCACTGTATAGGGTGAAAGGTTTGCTTTAGCCCTAGGCAAGCACCAGAATACAAGTAAGATTTGCCTCCTAGGCTGGCAACACTGGAAAGCAGGTCACATTTTATACTGTACCTTTGTGGGGTTCATTTTTGCGAGGGGGCAAACTACAAGAAACACTTTCACTTCTCTCCATAAAGAACACATCCTAAGCCAGGTGTGGTGGTGCACACCTTTAATCCCAGAACTTGGGAGGTAGAAGCAGACAGATCCCTGTGAGTTTGAGGCCAGCCTGGCCTACGTAGTGAGTTCTAGGACAACCAGAGATACATAGTGAGTTAGCCCCCGTCCTCTTCCCTCCTTCTGCCTCTGCCTCTGCCTCCTGTATTCCTGTCTCTCTCTCTCTGTCTCTCTGTCTGTCTCTGCCTCTCTCTCTCTCTCTCTCTCTCTCTCTCTCTCTCTCTCTCTCCTCCCTCTCTCCCTACCCCCACTCTCTGTTGGTTTGAATATGCTTGTTCCATACGGAATGGTACTGTTAGGAGAGGTTATCTTGTTGGAAGAAGTGTGTCACTGTGCGGACGGGCTTTGAAGCTCTGCCCAGTGATGGGCTTTGAAACTCTGCCTAGTGCAGAAGAGTCAGTCTGCTCCTTGGCATCCTTTGGATGAAGATGTAGAACTCTCAGCTCCTACTGTGCCATGCCTGCCTGGATGCACCATGCTCCTGCCTTGATGATAATGACTGATAATGGACTGAACCTCTGAACCTGTAAGCCAGCCCCAATTAAATGCTGTCATTATAAGAGTTGCCTTGGTCATGATGTCTGTTCACAGCAGTAAAACCCTAACTAAGACTCTGTCAGTCTGTCTGTCTGTCTGTCTGTCTGTCTCTCTCTCTCTCTCTTTCACACACACACACACACACACACACACACACACACACACACACACACACACAAGCCAACAAGCAATCAAAGAACAAAATCCCACAAAAAATTAGAAACCTACCATTGTAGAAGATATACCTATCTTCCTACAGTATTTGTGCCTACACACATATATAAAAACTAAAAAAAAATTGGAGTTATCCTAGAACAGGACAACAGCTCTACTAGACACCATAAGCTAATAAATAAAAATTACAGCACCAGGAATAGGTTACTTCTTTCGGAGTTTTTGACCAGTGAGGTTTCATAGACGCCCAAACACTACAGGCTTCTGCCATTGCTCTTGGTTCCCCTGAAGAACTTGATGGTGAGACCCTAATGCTTCAGCTACCATATATTTGAGGCATAGAACATGGAGAAATGAGAAGCTTCATTCATACTGGGTAGCTTTCATAGCGCTGGAAGGTGCAATGTAAGCTACCAGAGGAGAAAACGGATCATCAGTCATACCCAGCTTTGAACCCTGGGAGCTACAGTAATGGTGGGCTTGGCAACTCATGCACCCAGTGCAATAGTGGCATGGATATCACGGCAGCCACCAGCCACTTTCTGGTTGCATTCAAGTCCTATTTTATAAAATACAATCCATACTTGGCATCATTAGCAGGCTAAGAACCTGGAGCAGGAAATGTCAGAGACCCTCAGGGAGAATCTACTATTATTAGTCTGCTAAGTGGATATAGCATTAAACTGACTTTCAATGACTTATTGTTATACCCATAGAACAATGCATCTCTTGTCCCCATACATTATCTGAGGAGCTTCTATTTTGCAGTAGATAGTGATTTGCATAGAGCCCCACAACTGTCCAACTGTCCAATGTGCAGAAAATAAGACTGCAGTATGTTCAGAATGGATATATATATATATATATCTCACCATGCCTTATTCTTTGCATCTTCATGGAGTATTTTTACCTATAAGCTATCATAAAAATCTAATCCACATAGAGGTGAAAAGAGAGACCAAATAATTTATTTTATTCTTATTGATCTCTCTCTCTCTCTCTCTCTCTCTCTCTCTCTCTCTCTCTCTCTCTCTCTCTCTGTGCATGTGTATGTGTGTATTGTATTGTGTGTGTGTGTGTATGTGTATACACATATATGTATGGGTATCTGCTGAGGCAAGAAGAAAGTACTAGTTCTCTTGAAGCTGGAGTTTCAGGCAGTTGTGGGCTGCCCAATGTGGGTTCTAGGAATCAAACTCTGATCTTCTGGAAGAACAAGTGCCCTTAACTCCTGAGTCAATCTTCCAGCCCCAAATCATTTACATTGAACAAATTTACCTGTAGAGTATTCTTCTAATTCTAAGCACACATCTAGAGAAGACCCAGATTTTCAGTGATTGCTGCCAGTTTTTCTGTTGAAATACCATACAGGGAGGTATTTGAGAATCTGGTTTGTATTCAGGTAACATTGTAGCATATGTTCTACTGTTTCCTAGAAGCTAATGACTAGTTAAATTAGTTATATGGCTCAGAGCAAAGTAAAGGTGGTTGGCAGGTTTGACCAGGGTATCTTTTTGGGAAAATATTCCCTTAAGTTAAATAACACTGTGATGTTCTATCAGCAGAATACCCAACCCTTATTGAAAAGGTCGACTTTTAAATGTCTCTCCAGGGTAATTATATTTAAAAGGGAGAATCAAAATGTAACATGTCACAAATAGAGTTTTGACTTGAAGAAAAATAAGCAGAATTAGTTGGAAATTGTTGCCAAAACATTCTGCAGCTGGAAAATATGACTGACTCTCTAGAGACTTTAACAATAAGAAAAAGATGTATTTTGCATCCTAAAGTTTGGCGTATATGAAATAATTATTTTAGTTGAAAATTGTCTCAATAGAGTCTATATGGAAAGTACATGGCCTGATGCTAAGGGCATTTTCTGTTTCTTCTGGATTCCTTTACTCAGTTTGTTTGTGTCCCTGATGGAGAATTTACTATATAAACAAGACACCATGGCAGGCCCTGGGGCACAGGGATATTTGAAATCCCTATGTGTTCTAAATTAATATGTACTAAAGGTACCAAGAGATGTGTGTGTGTGTGTGGGGGGGAGGTAAATATTTATCTAAGTACTATTTCAGGAGAGGGACTAACAGATGACTGAGTTCTACAAGGGTCCCAGGTCATGTGAACCCTGGTAGTTGGAATGGTCAGGTGTCTATGGAGAAAGTAGTCTCCTGTACCCAGTAGGCTGCTTGAGGTGGCTTGCCTCTGGGGGACACACTAAATGCTCCTTTCAGCAGATGCCTCTCCCAACTCCTGTCCCTCACTTGGCCAGGATGCCAACGCTCTCCCAGATTTCAGTATCTTGGTGGTTTGGGTTATTTTGGGCTCATCTGTCTCCACCCTGCCCCATTTACTCTAGCTTTAGGCATTCTGTAAGTTGTCTGAGTCCGAGAAGGTACTGGAAACCAACCATGACTGTTTAAATCTGCTCCCTCACACCATGGGAAGTGCTTTGTGCTAGTCCTGAAAGGCCCTTTGGACTGATATGTGCACAAGATTCCCTCTCTGACTACTCTGGTATTCAGATAGAGAATATTCTAATTTCTTGGTCCTTATGGACCAAAACTTTATGTTGAAAGGCTAAATGTCTGATTCAGTAGGAATCAGAAAGTCAATAGAATGGAAGACTGAGAAATTTTGTTCAAAGTCAGCCATACGTGAAGCAACATCTGAGCCCCACACATAGAGCTGCAAGGGCCAGGAATCCTGTACAGGTGCCTCAGAGGACAGTCCTTACCTATTGATGACATTTCCCCCGCCCTGTTGAACTTAATTAAGCCTAGAAATTACTTTTGTCAGTATTTCCGCCTCGTCTTAGAAACACCCACATCCGACTCCCCTGGTTGTCAAGATCTATCTCATCCTTGTCCCTCCCGAATAGGAGACTTCCTAAAAACACTACTTGTGGAATGAGATGAGCTCATTTGAATCCTGAGGTTTGACAGGCTCTGGCCAGCACGTGCTCCATCAGACGCAGCACTGTGATCTGGACACGTGACACCTGTAGCATCCACAGGAACGGTGTTTATTTGGGGCCCATTTTTATTAGGTTTCTTATCTTTATTACTGAGTTGTGTCTTCATATGTTCTGGATATTAGCCCTTTGCCAGATGTGATAGAAAATATATTTTCTTGGTGGATGATGGTTTGCATTTTCATTTTCTTGAGCTATCTTTGAAAGAGTAGTTTTGATTGAAATATTTGATACAATTCAATTAATCTGTTTTTTTTTTCCTTCTGTGTTCTGTATTTCATCTACTTCAGGCTGACAAAGACCAGCTCCATGATTTCTGTTAGAAGCTTTATAGTTTAGGCTCTTGGATTTATGCCTGCAGTCCTGTCTCACTGTGAAGCTCTGTCAACAAAACTCACTCTGTAGACCAGCATGCCTTGAACTCACAGAGATCTATCTGCCTGACTCTGCCTAGGTGTGTGTCACTACACCTGGCTAAAAAAAGATAGAAAAAAAGATTTAATTTTAAGTGTGTATGTGTGTGATCCTGTGTGAGTTTATGTCCCCAGGAACCACCTTGGTATCTTTATAATGATGACTTGATCATGTATGTGTGAGTTCTGGGTTATTTTTTCTCTTTATGTCTGTCCTTCCACTGATGATAACTATATGTGTCACTCAGGCATGCAAGGAGAAGAAAACCAAGCAGAGGATGCTGTTGTTTCCTTGTTAGCCTGAGGAGACAGATTTTGGAAGTTCTGGTGTTCAAGTAGAATACCGGCATGAAGAGAGGATTCTGGGAGTTGTAGAGGTCTGTATAGAAGTCCTAGGGGGACACAAGTGTGGGATGAAGAAGAAGAATCTCCTGCCTGCAGCCCATAGGAATTCAGCCAGTGTCCTTTTCCTGCCTGGTCCATGCTTGCCTGTTTTTTTTTTTTCAAGACTCCAGGAATAAAGCCCAAACAAAACAGTATCTTAGAAGAAACAAGGAATTGACATTGACTATCCAACCAATACCTGCATGTAATAAATGATGGCTGGTGGGTTTTTCTAGTTAAGTTTAATATATATATATAATTCTACTCTGTCTATTGCTTGAGTTACTTACTTGTAGTCAAAGGCTTTCTGATAGTTTCTGAAGATTAGTTCTAACTCTGGCACGTGTACATGTCTCTTACTTCACGAAGGGGGATGTTAATTGACAAATCACAAATAGTACGGTATTTAGTCTACGTAGCTCTAACTTGCCAAGGTTTATGGGAAAGAGGTATACAGCCAATAGCACTCTTCTGAATCTAAGATTCCATCAACAGTTACTCACTCAGGCACATATCTCCCTATGCAATGTTCATTTAGAGCATTCATTCATATTGTTAATTTTGTACATAATATTTTATTGTCTCTCTTTGTATTAATATGGGAGCCAGGGAGAGGAGGGAAATTGAGTTTGTAAAGTTAGTATTTCTCTTTTTTGAAAAAAAGGTATTATTATTATTATTATTATTATTTTTTTGAGATACAGTCTCTCTGTATAGCCTTAGCTGTCTTGGAACTTGGTCTGTAGACTGGTCTAATTTTGAACTCACAAGAGATCTGCCTGCCTCTATTTTCTAAGTGATGGGACTAACAGTGTGTTCCACTACACCAACTTCGGTTTATTTTATTGTATTTTAATTGTGTGTGTGTGTGCATGTGTGTACATGTATATGTGTTTATTTGTGTATGTGTGAGTGTGTTTTTGTATATGTATTTGTGTGTATGTGTGTAAGTGTGTTTGTGTGTTGAATTGTGTATGCATGTGTAGTGCAGATTTCTGTCTGTAGAGTCTAGAAAAGTGTATTGGATTTCCTGGAGTTGGAGTTACAAGCAGTTGTGAACTGTCTGGAGATGTGGGTTCTGGGAACAGAACTTGGGTCCTCTACAAGGTTAATATGTGCTCATAACCATGGAGCCATCTCTCCAGCTCCTCAAAGCTAGTATTTTCTGCCAACTAATGAACAGACTTATTGGAAAGCTATTGAAGACAGCATCAGAAGGAGAATGCTCCTAGGGCCTCTTACTATTCTCAGCCTGTGTACAGCCATCTCACTTTCTATGATAACTGGGAAAAGTTACACAGTAGTCTTCTTCTATCTCATTTTGTTTGTTTCTGGTCACAGAAATGAAGCATTATTTTTAGGGCAAAAGTAAGAAATCTAGTCAAGAGACACAGCCATTCAGGCACACAGTCCTTGTGAAGAAGCCTGCCTTTCTGCCGAGCTCCTGTTATTAGAAACCCCGCTTGCTGCTCAGTGGTTGCTGCTGGCTCCTTCTTCTTGCCTCTGGATTAAGAAGCCTCTCTCATTACTGCTCATCAGAGTCCTGCTGTTTCAGGAGCCATTTGTGCTGATGAATAGCTTTCTTTTTTAACACACTGGAAATGCAGCGTTTGGAGAGGGGCTTCTCTCATCCATTGCTACAGCTGTAACCGTCATCTCTGTATTCATCCATCAGTCAACGCTATTGAGGATGGATGGTGTGTCTGGCGCTGTGTGTCGTTTAATACAGATACGTATAGTACTGACACAGTTCCAGTCCATATAGGGCACATAAATCACTGAGTTCTTAGGAGTTCAGTTTGACATACCACCAGCTATCTGTATAATAGCAGTGTAACTAGTGAGATAAGCATGTAGACCAGTGGTAAAGCCTCAAGCGTTTTGTTTGTAGTATCTTAATGCTAGCAACACAGAAACACATGGTATGCTAGGGGGTGCAGGTTGAGAGGTACTGGGGCACAGGGAAAGCTCCCTGAAGATGAGGACGCTTGAGGTGACTCTCAAAGGATGTGGAGAAGCCAGCTTGGAGTGACAGCAATTGCAAACGCCCACTGCACAATCACGCTCTGCTCCTTCCTCATCATCTCTGAACTCAGCAAAGACTCCTGGCTGCAGCCTTGTCTGTGTTCAGTCAGAGAGTTGTTAACAGGGGCTTTCTTGAGGGATTCCAGGAAGTATTGTGTGCAGACAGGTGGTCTAAAAGGAGGAGTGCTCATGGGTGTTCCTGTAGCTCTTAAGCCATCCCTCAAATTCTTAGGCCCCGGCTTCTTTTGTATAGCACAGATGAGCTTACATGCTTTCTAACATACTTAACTTCCACTTTCTTTTTGAGAGCCAAAGCTTGACCATTCACCTGAAAGCAGCCCACTTGATAAAGTAGGTAGGAAAAGAGGTCGGGGGGAAAGCCTTGCAGAGAGAGAATGGAGGAGGGGGGTGTCATTGAGAAGCCACAGCACAGAGCAGTATCATGTAAGGTGGATACTACAGTGTTCTGGTAGTCATAAGTATAGCGTGGCAGCCAGAGCCTTGTAGAAAGTGCAGCTGGGGTGGTAGATGGGAGGTCTTCCAGTGGCAGGCTAAAGAAACTGTATGTGATGCTCCAGGGTGGTTACAGGATGTCAAGCTCACACCTTCCACTTAAAAACACAGGCTGGGAGGAGGGAGAACAGATGACCCGTGTAGGAGAGTCTGGGGGTTAATCTAATTAACTATGTACACGGATGGGCACAGCACTCTTCTGATACATGCAGTAAGAAGGTGGGATAGTTCAGGTGTTATGGTGAGCTGAGGGGGCAGAACTGAACATGTCCTTAAAGAGTAAATTTAGAAATTCAAAAGGCAAACAGATAACTGGGAGTGACAGGCATCAAAACACTGGTTACTTTGGATTGAGATGAGATGCAGGGAGCCTTCTGGAATGCTGGGAATTCTCAGGGATTAGATACAGCAAGCAGAATCAGAATGTGATCATGCTGTTTATGGGGGAAGGGATAAATGGAAAAGAGTGATGTCACAGGCCAAAAGGTATCTTAACTCTACTGTTCCCCATTCTACGCACCTCTGTGTCACATGCCAGTGCCCTGTGTCTCATCTGCCACAGTGGAAGAGGTATTGGGGTGCCCACCCTGGGCAAAGAGAGAGGAATGGGGTATGTTGAGGTCAAGAAGTGTCTTAGTTAGGGTTTCCATTGCTGTGAAGAGACAACATGGCCAAAGCACGAAGTGGAAAGTTCTAGTTTCTTTGGCAATTTGGTTATGTCAAATGTCGTCTTGCTGGAACACACAGGTGAAAGGATGTCTTGCTAAAGCAAACATGTAAAAGACTGTTTTCCTGAAGCAGACACAGGTGAAAGGATGTTTGGATATAGCAAACACATGAAAGGACCCTTGATGAAGGAATGTAAATATGACCCCACAGTCAGTGGGAGATGAGCACCAAGCCTTGGTTTGGTTTGCTCTGCCTTGTTACTCTTCACTAATGACATGCATGTATTGGTTCGCCTTACACAGAGCTGTTGAGCTCAACTTGTGATAACACCGCCGTTGAGAGAAACTTGCCCAAGAACTGCTGATGATGTTCCTGAGGCAGCTTGCTGCTTCTGCGGCCTCGCCTCAGGCTGGTTGGTGAGCCTGACAGTTGCTTCAGGATTGAACTACAGCTGCCTGGTGTCTGCTTGCTGAAAGGACTGGCCTGTAGCTGCTAGGTCGCATTTGATGCTACAGGACTGAGCTGCTGCCAAAGAAGATCAAGCTCGCCTCCTAAGAACTATCGCTGAACAGGTCCACTTCCCCCTCATCCTGATAACTTTTCTCCTCCACTACCTCTGCTGGGAGGCAGGCTAGAGGAGAGGTTAAGCCATTCTTAAAAGTAGGTTGTAAAACATTTGTGTCTACAAAGGCAAGTCTTATAAAGGCAAGCATTTAATTGGGGCTGGCTTTACAGTTTCAGAGGCTCTGTCCATTATCATTGTAACAAGAAGTGTGGTGCTGGAGAAGGAGCTGAGAGTTCTGTATCTCATTCCAAAGACAAACAGAAGACTGGTTTCCAGGCAGCTAGGAGAAGGTTCGCAAAGTCCACCCCCACAGTGACATACTTCCTTCAACAAAGCCACACCTCCTAATAGTGCCACTCCCTGGGCCAAGCATATTCAAACCACCACAAGAAGTTTAAAATTATAGAAATAAATTTCATATTACAGTTTGGTACAAAAGGGATGGGGTGACTGAGACAGATTATGTTCAAAATAGGAACCTAAGGACCCAATGATGTAGGGTCAGTCTCAGGAGAGGGGGCAAAATGATTCTGGAGGGAGGACTGGATGGATTCCTCGGGTTGCAGGCTGATGTTTTTGTGCAACCAATATAAGAATAAGCAAGAACTGGCTCTAAAATTGGATTCTACTTATGCTTTATGCAAGCAACTCAATTTCAGGTTTGTGTGTTCTATATTGCCTGTCTGTTTGTAGTTCATTACAAAGGCTGGGCAAGAGTGCCCGGCGAATGGTGTTACCCTGGCAACTCTGGGGAGACTGATGTGGTCCAGAAGGGGAGAAGCAGCTTCACTGTTCAGAGTGGATATATCAGGACCTTCAGGCTCATGATGAGGTAAGATGAGGAAAAGCACTCTGTCCATATGCACTGCATCAGTGCCACCTGTGACTCACCACAAAGACCAGACTCTGAACCAAGATATTGGCTCTTGAACAACCTTGAGCTGTCAGTCCCAACACAAATAAACATCTTAAAAGCAAGAGACACCTCCACCTGATATATGATACCCACAGTCCTGCCTCTGCTTGTCCACATGTATTTCTGGACTGTTTGGCAGCTTAAGATTTGGTACAGAGGACAGGGCAGAGCTCATACATGATATTGGTGGGTGCCATGAAGCCATCCTTCACAGGACTGCTCAGTGTTCAGAATACTCCAGAATGACAGACAGAGGATTTTAGCTAAGTATAAAGAAAAGCATTATGAAGATTAGAAGTGTTTACAAAATGCAATACGTGCCTCAGAAGAGAGAATGTCTTGATTCCAGAAAGTGTTGAAGTTTAAAGAAAGCTGGGTGGTGATGACGCACGCCTTTAATCCCAGCACTCTGGAGGCAGAGTCACGTGGATCTCTGAGTTCGAGGCCAGCCTAGTCTACATAGTGAGTTCTAGGACAAGCAGGGCTACACAAAGAAACCCCGTCTCGGGGGGGGGGGGGAAAGCCAAATGTCACCCCTACTTGAGTTTGAAAGGGCCAGATAATATTTGATAAGTGCTCCAAGAAGACATCAGATGGAACTGGAGAGTTCCCATACTCCCTCCTCCCCTCTTCCTCCCTCTCTTTCCTCTTCCTCCTTTCCTCCTCCTTTTTCTCTTTCTCCTCTTTGAGACAGGATCTCATATATATCAGGCTCTTTTTGAACTCACTCTGTGAACTGGTAGAAAATATTTGGCAAATCATTTATGTGACTAGAGATTAGTATTAAGCAATATGAAGAATGCATACAGTTCAGTAGCAATGCTACAATTGCTATTAACAATAGGAACCTGGTTAAAATTAGGCAAAGGGCCTCAGTGGACATTCTCCAAAGAAGGCACAGAGGTGGTCAACAGACATATGAAAGCATGCTCAATATCACTAATCATCAAGGAAGGTAGAACTTGAAACTTGCCCTTACCACATGCATGGGTCTTATATATATGTATATGATGTATATGGTGTATATGGTGTATATGGTGTATATGGTGTGTATGGTGTGTATGGTGTGTATGTTGTGTATGGTGTATATGGTGTATATGGTGTATATGGTGTATATGGTGTATATGGTGTATATGGTGTATATGGTGTATATGGTGTATATGGTGTATATGTATATATATAATTCAGGCTATTAATGAGACTTCATGAGGTCTGTGTGTTTGAATGAGGAAAAATTATGTACTCCATTTCATTAACCTCTAGGTGAAAATTCTCCTTTCTTTCAACACGCATGTCGTATTAAAATGCTCTCAATATATGCATAGATGGAAGGTATATGTTGAAAGGAGTGTGTTTATGTTTAGAGACTCATTTCCATCATACCTAGTTTGGATATGTAAATACTACAACATCTAAGCAAAAACCTCAAATCTGAAATACTTCTGGTCCTTCCCGAGGGTGTCCTCTTGTCCCCATCCTTTGCGTACCTCTGTCTCTCTCCCTCATGTGTGTGCCATGTCAGAAACAGACAGACATGTGTTCTGTTTTTCTATAGTTGGAATTTGTTTGAATAATAGCACATTCATAAATTTTGTTGGCTGCAGTCTGACAGGTATACCGGTTTCTCTGGATAGCTGGCTGTTGGCACACAAGTTCTTTTATTACGATCTTAACTACTAATGTTAATTCTCAACCATCATATACCAAATATATCCACATGTATTTATACAGAGCAGGGCTACTTCAAAGATGTTAGGGAGGCTGCTGCTGAGTTCAAGATGTTCAAGGGAGCATTCCTCCAGGCAGAGACAGAAGGCTGATTGAGATACAAAGAGGGCCTCTGTGGGGCTCAGCAGTGGGGACTAAGAAGGGCTGAAAGCCCTGCAATAGAGTTCTCTGTATGCTGGTACATATCCCTAATGGTCAGTGGAAGCTGCAGATATGGCTATCTTCCTCTTTAGGGGATCCAGGTGACCATGTTTCAGGACTATGACCTGTGCCAGGACTGGTAACAAGTCCTCAGTTCAGGTACTTGTAAGTTTCTGGACCTGTTTTCTTCTGAGGCTTTAATATGCTTACGTGTTCTCACACTGCTCAACAGGCTTTGGTAAGTTTATAGGTGGTATACTTTTTACCTTTAGGAGTGAGCCGTTTGTCAACCGGTGCTTTGTGGACTGTCTGTAAAAGTGTTATTTATGTGTACAGCAAAGAAATGGGTGGCTTGCCTCTGCATTTGCATTAAGAATATATTCAAAGCCAGGCAGTGGTGGCACACACCTTTAATCCCAGGACTAGGGAGGCAGAGGCAGGTGGATCTCTGAGTTTGAGGTCAGCTAATCTATAGAGTGAGTTTTAGGACAGCCAAGACTACACTGAGAAACCCTGTCTCAAATAAATAAATAAATAAATAAATGAATAAATAAATAAATAAGAAAAGGAAGGAAGAATGGTTCAAATGCTGTCTGTGAAATGGAGTCTCCCAGGGCAAGGTATAAAAGTCATGTGAAAAGTCATTGCTTTCCACAGTATGGAGGAAATTGGTGCAGGGCACGGGCTGATGTTTGTATCAACCCACCTCTGTCTACACACATATACACAGACAGTCACAAAGCTGGCCGCAAACTCACAACGTTCCTGCCGTAGCTCACTGAGTGCTAGGATTATAGGCATGCACTGTCACTGGTTTGGTTTCTGGTAAGGGATATCTAATTTGTGTCTTAAATACACCGATTTGTTATTTAAGGCGTTAGTAAAGGAATGCATTGTAATCTATTTAATCTACTTTTATTATTTTGAAAACTATGTTTCCTTCAACTTTCATGTGTTTTATTTTATGTATTTAAAAATGGAACTCAAGATAGAGTCTGAATTTTCTACCAAATTGCCAAAAGGATTCATCCATGCAGTAGCTAAGGACACTTACTGTCAGTGTCAGAATTTCTACTAAGAAAACCATGAGATTCTGGAGAAGAGCTAATTCTGTAGAAAGTTAGAATACAAGGAGGTTAGTGAAATTTCCCCTCTTAAGATCCTGCCTGGTGGATTATTATTTTCCACTGTAATTGGGATATGGTTTAAAAGAAAACCGTGAGTGCAAACATATCACACACATGTCTCTGAGAAAATCCAAATATTTATGCTTTCAACTTATAGTCAAAGATACTTCTTTCAAGCCTGAGATATTATTGAGAGCCCCACTGGTGATGGTGGTGATTAAAGGGGGCTTTAGAAATGGCTTCCAGGGAAGGAGCAGCTGCCTGAACGTCTGGGAGGTGGGAAGGATGCCACCATGTGTTTCTGTGACACTTGCGGTTCAGTCACACAGCGATTGATTTCTGAGGACACCGGAAATGTGCTGGGATGAAGGTGGAATTTCTACACTCTCTGGCTCTAACTGGGACATTGCATAATTTCGAAGAATTGAGGCTGGGCTTCACTGTCTCACTTCGTCTGAGAAGTTATCTAGCATGAAAAGGAACGGAACAGAACGGAACAGAGAGGCGGCTTGCCGGGGAATTGCTAATAGAGTCACCGGCGGGGAGCTGAGGTGAAACGGCTTTGATACAAACTAACACACGCAGTTCTAATTAGTAAAACAGGCATGGCAGTGAGCTCGGTGTCTGCTAATTAACTCGGATGTTGCTGGGTAGCCCTGCTTCCCCAGAAAGAGCCAAGAGCACTTAACTCACCAGTGTGGTTAATTATTAGAGAACATTGTTCCTATGTAATTTCCCATCCAGTACTTCTGCTTTAAGCCTTAAAAACATCAAGTGACACGTCTTACAGGCTATGGCAAGCTTGTGCCAGGGATGAAATAGAGGGGCTGGGTGTTTCACTTAGTACCAGCTAAATGAACAAGGTGGTGAAGAGCTCTTTCCTTCTCTCCGATGCAGCATGGTAGAACAAAATTATCTACCTTTATTTGGGGGGAGGTCAGAGATAGAAAAGGGCAGTCTGCTGTGTTGGGTTAGGTAGGATACTCTTGTGTGGGTATGTGTGCACACAAACATGGCCACATGAGCATGTGTGTGCACGTGAGGCCAGAGGACATCCTTGAGTGTCCTTCTGGACTGCCCCCACCCTACCCTTTTTTCAGAAATGGTTTCTTGTTGTCCTGGAGATTGCTAAGCAATGCTAGGATGTTAGGATGGCTCGCCAGGGAGCCCCAAGGGGTCCATCCACCTGTCTCCACCTCCCTAGCACTGGGATTACAAACACATGACACCAGGTCCATTTTTTTTTTTTTAAAAATGGGTTTTGGGGATCAAACTCAGGTCTTCAAGCTTACAAGCCAAGTGCTCTCTCTCTCCAGATAGAATAATCTTTAGAAGGACTCTTACATTTTTCCTCTATGACAAGGGGAAGTTCTTAAAATTAGGAATAACCGGATGGATCATATGACTGCAGTGCATAAGCATTGCTGACACAGTTACACTGATATTAGCAATAAGTGTGGGAAGATGCTAGGACACATCCCTCTGGCTCTCCTCCCAGCAGACTGGAAGGGAAGTTCCTGTACTGTCCCATACAGATGGTGACCAGGTTCTGAGGCAGGAAAGAATCACATGAAATGTGGTCTTTAAAGGACAGCTTTGCCTGGAGAATAATTATAGTGTATTGGACCCAAACTGCAGCACTGACCTGATAGGCAAGACTCTCAGGAGCCCGGGGTAGGGGGGTGGAGGTTGGGGGTTGGGAGGAGGGAGAAAAAGTCTGCCTGGCAGGCAGAGTCAGGGCAGGCCAGGATTTGTTAACAGATTTCCTGGCCTGCTGAGGTATGGAACTGGTAAGAGAAGACGCCCTTGAGGCTGAAGATGAGGGGCTGAATAGTCTATTGACCTTGGTGGAAGGAACAACGAGGTTTTTGAGTGAGAACAAATGTCTTGTAGGCCCTCTTGGGAGTTTGCACTTATCCCACTCCCCGCAAGCAGGAGCTGGCTGGGGTAAGAGAAAGAGAGAGCAGAGAACGGAGTTGGGAGCCCGTGGGCTGGAGACAGGGTCTAGCCCTGGGGTCTGGGACTGTTCTCTGCTCTTCTGTTCTCCCCATGGCCTGGCCTCACTGCAGGCAGGGAGACACCTGAGCCAGCTCTGGCTTTCCCACATCTTAGACTGTGCTCTCCCACCCTCGGAGCAGTGTCTTGGTGCTTCTCTATGGCCTAGAACACGCCCTGGTGATTGTGTGGGATAAGCACAATCAAATGTGCTCTGCTGCTGTGGACTCGGGCCTACAGAGTATATTTCAACAAGTTGTTTCTGCTAGCTTGTGGCTTTGCTTCCCACAGTACTGTAGTATAAAAAGGCTATGAGAAATACAGTTGCTGCCGGTGTGGTATTGACCTACAGCCCTCCCATGAATGCTCTCTTGCATCTTTTTTCTGTCTTTCCTATAATCATCCTCACTTCCGCCTCAGAGGACTGTTTGACTTTGTACCGGCCGGACAGGTAGACAAGAGTCAGTCTCAGTGTCTTCCACCTTAGCTATTTTGAGTGACAGTATACACAGATAGGTTAAGGATGTCTTTTTTTAAGATCTTAAGATCTGGGGCCTGGCTAATTAACTCCTGAGTGGGCTCACCCCATAGAACAACTGAACAGTTTTTCAGATGAAAGCAAATGTGTCAGCAGGTGCTTCAGAATTGTGAGACAAACCAGCTTGCTTTGGGCAACCCCCCAAAGCGTGCTTCTCAGTGTATCTCACTATGTGTTGAGGATTTGTGTTCAGTCTGCCTCTCCTTATAGTGTGATTTCTACTGGAATGTGAGATTAGCATAGAATAGTTAAAATATTATATTGTTGAACAAATATGATAAGACAGTAGATACTATCCTCTATGAAATAAATAAAAATGTTTCACTACACTAGAGTTATAGAAATAATAATAATTGAATTAAAAATACCTTCCAATGACTATTAGGTAACTCAAAATAGCTGTTGAGTGGGCTCTGTAAAAAATTCTGGAAGACTTATCCCCTAGGAAAGTCAAGATTGTTATTAGGTACATTCATGCTGTGACAGAGATGATTGTCATGTATGTACACCAAACGGCTTCAATGATCTCTTATAACCAGCAACATGACTTCATGTCTTCTAATGTACTCTAATAAGTGGCCAGAAGAATATATCTTTATATACAAGATTTGGTTTTACATCGTTGCTTATACTAGTAATATTGTCCAGATCTTCATGTGTAGGTAGCTTATTAAGCAAATTATGCTGTATTCATAAAAGGGAACTGTATAGAATGGTTGGAGTGATTTAAAAGGTTATCAATTCTTAGAGAATTTGTTGCAATGTATTTTGATCATACTCCTGTATCCTTCCATAACTCCGCCCAGCTCCTCTCCACCTCCCTACCCACTAACTTCTCGTCTTTCATTTTAAAAAATAACTCACGGGGTCCAGTTTGTGCTGCCCGTGTGCTCCTGGGTGTGGGCCCATACTCGGGAGCAGGGCTGATCTACCGAGGTGCACACTTTTGAGAAAGACCGACTCTTCCTTCCCTAGAAGCTGTCCACAGTCTGGAGCTCTCCAGTTAGAGGTAGGGGCTGGTGAACCCCTCCCGGGGGCTCCATGCTGCACTGCAGACCCAGTCCATCTCATGAGCAACCGTAGCTGACGTGAGTCCATGAGCTGAGCAGTCCCAGCATGCTCATAACTGTTTTGCTCTGGTCCTCCATGACCTGTGGCTCTTACCGTCTTTCTGCCCCTTGCTCTGCACTGGTCCCTATGCTAAGGGATGCTGCGTGTCATAAAAACATACAATTTGTGGCCAAGCTGAAACTATGGATAAACTACAACAATGTGGGTGGAGCTAGAAAACACATTTTTGATATATAAACATTTTTTTGGGTAAATAACTGCTTAGTGGTTATGGTTCCCCTAGAACCTGAAACTGGGCTTCAAAGGAAGAGTAATGAATACTTAGGGGTGTTATACTGTTTTGTGATTGTTTTTCACAAAGATGGCATTTGAAATAAATTATTGTAGTGACATTTAACAACCACTTATTGTAGGAGGAGCTAATGTGGGAGGAGTTAGGAGATGAAGAGGAAGAGGAGGAGTAAGGAGGAGAAGAGGAAAAGGAAGAGGAAGAGCTAGGGGGAGGGAGAGAGAGAGAGGAGAAGGCGGATGTTCACGTGTCTGTAGCAGTCAAAGGTAGTTGGTATATTTAGGATGGGTATTGGGTTACACTTCTGATTGTATGGGTATCATGTTACTGATCATTATCCAATATATAAGCCTTTGATTAATCTTTAAGCATTAGAGTCTCATCTCTCTACTGGGCCCGCGTGGATGGCAGGATGATCTGGGCAATGCCCTGTCTTGCAGAGACAACGTGGAAGATTGGCAGAGCCATCTCCCATGCTGGCGTCTCGAGGGTGGCAGGGCTGGTGTTTCTTTCTGGCCATTTCTAGCTGTGGCACGCACGTGGCCTCCGTTGAGAAACATGGTAGCTGAGCTAGGCAGAGCAGCCACAGCTTAGACAGTCGGCTAAACCAGAGGCCGAGTTTAAATAATTACAACAATAACTTATAACATTGCATTTAATTCAACACTATGTACAAGTTTAAATGGATCACAAGGCTAATAGTTTTGAAAAAATTCAAGTGGGAGTATGCATCCTTAAGACACCTAGAAAAACAGAATGTGAAAGTGACCACACCAGCTTTATCTGCTTCCAGCTTGTTTGGATTTTGAGATCCACACTTTATCCGTGATACATGTGCTTTT
This sequence comes from Grammomys surdaster, assembly GCF_004785775.1. NCBI lineage: Eukaryota > Metazoa > Chordata > Mammalia > Rodentia > Muridae > Grammomys > Grammomys surdaster. Next base: position 2,595,757 of record NW_021604663.1, on the reverse strand, counting down.
GGGCCTGGGGGATTTGGCATGAAGGAAGCCCCAGGGATGGCTGAAGCGCTCCACTTTGTCTTGGAAGGGTTCTAATCTGGCACAGCACTGTCTTTCCCAGTACACGTTTCAGTTCATCTCTGCAGAAGGTGGTGCTCAAGATGATCTTGAACTTGACGGGAAATAGGAAAGGTCAAACTTCCTTTGGACAGTGCATTATCTCACCGCTGGGAAATTTAGGAAGGGAAAGACATTGTAGGTGGTACACTTCAATGAGTGGGTCACACACATCAGGGACCATGGGCCTGTTCCCTAGCTACTCCATCTGTCTGCCTGCCGGGTTCTGGCTCTTCTTACCTGCTGTGGAGTTAGACTAGGTATATGATTTGTTATAGATGGCTATGAGCAAGGTGACTGATGCCATTCCCTGGCCAGTGCTCCAGTCTTTGTGCCTTTCTTTTTAATGTAGTATGGAGTCAGGGTCAAAGGTCAAAAGCCTCCTTCAGCCTGCTGTACATACCTCATGCTTGCATGAGTGTGAACAAGAAACCTGGTGGCTGTCTTAGTTAGGGTTTCGATTGCTATGAAGAGACACCATGACTGAGGCAACTCCCATAATTGGGGCTGGCTTACAGCTTCACAGGTTCAGGCCATCATCATCATGATGAGAAACATGGCAGCATGCAAGCAGACTTGGTGCTGGAGGAGCTAAGAGTTTTGCATCTTGATCCGAAGACAGGCAGGAAAAGCAAGACTGTCTTCTGCAGGCAGCCAAAGGACAGTCTCATTTCATACTGGGTGGAGTCTGAGAATAGGAGTCCCCAAACTCTACCTCCATAGTGACACACTTCCTTCAGCAAGGCCACACACATTCCAACAAGGCCACACCTCTTAATAGTACCAATTCCTATGGGCTAAGCATATTCAAACCATCATAGTCGGTTAAAGCACTGAGACATCAAGGTGCTGAGTTTATTTTTCATTGCAGTGCTTTCTAGCTTCTCCTAAATACACTTTGCAGAGAATGGTGTAAAACACACACACACACACACACACACCATATTTTTTATTTACTTTGTGTGTATGTATGGTGTGTGTGTGAACTTGTATGTTTAAGGCACTGTGGTTTCAAAGTGTGTACTATCATCATTGTAATGTTTTCTACTTATCCTGACATACAACCTTGCGGAGCATGGTATAAAACACAAACAAACAGCAGAACCTTCTTTTCTTTTATTTACTTTGTATGCATGTGCGCATACACCCACACACACACACACATGTGCTTGTGTGCATGTGTGTATATGCATGGTTATCGGGCTGAGTCATGAGTAGCTTTACCCACGGAACCATCTTTCTGGCCACATACTCAAATACTAGTCGGCACTGCAAGATGACAGATGCAGAGCTTTGAACTTCACAAGGTCCCTGGGAGCAAAGGGCACTCACTGTATGGTTGCACATGTCACATTCCTGTGAAGCAGGGCCAATCTTTCCTTCGAACCATCACAATTCTGGAAAATGCTTCTGGATTGCCTTAGTTTGCATATGAGGGGACTTAGAGCTTAAGCAGTTTTGTTTAAAATCCGTTACAAATGTTAGATGCCAGAATCGGATACTATTGGCAGTGCCAGTAATGCTCTCACCAGTCTTCTATGGATTTATGAATCTGGAGCTTCAGAAGATAAAGAACCAAGTACAGAACTCAGACATGACTCAGGAAACATGGGATCCTTTCCTGGAAATCACCTGACCAGAACCTCAGAAGAAGGTAGGACAAGGGTTGAAGCTACTGTGCTGCATACTAAGTGAACTCCTTTTGTCAAGAAGTGTAATTAGTGACGTCAGTCCTCAGTAATACCAGCTTCTGCACGTGCGGAAATATCTATGAAGTAAAGCGGGTGCAGTGGCTGATTTCAGCGCCCCTCAGTAAGTAATCGGCATCAGAGAAATCATTCCGTGAGCATTTCGCTAACAACCTCCTGGTTACTGGAGACAGAGGCAGAGGGTGCAGTGTTCGCCATGGTAACCAGGCATGGAAAGGCGCATCCAGAACAGCTAAGTGGGGAAGCCTGAAGGGAGGCGGCAGATAGTTGCTCTGAGCAGAGATGAGGAGCAGCGGGGAGCACCACCCTTTAACTCTACAAGCCACAGAGAATGTGACGAGCTTAAGTCAAGAGCGAGGTTTTGAATTAAATTTATCGTGAGCCATTGTTGCAGTTTTTCATATTCATCCCTTAAAAGCTACTTAAAGAACATGGAAACTATTATTTTTAAAGGTTCATCCTAGTCAAATCAAAAGGCTTTTCTTTGGTATATCCTGTCAACATCCACTCCTGCCTGTCCCTTACCTTTCTCCTCTTTTAAGGAAGCTGCTACTGAGGCGAAGGCCGTGGGGAGGGTCATGAAAAGGTATAGGCATATATATATATATATGTGTGTGTGTGTGTGTGTGTGTGTGTATGTATTGGATAACATTTATGTATAGGCATATGTATATATGCCTATGTTTTGGATAACAGAAAAGACATCATTAAAACTTGTTGTTCTAATTGGCCCTTTTCTTTAATGGTTGTATTTTTGAACACAATTGTGAGTCAACACAAATCTTTTGCCATTTTCCCCTCTTTCCACCAACATTTTGTTTGGGTAAGTTTTCCAAAGGAAGAGAAGGAGGGAAGGTAGGAAGACAAAAGGGGGAAAAAGTCCAGAGCATTAGTGTTATGTTAGAAAATTCCTAGGGGACTGGTAGCAAACATTCTTATGGGGTGGGGGTGGAGGTGGAACAGCACACAGTAAACCCTAATTTTCAATGGTGGACCCACCCGTCACTTAAAGTACAAATGGAGACAGATTTCCAAGGAAATGCTTCATCCCGTAGAAATCTGTTAACTTAAAACTGTATTCAAACAGAGGAAACCAACATCAAGAACATGCAGCTCCTGTTGAGGCAGCGTGGTGAGAGGGATAATTAAGGGATGGCAGAAGGGAGTCACTTACGGATCCGGTTTAAACAGCTCATCAAGAGCTTCCAAACTGCCCACAGAGGACTATAACTCCTTTACCGAGATCTCACAAGCAGGCTTATGGGCCATGTGCACAGTCAAAACATTTACCTTGACTTCTTTCTGACCTATATACATCAAGACATTTTGTGACCTTTGTTTTTATCTTATCTGCCTGGCGAACTCTGAGAGTCACCTTATAGACTTATTTACCGAAAGAAACTCGTTACAATAAAACGGAGTACATGAAAACATTTTTACTCAGTCATTTCAACCTTTTGACTAATTTTGCTTCAAAATCTGTCAAATTCACACATATACAGCTATTGTTAGGAAATGTTGTTAAATGGATTATCTCCTAAGTCCTCCCTTGGGTAGGTACCATTGTCCTTTTGGTAAATGTGTCCCCAGACCCCACTCAATGTCTGTGCTCAATGAACACATTTTTTGGAATAAATTTCAGCTGTGGTTCAGACCGACTCCTCCTGATATTCTCTTCTGCAGCTTAAGCCAAGGTCTAGGCTTCACTTACGTAAGGAGAGGTCTTGCAGAGCTCTTCAGGTGGCCTGCCTAGCAATGTTGGTCAGCTTTTGTGCTATACTGGACAATACTCCTCAGCAGGATTTCATATTAAATCTTATGACTCAAATATCCCCTCTCCTGCCCCCATGGTGGAGGTCAAACCTTGCATATGTCCATCTCTGAGTTGCATACCCAGCTTCAGACATTCATATCGTGCGAGTTGTGTGGGATGGTATTTACTTTATAACTCTTACTGAATAGTTAAGGGGCATTTGTTAGTATGCTATATCCCTTAAGAGTTTCCTATGAAAAGCTGGTCTGCCCCTGTTCTTAAGTCAAGAAAACAGTTCTTCCTTCAGCTTCCTGTTAGGTTTGAAAATGAGTGTGGATTTGTGTTACAACACTGGAGTCAGACGTTTATGGGCTACTCAGATATCCTGTGTGTGCATCAGACAAAGGAACATTCTGATTCACAACAGCCAACAATTTGTTTTTGTTTTGTTTTTTTTTTTTAAAAAAAATACCTGCAGGTTGTTAATGAGATTAACCCAGAGATTCTGAGGGCTCCCAGAAACAGAAGCAACTATTTTCGGAGGTACGTGTTAATTGACTAAATCAGCTTTGTATTTACAATCAATTCAAAGCGCTTGTTAACAGTTACACAATTTTTGCAAGGCCTCTCTTTTGGCTCCCCCTTCTCTCTTCCCCAAAATCCATGAAAGATTGAATGTGGTTGGGAGATTTCTCCTGCCCAAGTGTTAATTAGCCCCGTGGTGCTTGCCTCAGCATCTTGCCAGGCTTAGTCTATAAGGTTAGGGAAAGGGTAATAGCCAGTAGAATACGACCTGCATTAATTTCTGCACATAAACCGGTGGACTGTCCACGGAACTCACTAAGCCATAACCACTCCCTAGTCTATCCTTATTTCAAGCATCACATCCTGAAGGGGACCTGCACATCCCAGTCCCAACAAACAGCACATGAACAGTGCAGTAGGACCATCGCTCACTGTGACCTCTTCCGCAGACTTCCAGAACAGTGAGTAACTGAAGATCTGGGTAGAATTTTAGAATAAACAAAACTTCTGCTTTTACCATGTGGGCAATCTCTTAAGGTCTGAGTTTGACCTTTGGAGGAGATCCAGCCCTGCACGGATGTGGAGACGTGTTGTCAACCTCCAGCTGCGTCGGCGCTGCTGAAGCAAGTCTTTGTTCTTCAGGTTTATATCATTACAAGGAATAACTGGGCTGTGTGGGCCATGTCACGCACAGCGGCATCTACAAACTCAGCTGTCAGAGCTCTACAACTACCCGAGCGAGCGCTGTGAGGTGCATGAAATGAGATTCACTCTGCTTCTCAGTGAGGCACCCGAGCCCTGGGCAGCCTCACTGGCTCACCTCAGCAAGCCATCAGATGGACTGACAGCTACATGCGGGGAGCTTGACTTGGTTTCCCTGCCTCGACATTGACCCTTTGAGGCTGGAGAATGTTTTATGGTAGGCTTGTCCTGCTCTTTGGACGTCTTCCTGGCTTCTGTCCACTAGATGCCAGTATTGCTCTCAGCTGTAAGGATCAGAACTGTCCTCAGACATCCCCCAGTATCCCCTGGGGGACAAAATACAAAATCACCTGCAGTTTGAAACCACCTGGTTCTGCCAGTGCCTGGCTTCCAGGGCTCTGACTGGCTTCTTGCCTTGGCTGCTGGAGGGACAGTTTCATCAGACTCACAAGTGTGGAAGGGGTGGGCTGACCGGCTCGTGTGGTAACTCTGACAGATCCGGCGCATTTAGCACATGTTGGCTTTGAGAATAATGGGCAGAGGCTGGGATGACATTTTCAATAAATCAAAATGTAGGCTATCACAAATCTATTAATATTTTCTGGGAGTTTATTATGTACCAAATCAGTCATTCAAATGACTGCATGCCTTAGGTGCTTTCGTGAAATAAATTGGATTTCTTTCGGTAGGCTGGGAGCAGCAGGCAGGGAGAACCTTTATTTCCTGGCCATACTGCGCTGGGTGGGTGATAAATGCATAGGTAGTCTCTAGCAGCTAGGTCCTGTGATTTCCCCACTGACTCTCTTTTCAAAATAATACCCATGCCCTGTTGCCCCGTGTCCTCTTCCTAATTCACATTTGATCCTGCATGCCTTCTAGCACCCATTTTCTCCACAGCAGAACAAAAGTGAGAGAGCAGATGACTAATAACAGGCTCCTCGGGCTCAGCTAGCTTTCTGGTGTAATTTCGTTATAAATGAGAATACGGATCCCTCCCGAGTGGTGGGATCAACGGTTTGAGGAGGATGAGGATATCTCTGATTGTGAAGACGCTGCTCTGTCTTGGGGAATGGTGGCTCTCTAAAATCCACATTACAACTTAGTCTGGGGCGGGGGGAGTCTTAAAGGGTGTGGTCTTTGGAAACGGTAAAGTCGCCTCAGAGAAGGGATGCACGTCTGTATAAAGGAGGGTGGGAGCAGCGCTCTCTTACCCTTCGGTCACTTGGCCAAATAAGTTCACAAGAAGAAGGTGTCATCTTGGAGGCAGTGGCCAGCCCCCAGCAATCACCAGTCTGGCTAGATTCTAGACATTGGGTTTCCTGTCCTTGAGACTCATGAATACATTTGTATAATTTACGAATTACCAGTCTCAGGCATTTTGTCACAGTAGCACTAAGACTCTGATGTAAATCCGGCAGTGTGTTTCCTTCTTACAGTGAATTAACAACAGCCAAGGCTCTAAGAACAATCAAGATTTACTTAAGAAGATGCAGAAAGTGCCAGGAAGAGAGGGATCCTGGGAAACAGCCTAGCCTGGACTGAAATACAATGAAGAACTGGAAAAATTCTACTTGTTTATAAGGTACCTAGGTTTTAAGTCATTCTGAAAGCCCATGGAATTAAAAATAATGTATAGGGGGTTTTCACAAGGCCCCACCCCTATTTGAGGGGCTATAGGCAGAGGTCAGCTCTACCATGTATGTATGAATAACACTAACAGTACTCAGTAATACATATACATATACATACATGTGTGTCTGTGTGTATGATAGAAGTGTGTGTGTATAAGAGACAGAGCTACCTTAAATATTATCTAGAAGAGGCAGCAAAATACTTCTCAGATATCTAGTTCTTTTTTTTTTTTAGAAAACAAATACACCAAATTAAAAAAAAATTAAATAACCAGAGCATAGATTTTAAAATATTTTAAAATATGTTTATGCATGTATGTGCCATGGTAGACATGGTGGTCAGAGGAGAGCTTGAATGATCAGTTCTCTTCTGCAGGTTGTAGGAATCGAACTTAGGCCAGCGCACTGAGTGGCAAGCACCTTTATTCGCTGAGCCCTCTCGCTGGTCTGGCACGTGCTTTTGAAACATGAATTACCGATGTCATCACTTTGAATTTTCATACGCCAGATGAGCTGAGCTGACACACAAAAGAAGAGGATTCATTGATCCTAGAGACACAAGCCTAGATCACAAGATCATGACGGTAAGTCTGCAGTCTTTGAAACGTTTGCTCTTTCTGGTTCATACTGTCTCTGTTATTAAATTACTTAATTTATCAGAGCAAAAAGCAAAACCTTAGGGAGGCCATTAGCAATTTACTATTTCCAGTTCTTTTGGGAATCTGTTAATTGCCCTTTCATAAATGCTGCTCATTATGATTAAGACTTTGATTAAATGTGGAAGCCTAGCATTTATATAATGTTACAGACATATTTAAAATGAATTTAAAGCTCCAGAGTAGCATGGGTTATGCATTCATATCTATGGGCACTATAATATACACTGTTAATCAACCTACAATTTTTCTTTTCTCCGTTTTCTTTAAGATTTAATCTTATGTATGTGGGTATTTTGCCTGTATACATGTCTGTGCACCACATGCATGCCTTGTGCCTCAGAAGTGGACCGTGAGCTGCCTGCCATGTGAGATCCTCTGTCAGAGCAGCCAATGCTCTTAATCACTGAGCCATCTCTCCAGTCCTCAGACCTAGGATTTTCAAGAGCTGGATTTGGGATAGTTATGACTGTCCCCGCCCCTTGAGAAGCTTATGATGTAAGGAAGGCTCAGATGATAAGTCATAAACATCAGTGTGAGGAGAACTTGCTTGAGAGGCAGACCAACTTCATGGCGTTTGGGAACACCTGAGCTTAAGGGACAGACCTGGAGCTGTGAGAGGGAGGAAGGGTGCTGTGGTGAGGACACCTATGCAGTCTGTTGTGGACACTGCACAGCTGTTAGCCATGTCTGTCAGAATTCAACAGTACCCATGTGTGGCTTATAGCACACTGTCAGAGGAGGAGAGTAAAGAACAGGGTCATGGAGTAGGTCTAGTCAAGAAAAGGGATTGAAAAACTGGTCCATGTCTAACCACGATCTTCTGTCTTCACTGGTCTGTGCACATCAAGGCAAGAAAGATAGTCAGAGGCTACAAGGAAGGAAACTTCCAGAACAGAGGGCATGTAGTAAGGAAATGGCTTTGAAAGTGTATTTTTCTCATCATTTGTAGGTCATTTTACCCAAGTTCAGAAGATGACTTTGGCGAAAAAAGAATCTGCTGTAGCCTTTTGTATACATGCAAGGAGCAAACGGATGGATATTAATAAATTGATCATTTAACATGGTAGTATTATATTATGATATACATATGCATATATATGATGCTAATCTAAACTTACTCAGGAGGTAAGAGGTTATACTGCTTGTTTCCATTTAGTCAAGGAATGTCCTTCCCGAGGGCTTATTTGGAAAGGCACCAAACCCTTCCTTCTGAGTGAATCTGTCTACACTTGTCTACCTACACTATGCCTCTACTATGCCTACATCAGGGAGTTAGCAGCCAATGTTCAGTACATGAATGAATCAATATTTCCTGGTCCTGTCTTGTCTCTTCCTTCTTACCACCCTCTCACCTTCCTTTCTCTCTGTCTTTGCCCCATTCCTTAGACAAACATTTGTCCAATGCCTATAGAACCTGTCTGAAATAAGACAGAGGAAGTTCCTAAAACTGGGCTAGGAGGTGGAAAATAATTTAAGAAACTGAATGAACAGCAGAATTATATAGTGTGTGATAAAGGCTTCAGAAGAAGTAAAGCAGAGTTAGGGAATAGATTGTGCCACAGTTGGGGAAAAGAGGGTCAGGGAAAGCCTCTCTGTAGTGCGCATATGAGCAGGGAGCTAGCCACATATGTGTCTGTATGGAGATTCTCCCAGGAAGAGAGCAGAGGCTAGCAAAAGGAATGACTTGAGTTTTCCTGCTTAAAGGACACCAGGGGAGGCCAGGACAGACAGTGCCAGTGACGAGGGCAGACACCAGATGGCATAAGTCTTTGTAGACTGGGAATCATGCCTTAGGTAATAGGAGCTACTGGGATTATTCCTATAATTCTCAATAGGAGGCTAACTATGTCCATAGTGAAGGACCAGCCTGCTCCATCTTAGGCTTTTAAAGGAAGGCGCTCTTGTCATAATGACCTAAGACAGACTCGGTCTTGCTAATGAAATAAAAAAAAAAAGGAGAGCTTTTGGGGCTGCCGGGCAGGAATCTGACATTGTCCAAGGACAAGGAAATGGACTGCAGGCAGGAATCTGACATTAGGCTAGAACAAAGAAGTAGTTTCAGGCAGGAATCTAAATCTTAAGCTGGAACAAAGAAGTAGGCTTCAGACATGAAAATGACTTTGGGCTAGGACAGGGAAGTAGGCTCAGATATTTTGATCATCCTGATAAGCCCTTAGAAATAGTGATCACAGGAGTGATCACCGGACTCTGTTTATTGTCCTGCGTGTTCTTTGACTCTCTGGGTTTATTGTCTTGCTCCTTCCTTGACTGTTTGCATCTATTGTATTGCTAGTTCCTCAACCTAGAACTGACCTTAATACTTGCATGTAATCTAAATCTAAAAGCAAAAAAGGAGGAAGAGGGATGGGATAGGGGATTAATGGGGGGTGGGGTGGGGCAAGGGGATAACATCTGAAATGTAAATAAATAAAATACTGAATAAAAATCTATTTTATAGTAAAGACAAACAAGGTTCTCATTCTTGTTTATGAGTAAATCTGTTTTTCAAGACTGGGCTCTGCCCCGCTTGACTGTCTTCTCCAGGAAACAACAATCATGTTTTTGTTTCAAAAGGTTGTAATCATCAATCATCTTGCAACCATACCTTTGTTTCAAAGGTTGTTATGACCACCTTGCTAAGGTCTGCTTCTCTATCTCTGCCTGTTTCGTCTGCTGACCACCCCCCCCCCCCATTTGGAAACTCCCTACCTCTTTACTGTAAAAATCTTTTCTTCCTCACATGCAATGTTGATCTGTTGAACCACACACTTTTAGGGAGAGACAGCCTGTGTGTGTGAATTAAAAAAAAAAGGCTTGCTGTAATAAATTGCTTGATTTAATTAATTTGGCCGTGATGGTTTGGGTTGGTGGTCTTTCTCTTTGCATCTTTGAGAGTAACAAGAGGAGTTGATGAAATTAAGTTTGACAGCAAATTTAGAGATGTATAGGACTGTGGGTCCAATAAAGCCGGAAGGACGTGTTGACAGAGAGGAAATGACTGGCCACACTGGACAGTGAAGAGAAACGAGGGTGTCTGGAACTGGCTACGGATCCCAGGAAGGGAACAGGCTGCTGGTTAACTCTGTTCTGGATTTCATCCATTGTAAAGACATATCTCAGAGAAGGGGAGCTGGCAGATGAGGAAAAAGGAGCTGGGTGAGGGGCAGATCTTCAAAATTCTCACAACACTGTTCAAAGGGGTCTGAGAAATAAGCCTGCTGGAGCACACTCAGGAATGATTTGATCGGCCGTCTTCCCTCTCCCCTTCCTTCCCTGTCCTAACAGGACTTGTATTATTTATGTGTTCTGTATTTTAGTCTCCTTGCCATAAAGTCAGTCTTCCTGCTGGAAAAAGTCAGAGCAGTATCACCATCATGAGTTTTCTTTTTAAATGAGCTATATAATAATGATTCAATTTATTATACCTGGAGACTTGTTGTTTTTTTTTTTTTTTAAATTAACCTCCTAGAGATCAAACTCATGAATTATTGATGCAGAGATTTCTAGATTGTCATTATGATGACATTCCCGGTAAATTTCCCTTCTTGCATTGTCAAGGCTTGGCTTAGTAGCTAAGGGAAGGCAAGCCTTTACAAACCAACCATCTCGAATGGAAAAAGCTTTTCCTCTGCTCCGCGGGAGCTCCCAGCTCCTCACTTTCTGATTATGCGAGCATCAAGCTCTGGATTCATTTGCCTTCCAATGGCTCCTGCCATGCTGCTTCCAATTACCTTAAACCGGGCATCCAATTCCCTTGTAACTGCTGGGTTCTGCCTGTCCATCTGTTCCTGCAGGGGCTTGAAGCCCCAGAAAGAAGGTAGCAGTGAGAACATTTCAACCTAACGTATCATCGGGAGACTGCAGGCCAGTCATTACAATACAATGGCATGAGACTTCACCTCCTCTAGGTGAGTCGGAGAACAGAAGAGGAGCTGACAGAAATAAGGCCAATGAACAGGAAGGGAAGGCGTCCTGGCTCCTGCTGCGGGGCTACTTCCTTTTGTGAGCCATCTACTGCTCAGAGCCCTGAGGCGTGGTCTGTAGGCTTCTGCTAGAAATTCAGGCCACCGAGGCTTGAGCTCATTGCTTTAGAATACTTTAAGTGATTTTTTTTTCCTCTTAGAAGGTCTCATATGTTTGGGTGGATGGCTCCACTGTCAGCAGAGCTGGTCCTAAGGGCCTGTGTGTATTTATTTCCCCAAAGCTTTCTCTGTCGCTTGGAGGCAGGATGCAGTGGAGCACACGTTAGGCTGGCTCTACTGGCTCTAGAAATAAGTTTCTAGTATTCTTAGGGGAGAGGAATTGCAATGGTAGGGGATACAGATAAATCTTAGAGAAGCAATTTGTTAGATTAGTGATTACTGGATACAACTAAATCTGTTTTGTCTTTGTTTTTTGTTTTTTTTTTTCTGCATATGTGGGCACATCTTCTGGTTCTAGAACATTAAATAAAGGCATGTACCTCAGAGCTGACCCCATCTATAATTTAAAGTCACAGCTGTTCTCATTTCTTTATGTCACTCTGTGTGGTTCAGGTTACTCCACCTCCCCCCTCCCCCAGAAACTACCTTTCCCTTAAAATTACTGGGAGAATTAAGTGAGATATAATTTAGCACAAGATCTGTCATACAGTAAACATTTAACAAACAGCAGCTGTCACACATCTGTGCTGCCGAGTAGTGAATTAAATATTGCTATGTAAGGGAAGCCACTTTAGAGATCCACATAAGTGACAGTCCTGTCCTACTCTGTGTCCTTGCCTGGGAAGTGAAGACGGAGCAGGTGCACCTGACAAACTGATGGAACAACGCTAGGGTGCATAATGGGGAATATGTCCAACATCGTGGCCTTAAAGTGACAGGCTTAAATGGGTAGAGGCTAAGTACCAATTTCTTTTAGGCTCACACACAAAGTGAGTGCGGGAAGTCCCACAGGCTTCTGTTAGTGACAAGCTCATGCTGCCTCGGGGTGCTGACTGAACCTCTAAATGCTAAGAGGTACTGGGTCCACTGTTTTCAGGTCTGGAAACATGAGAGCTGGAAGTTTATATGGTTCTCTGGGCATCGTGTTTAGGGAGGGGTTTGTCTTCGTAATTACATTACAAGGGGTCAGACTTTAGTGGGTTCTGTGCTTAGTTCCATTTCCTGCAAGGCTGTCTGGCACATCCAGTAAGTTAAGAGTACTTAGGATCAGATACTTGCTTTAATAAATGCTTTCGGTTCCTTACGTCTAATGATTCATTTAACCATCAGACCTGTTCTAAAGGCGGACACTGGCCCTCTCTTGCTTGAAATTAAAAAAAAAAAAAAAAGAATGTTGTTACTCAGAGTGACTTAAGTGGTATGTCAAAATTAGGTAAGTTCCATAGATGGGATTTGAACTCAGGAAGTTTAACTCTAGAGCCAGTTTTCATGGTTCCCCTATATTGCTACTCTTCAAAAAAAAATGTACCCTGCCAGTATTTATCTAACCTATGGAGAGTCACTGGAATAGTATGACCAAGAGGGATCCAGGGTGATATAACAGGTAATTCTAAGGAGAAGGCAGATGAGACCCAGAGGGGAGTGCTCAAAGTGGGGACACAGATAAGCCTTCCGTCACACTCTGTTGTGTGGCAGATTCTGTATCCAACAGGCTGTGGTGAAGGAGAATGATATGTCAACACAGAGGAGCGAGAGCACACGGGCCCCTCATCTTCCTTTGCAGGGGAGACGTTTCCCATCAGGATGATTAGTTAGAAGCCAGCAATGAAGTCTCTCAATTAGCATTCCTTCAAAATGCCATCTGTGAGTGACTGGAGAGGTGACAGCCAGCAGGCAGAACACACAGGGCTAACTCTGCAAAGACAGGAGCCCGGGGAGGCAGAGCGGCTCTGTCTACTGCTGCCGGGCATGTTCAAGGGTCCACCCACCGAGCAAATGCCCCCTACCACTGAGACAGAGACAGAAGCTATGACTGAGTGGGTGCTTAAAGACGCAGCCTCTTCTTATTTTTATACCATGTTTGACAGAATGCTGCTGACTTTTGCAAGCATTTGGAAACTTGCAAACAAAGTAAAAAAATGAAAATCCATCCGGGTTATGGAGGAGACACATCTCAGAATGTATCAGGACTTGGTAGGGTCTGGTCTGCACTCTCCCAGGCTCTGTGTCCATGGCACTTCACAACTGCTATCCTCACTGGAGGGGGAGCCACCTGAAACTCTCAGGGGTGCCCTGTGGACTCAAGCTTATCCAACCACTATGTACTGCTCGCTAGTTCTGAGAAGCCCTGTGATAACAGACTGAGTCTTAGGAAAGGTTTTGAGAGTTTGTGTTACTGCAATTGAAAAACAAACAAACAAGCAAACAAGCAAACAAACAAACAACTAGTGGGAACTGCAGGGACACCTGTGATTGAAGCACCCAGGAGAAAAAGGCAAGAGGTCGCTGGAAGTCTGAAGCTGGCAGGGTCTGCACAGTGAGTTCTAGGTCAGCCATGACAGACTCTCTCCAAAAGGCAAAACATAAAACCCCTAGGAACTGTTCCTACGGAGTTCAGTGGGGCAGTGAATCTTTTCACCTCCTAGATGCAGTACTTGAAATCTGCTTGTACAGAGGCACCAGATGGAAGGGAAATTTCAGTGTCTTTACCCTGGTTTGTCCATCCGTTCATTCATTCTCTGAACAGTTCATTGTGCTCTCACACTGTTAGAACGTTACACAGCAAGTCCAATTTGACTTTATGTACTGAAATTAGCATACAGGTTCTCGCCTCATGGACAAGGACACAGACCGGAGATGCTTTAGTTATGTGCCTATGAAGGATAGGCTGCACTGGAAGAGGGTTTTGCTTCAGGTGAACCTGTAAGATCTATTTTTGCTACAGAATATCAAGGCCTGGAGATCTGTCCTCAGCCTTCCCTGACACACATGACCTTCTCTCTGTCCTGCCCTGCACTGAATGCTGGTTTGCAAGGCTCTCCCTGAAGTTACACTGTGCATTACAAATAACTGGAGCCTCAAATGGAATGTTATAATTTCTAGTACCTCCATGAGGTGACCAAAAAGGTGAAAGTGGTTTTGACACTAAGTTTTATTTATCCATTGATATAAAACCACAGCTCTCATCTCAAAGGGATATGGAGTTTATTCTGGGACACGAGAACCTGGAAATCCGAGTGTCCCTCACCCAGACACGTGGATTCAGGTTACCTCAAATACCATGCTTTGATGTGGTACTAGCTTCATGAAGTTTTTGTGAAGTTTTGTGAAGACAGAAAAAAAAAAGAAACTCATAAATCAAGGTAGTTTTGAAATGCACTGGTGGAAATATCAGATGAATCAGTCACAGCAGAGAAGAGGAATCTTTGCTGTAGGTTTTGGCTGCTGTCTGATGACATTCTTAGCCTCTGGGTCAGTAGAAGCTACAGTTGGTTAGTACATTTGAAAGGATTTACCTAATAGTCACGAGAATGTAGCTCAAGGACAGAGGTAGGTAGTGAAGAGCTATTTAGGGGGCTAAAGAGAGCCTCCTATAACTTGGCTCTGAACCTAAAACATTCTAACTCTCTACGGTCACCGAGGTTCTAGTCAGTCAGTCAGCCTTGTAGAATCTTTGACACAGGTGAGGTAACCCCACCCCCAAACTTCAGTTTATATATCCCAACAAAGAATTATTATTTATGTAGTCAGTAACAAGAATATTAACAAAATATATTATATCGCTCTTTTTGACCTGAGCCTTTGAAATCCTGTTTGTGTTCTGCATTTATAAGTTGGATCAGCCATGTAGATAGTAGCTATGATAGTACTGAGTACAATTTGACCTAGTGACTACCATGCTAGCACCACGAGACGGTTTCTAGTTGTCCTATAGTACCTACTCTTTCTTTCTCCTGAAGCATGAGTCTTATCTGGACATGCAATTGTTGGATTAGATACTACATTTCCCAGCCTGCCCCATAATTTATCATACCACATGACAACATCTGTTGGCTGGAATATAAATAGAAGACAAGCCTGCAAGTTTTGAGTTATTCCCTTCTCTTGTGTTTCTTCATTCATATTAAAGGGTCAGACATAGTGATGAACCTTAACTCCCAGTATGTCGAAATTTGATCTTATTTGAAAATGGCACTCTAGGTATGATTCATTAAGGCTAAAGTACATGAGAGTAGCCCTAACCAATATGGTACATTCCTGTAAGAGGAGAAAAGGTCACATACAAGAGAAGATGGCCTTGTGAAGATGGAAGCAGAGACGTCCAATGATGGCCAACAGATACAAGGAACTAGAAGCAAAGATTTCATTAATGGTTTTCAGAGAACGCATGGCCTTGGTGGCAGCCTGATTTCTAACAGTTAACCCAAAGACCTTTGAGGCAGTACATGTTGTTTCAAGCTACCTAGCTTATGGAACTTTACTATGTTAGCCTTCAACAATAGGAACTCTCTCTTTAGCAAATTCCTTTTCCTTACAACTACAGGGCCTGTTTGTTGTGTAGCAATGTCCTCTGAGATGAACCTTCCATCTTGGAGGGAAGTCTTTTAAGGCTCAGGATGTTCTACATGGAGATGAGACAGTCCAACCTGCCTGGAAGCACTCAGGAAGTAAATAATTCAAAGGTTTCAGGAAGTCCCTGAAACTGACCAGATACACCAGTCTCCTCCTCTCAGAGCTTACATAAGAAGTAAGGACTACTGAGAGACACACTCAGACAAGCCAAGCTGCCTACAGGAGGCTCAGATCAGCCTAGAGACCTAGAGGAGACAGATCAGCCAAGCTGCCTTCAAGAAGCTGAGACCAGCTTGGAAGAGGGAAAGACCAGCTAAGCTACCTGGAAAGGACACTCTCCAACTGATTGAGCTGCCTGCAAGTTATACACTGTGCTCAATGGCTTCAGTTTTTGGGAGCTGTCACCCATGCTGGGGTGGGCTTTGCTGATGGCAATCATCCTGAGTCATTTCTACTTCAGTAAAAAACCACCCATACTCCTCCCTTTAAGTAGTCCCTGTAAAACTCATCGGTTCGCCAAGCGAGACTTTAGTAGCAGTCTCTCTTTGGTTGTTGTTGGTTTCCTATGTGTGGTGAGCAGACTTTTTTTTCATGTCTCTCCAAGAGCAGTATCACTGGCAAGGATCAGCCTCATACAGAGGCACAGTAGTATTGCTGCCTGGAGGCCTTTAGTAATGGCCCCTTGTCAGCTCTCTGCCACTCCAAGCATTGCTCAGGTTATGAAACACAGGGAATGTGGCCTAGGAATTAAAGGTATCTTAACCTCCTGAGGATAATCTCCCAGGGAAGAGTTATCAGAGGACAGAGCATCCAGATAGGAACTTGGAAAGGTATACCTTTTCAGTTCTCATAAACCAGCTTGCTCGTTGGTTTAGAACTGGGAATAAGTGTGGAACAAAGGCCCGCTCTATCACTCTTTGCTGAAGCGCTGTGATTCCATTGTAAAGAAGGGTTCTCAGGTCTACCTGCATCTTCCCTTTCCTCTCTCCAAAGCTTTTCCTCCCCAGAGACTGAGTAATCTGAAACACACAGAATTTTAAGATCTTGTTCTCGGCTTTCTTTTTGAATTTAGGAAAACGTTCCTTTCTATTTGACAGAATCCACATCAAGAGCAGACACTAGGAGCCTAGGATTTTGCTTTGCTCATTGCCAAGGTGGCAGGACAAATGGCAGAAATGAGTAGCTTCAATAGGTCCAATGTTTGGCAAGGTTAGCACTCCCATACTGTCTCTAATAGGCTCATTTGTGATGTTCTACAATTGTTTTCCTTTTAAAGAAATACTTTAATATATCTAGTTTAAATTGCACGATGGCAATTATGCTTCTGAGTCTGATTAAGTGGCCTGATAGAAGGAATCTTTGCTTCCATAAGGGGTATTTGTTTTTCAATAGATGAGTCTAATTTTCCATGGTGGGAGGAATCATATTATAAGCATCGAGACTGCCTTTTTTTCATTAGTTATTTATAAAGCTCTTATTAGGCTGATTAAATGTACGAAGGGGAGAAAGATAAGTTATTGTTAATCAATTTCTAATCTATTCATTACAGAGCTGATGGAAAATGAAGCTCATCGTGGGGGATTTTTTTTTTAATTCAGACTTCAGATCATGTATCATGTCCATTCATAAACAGGACATCTAACTTTTTACAATTTAGTATCCTCGTTTGTCACATTCATTATGTCACCTACTTCCTCCAAATTCCTGCTGTGATTCCTCATTGTGCGGTAGGTGAAAACACAGTCTTTGGGTAGGAAATCAAGCTGGACAGTTTCTGGTGGATGTTAACACTGTCCTGTGGTACTTTACGGCCTCTCTTTTATGAGAGCTCATGGCACTGTCCTGTCTTCCCTCTATGAAATTAACTGTGGCCAAATGACACACTTGGCTAACGAAGAGAGGAAGTGGAACAGATGTATACCCGGAGACCACAGTCTGTAATTGTTGGTATCCAAATCTCTGCCCTCCCTTTGTTGTGGCACATATACTTTGGGTGTAGGAGACTATAACAGTCAACAGACTGCTGTTTTTCCCACGTGGCCCTGCCGGAGAATGAGGTAGTACAAGAGTCCTTGCTAACTCAAATTGTTAAGTTTTGTAACTGATAAAGATACCCTTGCCTCAAGCCACGGGGGCTGTTTGTTATGGCAACATTGTTTAGTATCAGGGTTCCCTCTTTTAAAACTTGACCAGCTCCATTCTGTTTCAAGTGAGGTTTGACTTGGAAGTTCTACATATAGTAGAAACAATAACGTCATCTTTCTGAGGAGGGAGTAGAGAAACAGGAGAAGGAGGAGATGACATTTTGTCTTTGCAGTCCAATACACCCTGGCGCTCCCTTACAACTCCCTAGCATTTCTTGGAATTCAACCTGAAACTCAATGAATTAGAAGAAGCAAAAATCTTTCCAGTTCAATTTTGGCACAGCAGTCAAACTCTTTTTGTTTGTTTGTTTGTTTGTTTGTTTGTTTGTTTTTTTCGAGACAGGGTTTCTCTGTGTAGCTCTGGCTGTCCTGGAACTCACTCTGTAGACCAGGCTGGCCTTGAACTCAGAAATCCGCCTGCTTCTGCCTCCCAAGTGCTGGGATTAAAGGCGTGCATCACCACTGCCCGACCCCTGTAGGTATTTAAAGTAGTGGAATGTATTCAGGGAAGGTTGCATTATCCTAAAAGCCAAAGAATGCACTTCTCTACAGCATAACACTGCTGAGTGTTAAAGCTAAGCCTGTTAGTGCTTTGCAGCCATCCTATCAGGTACTGGCATTGTCTATTGCTTTTTTCCCCCCAGGTACCAGAGTTTGTGGTGTCTCTTCTGGTGTCTTACATATGCCCTTGTGATCGGGTTATGGTCCCTGGTGCACCTGGCTGCCAGTCAGCTGTGATGCTCATGAGGAATGCTGACCATGAGATTTCAGATTCACTGAATTAGAGTTCCTGCCATTTTCTGCATCTTTCATAAGTATCTTTCTTCACCAGACAATTCCTGGGCATATTTCTCTATGATAATCAACGAGCTATGGCTAAAGGAACTGTAAACACAGAACCAAAGCTCGAAGAATTGGGAGAGAAGCTTTATTCTGTCTGGTATTACTCAGCAGTACCAATTGATCAGTCACTAGCTGATTGGCATCCTGGTTGCCTCTCAGCTTTGGCATTTATAAACAAGGTCACAGTAAATATCCCTGACGAAGCTGAGGTGTGGGAACTTATTTTCATCTATTTTTGGTAAATGCCAAAGACAGAGTGACAGTTGGGTGTTAGGTTTTATAGGAAACAGTGATGCCATCCTCAAAAGTGACTATTATTTACACCCCTCGTGACGGTGACTCACGGGATGCTCCTGTGGCTCTGTGTCCTTACCAGCATTTGATGTTGTTAGTGTTTTGGAGTCTGGCCATATTAACATGTATGACTTGTAGTGGCTGAGTGACATGACATACATCTTCTCAGATGCTAATTTGGTGTCTGTCTGTCTTTGGTGGGGACTCTGCCTGTTGGGAGCCGCCACGAGAGCTGACAAAGTCCGCCATCGCTAGGTGGCGCTGTCGCCCGTAATTCTTCCTAGTACCAAGTAAACTGCGCATGTGCCATGGTAAGCCTGCCAAAACTAAGCCCATCCCATGGCGTTTGGCGCGCTACGAGTAAGCAGCCAATCAGGGGGTGAATACCCCGCTCTGGGGTATATAGGCAGTGCTTTCCCACGCCTTCTCGTCTTCTTCTACCACCATTTTGGTTTATGGGAATAAACGTGTTTCTATGGAAGGATTCTAGTGTGTGTGTGTGTGTGTTCGTGTGTGTGTACGGTTTCGCCGGCGAGACTACATGCGCGCGCCCCGCACATTTGGTGCCGAAACCCGGGAGAATTTTCCATCGCCGGCACGTTTTCAGAAGACCCTCCTCCGCTTCCCATCCACGCGTGGAGTGAATCCAGAACCGTAGGACGGGGTAACGTTCTCTGAAAGATATGTTTCTATTTGATTTGATTCACTTCCCTCCCCAGTTGGCAGGAACGTTAGAGGTTTTCGCCTTGGTGCTAGCAGGATCACTTTTTTTACTCCTGGTTTTCATGAGGGTTCGGAGAATAGTACAAATCAACATGTCAGAGACAGAGACAGGACAGAAGCGCTTAGGAATTCAGAAAGAAAAAGGAAGAAAAAATATATTTAAGGAAAAAGGCCCTTCCAAAGACACACAGTCCAAGGAAGTGAGAGATAAGAGAAAGGACGCTCTTGGGAGAGACGGGAGGATAGGAAGCCTCAGAAAAAGATCTCTTTATCCGGTAAAGGAAGTGCTGGGGCGTGATGCCTCTGAGTCGGAGGGGATAACTTCCTCAGAGGACTCAGATGAAGAAATAGGTAAACAGTTACCGCCGCAAAATTTAAAGCAGGGGAAAACGAGCGATAGAAGCCGGACGGCCTCTCGGCCTGTAGCGCCCTCCCAACCTAATGTTCCCGGCGCACCTCCGCCTCATGCGGACGGACGGACGTGGCTCAAGCTCCTTCCTTTCAGAGGAAGACAAAAGAAAAATGTTACAAGCTTTTCCAGTGTTTGAGGACGCGGGAGGAGGCCGTGTCCACGCGCCTGTAGAGTATGCTTCTATCAAAGAATTTGCTGAATCGGTTAACAAATATGGAGTTGATGCTAATTTTACAATTATGCAGCTTGAGAGATTTGCCACTATGGCAATGACTCCGAATGATTGGCAGAACACAGTTAAAGCTGCCCTCCCTAATATGGGACAGTATATGGAATGGAAGGCCTTGTGGCACGACGCTTCTCAAGCACAGGCAAAGGCCAACGCTAATGCAGAGGGCAACCAGAGACAGTGGACTTTCGAATTATTAACAGGGCAAGGACAGTATGTTGTTGACCAGACTAACTATGATTGGGGAGCATATGGCCAGATTTCCGCCGCCGCAATTAAGGCATGGAAGGCACTCTCGAAAAGGGGTGAGGCTGGAGGAAATTTAACAAAAATATTACAAGCCCCCCAGGAGTCCTTCTCAGAATTTGTTGCTAGAATGACAGAAGCGGCAGGCAAAATTTTCGGAGACCCAGAGCAAGTCAAGCCATTGATCGAGCAATTAGTATATGAAAATGCCTCACCAGAATGTAAGGCAGCTATTGCCCCTAGGAGAAACAAAGGGCTGACAGATTGGATAAAGGTCTGCCGAGGTCTTGGAGGCCCACTGACTAACTCGGGCCTGGCAGCAGCTATCCTGCAGGGCCAGAGCCGCTCAGGTCCTGGTGGCCGTAAAGTATGTTATAATTGTGGTAAACAGGGTCATTTGAAACGAGAATGTCGTACTCCTATACAAAAGAAAGCCCCTGGGTTATGTACTAAATGCAGGAAGGGATATCATTGGGCCAATGAATGTCGCTCGGTTAAGGACATTCAGGGAAGGATTATTCAACATGATCCCTCCCCTATAGAAAGAGATGAAAATATTTCAAAAAACGAATATCCGGGCCCAACGTCTCAGGGCCCGAAAAAATATGAGACACAAGCCTACAACCGGGGGAGATCTCTAACTACAGAGCCACTAGAGGGTCCACAGGGTTGGACCTCCGCTCTATCTCCCAATTCTTATTAATGCCACATGAGGGTGTGCAACCTATCCCGGTTGATTTTAAAGGTCCCCTGCCTGAGGGAAGCGTTGGCCTCATTATAGGCCGCTCCTCTCTTACCCTGAAGGGGCTTGTGGTTCATCCTGGTGTCATAGACCAAGATTATACAGGAGAAATTCAAGTTCTCTGTTCCTGCCCACAAGACATATTTTCTATCTCCCCTGGAGACAGGATTGCTCAATTGCTTATCCTTCCAAGTTTACATAATTGTTTTCCATCCACCGGGGCGCCAAGAGGTGCCAATAGGTTCGGTTCTTCAAGAACTGACTTTGCTCATTTAGTAGTGGATCTCAAAACCAGACCCACTTTACAATTAACAATAGAAGGGAAGAGCTTTACAGGAATTTTAGACACAGGAGCTGATAAAAGTATTATTTCCTCTAACTGGTGGCCAAAAACGTGGCCTGTTACACAGTCATCCCATTCCTTACAAGGGTTGGGATATGAGGCCAACCCCACCGTCAGTTCACGCTCCTTGACTTGGAAGACGCCAGAGGGTCAGACAGGAAGCTTTATACCTTATGTGCTTCCTCTCCCCGTTAACCTCTGGAGAAGAGACATTTTACAAGATTGAGATTGCTATGTCAACTTCTGTTCAGGTGGACACTACCCCCAATTGTCAGCCACGGTGGCAGAGACTGTTAACCTTCAAATCCTCCGCCAGTACCCAACAAAAAGGCGGGCTAATGATCCTTAATCAACACCTTGATTTAGTGAGAGAGAGATTAGATATCCTCTTTCAACTAGCCCAATTGAGATGTGAGAAAAAACTGGGTACACTTTACATCACCAGTGTACAGTATAAAAACTTTACTCGTGTAACTAATCTGTCCAGAAAATTATTTCAGTATCTTACAGGAAACTGCTCAGAAAACTTCAGTGAGACACTCAGAAAATTGAGAACAGCTGTGGTGAACATCAACTCAACGCACGTGGATCTGCTCCTGACTGAGGGACTGTCCTCCCAGAATTCTTCAGCTTTCTTCCTTTCTTTTCCTTTTCCCCCCTTCCTTTTTTTTTAAGTAAGTGGGAGTAAGCCTGTTTAGTTTACCCTAAGTTGTGGTTTAGTATTCATCCTTTGATTGGTTTGCGAACTCATAGCTCAATAGAATTTTGGCAAGGCTATTATTGGCCAGGCGTTTGTGACCAAAGTACTAGGGGCTTTCCCTGCAGTGTAGCTTTCACGGCTTCGAAAATGAACAGTCCTCCCCCCACGAGTAGTGGTGCTAAATGTTAGGCCATCAGCGTTGCACCCCAGAGATTTGCCCAATACACTGGGTCAGTGAGGAGTCTCGGCCTGGCTGATTCTTGTCTGTATAGCTGTGGTACCTGAATTTTGAGACAAACAGCCCTTGCACCCCTAGGAGATGACTCCATTGCACAGGGATGGGTGTTTGCATCTCTTTCTGTTCCCCTTAGCCCTTGTACCCAGAGGACTTGTGTTTCCATTACACCTGGTAGGGTAAGGGAGACGGTTTTAAACTGTTGGTTCTTTGATCGCTTATTCCCCCAAGATGGAATTTGCTTGATCAGGCCGTGGGTTTGAGTCATAACTGGTACCATACTAGACAGGCTAAGGGCAGTCAGTTAGATAACTCCATCCTTTTGTCTCCAGACCGGCTGTCAATTGATCCCAACGACGGGAATAAGCTGATCTCATATGCCAGAGGTATACCACGAATGGTGATATTACCCGGTGACAGGCATTACGAGTGGCCACAACCTGGAGCGCACATTCAGAGAATGCCAGGTGTGGGTGCGCGACCCTCGTAGCCTAGACATAGAGCTCACCATTCTTTGGTGCTGGCTGTGAAGAAATGTCAGTCAGCCTAGACACAGGACATTGGCCAGTGTCTGTTTGACAAATCTAAAAGGAAATAGCCAATAGACAGATTCCTCAGCCGCTGCACCCTAGGGCTTCTGGTAAAGACACCCTGTAAAGCCTCAAACATTTCTGTACACAGTCCCTGCCCACTAAGGTGTTCGTTCCACGGATAGAAGGTCTGGTAAGTCAATAACGGAGTGGACGGATAAGGCTCGGCCACCTAAGACAGGGCAGCCTCGGGTGGGGAGGCTGACCCCGTGACGGGTAAGAGTTTGAACACCGCCCTCTAAAGAGACTCAGACCCGCCGTGAGACCCCCCAAAGGTGGGAGTTACGAAACCTTCCCAGGGACCCCTGCCACCCTCTATATTTAAACAAAAAGGGGCAGTTGTTGGGAGCCGCCACGAGAGCTGACAAAGTCCGCCATCGCTAGGTGGCGCTGTCGCCCGTAATTCTTCCTAGTACCAAGTAAACTGCGCATGTGCCATGGTAAGCCCGCCAAAACTAAGCCCATCCCACGGCGTTTGGCGCGCTACGAGTAAGCAGCCAATCAGGGGGTGAATACCCCGCTCTGGGGTATATAGGCAGTGCTTTCCCACGCCTTCTCGTCTTCTTCTACCACCATTTTGGTTTATGGGAATAAACGTGTTTCTACGGAAGGATTCTAGTGTGTGTGTGTGTGTGTTCGTGTGTGTGTACGGTTTCGCCGGCGAGACTACATGCGCGCGCCCCGCACATCTGCCCATTTAAAAATCAGATTGTTTGTCCTCCAGTTATTAGCTTTTATGGTTTGTTTATTCCACATAGCAACCCATCATTGAGTATGTACCTGGGCAGTATTTCCCTCCCAGGAAGCCATCTTTTATGGTTGGTCTGTTTGAAGGAGTCTGGAGCTGGATCTAGTTGCTCGCACTGTTTCCTTCTGTAAGTCTTGGCACTTGTAGCCATCTCCTTTTCCCTTCAGCTTTGCGATCCTGATGGGTTATATGTTCTTTGTTGTTTCTGACATTCTAAATGTGTCCCTTTGCTTCTCAGAGGTGTCTTGTGGGTTGACATGGGACTATAAACCAAAGGAATGGGGCTGGGTGAGGAAAGAAGTGTCCTACAAGTACAGTTTAATCTATAGCCCTACTTTACTCCGTGTCTGAGAGTAGATGAGAACCACATTCATACGGCGTAACTCTGACTGGACATCCTGCCAGAGATGTGTGTATGTATGTAAGCTTATCATCAGCCGCTAGAGCCAGCAGTGCCTCCACCACTGAGCTATTGTCATGAGTTGTGTTGGAAACTGCTCTCCATAGGTCACGCATGGAAACTGCTCTCCATTGGTCACGCATGGAAACTGCTCTCCACAGGTCATGCATAGAAACTGCTCTCCATAGGTCATGCATAGCAGCTCTGGAACACATTATCATTACGGTTGCTGGTATTGTCCATCCTGTGCCGTGCTCTGCTCACGTTTTCCACACAGGATAATTTATTGGATCCTCATCCCTTGAGAAAGGCAATAGACTGTCTCCTTTTCATTGCTGAGAGAAATTAGTTCAGTTGGCGTTAAACTAGTTGATAGCAATGACCTTTATGCTCACAAACAGCTTTTTGAGTCTTTAAAAACCAACACAAGGAGACAGTTTTTAGGAGTCAAGGTAATTGATGGAAGAGGACCACTACTAACAAAGCTGAGGTAGTAGGTGAACTTCTGCCTCTTGTCCTCCAAACCAACATTTATCGGCCCTAGAAGCTTTCTCCAGATGCAAAACCCCAGCAAAGCCTGGTCAGTTTATGCTTAGTGATTTGTGGGGTTGGGGTAGCTAGAGTTCCCTTAAAGATGTGGCCGGGCAGAGAGAACGCATAAAGAAACATAGGGTTGGAAAGCAGAGAAGGCCAATAGTCCTGAAATCATCCTGACTGGAGGAAAGAATTCTAAAGAGTCACAAGTGCCCTTGAAAGGATGGAAAATTTTTACCCCTAGCAGACTAGCAGACAAAACAGAGACAAAGAGACCAGGTCAGCTACTTTCCCCATGATCGTTCCTTGAACCCTGTCATATGCTGAACAATGGGCTGGTACTTTCCACCGGTACTTTCCAGCGACTCCCCCTCACTCTCCCTTGGGTTGTGTTTTTTTCCTTTAAATACTCTACACTCCCTGAGCTGGGGGTCAAACTCCTCTGCCCCTGAGTGGGTTATGAGTCTCGGCCTCAGTGTGCTGATTCCTTCCTGAAATAAACCTCTTGCAGTTGCATCAAGATCGGTGTCTCATGAGTCATTGGGTGGCCGCGATTTCCCAAGACTTGAGTGAGGGTCTCCCCTCTTGGGGGGGGGTCTTTCATCCTCTCTTTAGCTGTCAAAGGGAATCTCATACTGGGGGAGAGGGGAAAACTGAAGTCCCAGTGTCAGCCAGATGGGGGAGCTTGTCTTCCAGGAAGAGACTGCATAGAGCTGCCTGACAACTTGCAGGAGAGACTAGTCCAGACAGTGACATCATTGATTGCTGGGGCCATACCTTGACCAGCATTTAGTTAGGCATACCTTTTGCCCTCTGTTTACATTTAAACCTCACACCAGCATCCTAGGAGATGGACTTGGGATTGCTAGAACTCTTTTCATCCTTCTTCCCCATGTGGCCATGTTGACTAAATCTACTTTGGTGCTTTTCAGTGTTACTTGAATGGGTGGTCAAAGCTAGCTTATTAAGGCTGCTGGGGCCCAGGTGTTGACTCACAAACACTTCAATAGTCCTGATATAGTGTGTGCTGACACTAGCAATGACAGGGTGCTGGTGAAGGGGTTGCTTGGCCCAGGTGTCTGCCCAGGATGAACAAGTGGGAAGGACAGGTATGTGATAGTTAGGAGTGGGTGCCCTGGAAAGGATGGATCTGGATCAAAAACTCTACAGCTTAGTGGAAATGCAGCCTGTGGGTGTCACTGCCTTGTCTTAGGCCAGCCTTTCTCCAGTTTAATCTTGGGGTGTTTCTGGTAAGCACTGTGTTAGGTTGGATCAAACATTAAGTCCGTGCCTGATAAAGAAACTTCTCAATACACTGACAGTCAATGGATGTTAATTAAAGGAACCGTGATTTTGAGGCTGTCATGGCTTCCAGCCCAAAGCAAGCAGGAGCGGTGAACTCAAAAAGCAAATGGGGGTCCATGATTGGAGAAGAACATGGGATATATGTGGACACAGGCATTGCTTATACTGGACTTGTTATAGGGATGGTAGAATAGGTGTGTGCATCCTGCCGCTGTCAGAGCACAGAACTGCAGAGCTCTGGATAATTTATGGGTGTCATCTCAGAAACTTCCATGTTTTTTGAACAATACATATATGTCTTTTCTGCAGTGGCCACTGCTCACACAGTCTGTTCTTTGCTGTAGGAGTTGCTGTGCTCTTTCGCAGGCTCCTTTAGCTTATTCTCAAGTGGGACAAATGGGGTAAGAACCTCCTTGATTCTAGATAAACTCTGCTGTTGCTGCTTGGGTCTTCTCAAGTCATCTTTTGAAGCTGCAGTGATTCCTGGAGACAGAAACTTTTAATTACTTGCCCTCTCATGGCAGAAGTGATGTGAGGTCAGCTAACAGAGCTGGAGTAGGGGCTTTTGGGTGCTGGGGCTTGGTTCTTCCACTGTGCTTGGCCCCAGCACATGCTGTAAGGACCACTGCTCTTCTATGAAGGTCATAGGCAGAAGCAGTCTGGTCTGCACTTGATTTTTTTTAAAGGTTAGAAACATCATTCACAGCACCACAGGATGGCCTCTATATAATGCCAGATGTGAAGATTCTTTTCCAACCCTCTGTTAGGAATTCTGACAATGATGATGATGTTAGGAGCCAGGCTCCCTTCCTACCTTGCAAGTCAAGACCTCTTCGGCTGATTTGCAGCAGCATGGGGCCTGAGGGGCCAGCATCACTCTTCCCCTTCACCCTTCATCTGGATTTTGTTACCCTTGATATATAATTTGTTGCTGTGTTGGTAAATCTACTT
The DNA here is from genome assembly GCF_004785775.1 of Grammomys surdaster. Taxonomy (NCBI): domain Eukaryota; kingdom Metazoa; phylum Chordata; class Mammalia; order Rodentia; family Muridae; genus Grammomys; species Grammomys surdaster. The sequence continues at coordinate 2,568,748 of NW_021604663.1, read as the reverse complement.
GTGTAGCATGAAGGAAGGCATTAATATACCTTGAAAGTCATATCAGTGACATGGTGTGGGAATAGGAGATAAGATTTTTCAGGTCTGGAGCCACACAGTATGCAAAGATAGAGGCTCCAAGATGTAGCCCAAAGGGTTTTCGGGGGCTGGAGGAATGGGCAGGTGTGGCTGTAAGAGACGTAACAAGGAGAATGCTGGGAAGCGTGACTTTTCTGAAAATAAGTCCTCACTGTTTGGACTAGTCAGCGTGTCTCTCTCCACCCCAGGAGGCAGGGATCACTGGCAGCAGAACTCAAGAGGGTAGAAACTTATCTTTGCCTGTTTACCCTAATGACCACTGCCATCAGAGCATGGGGCTTTTCCCATGGTTCAACTCAGTGCTATCATGACCCAAGGAGACAACTTTTAATTTTTAACCAAGGAGCTGAAACCTAAGGTGATGAGAGGGGGTGCCTACAGAGGCTGTTTGTGGAGCTGTCCTCCTAGCGGGTAAAAGGGAGGACCATTCTTTGGTCTCTTTTAACTTTCAGCTCTATCAGGCTACAGAAGAAGGCCTGTTTGGTTGCGGATCGTTTTGTCAAGGTGTCTTTCTGCTTAGCATTTGGAAGCTCGCTCATAGGCATAGGCAAAACCATTAAATCACACCATGTGCTTGTCTGCTCAGGTGGAATGGCCAGCCGGAGGGTGGTGGTACACAGACTCATACTGACTGGTTGAGCTATTATGGATGGCCATTCCACCTCTTACTGCTCAGTACAACTCCCTGCGTTTGGTAAACTATAGTTGAATAGTAAGTGTTGACCCCAGACTGAATCATTCTGCTCCCTCATAGGCCGCCCAGCAAGCACTGTGACTGTCTTTTTCATCTTTGCATGCTGATGTATGAGACAGGTCCTGGTTTATAATAAAGGATCAACAACAGTAGATGATGTAGACGACCCACCTTTCAACACAAGGGGATGTCTTCTGTAGTCTTATTTCGGAGGGTGAAGTTTTGATTCAATGTATCCATGGCAACATTTCACTAATAGAAGCACTGTACATGTTGGGCTTAAAAGCTGTTTCTTTCTTTTTTTTTTTTTAAAGTGCTGTGATAGACTAATAACTGTTAGTTTGCAATCACAGACAACAAAAGAAATGATTGCATGAACGGCTGAGAATCCAGGTGTTAATTCAGCAGCACGGAGTGTGTGTGCGCGCCTGTGCTTTAGTTTCTTATGGCTTGGGAGCAGGTGTGTTGTAGCTTTGGAATTCACTGGAATCAGATTCAAGACCTTCTATAATTTCTCCAGACTCAAGAGGAATAGATATCGCCTCAAAAGGTCACCCACCATGAGCCCCTGCCTTTGGGCAGGACAGGAGATAAAATGCCAGTGGACCTGCTATCCTCTACAAACCTGTCTCAAGGAGAATAGAGATGAGCGCTCTCTCCTCAGGCTGTGCTTCTCCAGAGGGAGAGCCCTTATGGTCTGATTTTACATGATAATGAATTCTCCCCTGCTATATTGTATAACCACTTCCATTTGCTTGGTCCTCAACAGAGCAAGACGTTGGTTGGCACCGTGCATAGAATGACCTTCAATACACAGGGCAATTCCACCTGGAGTCTTTTCCCAGCCTCAATAAGACCAGGTCCTTAAGCACGTTCTCACGACTGGTGTTGTAAGCATCTATCCTTGCAAGCATTTTTTGTCTCTTTCAGTTGAAGGATTTCCGATTCATCCATATTCTACTTACTTAAAATTAAACACCAGGGTAATTCAGAACTGACCACAGCTAAGAATAGGGGTAGTCTAGACCGTACCTCAGGAACATGTCACATTTTTTTTTTAAAGTCACAGTGATACAGAATGGTAGTATAGCATAGCTTTAGGCATCTTTATCTTCTAGACCCTTCTCAGTAGAACTGCCTCCACCCTGTGATGGCTGGGATTATAGGACTGTACCAGCACACTTGGTTTCTATAGTACTGTGGCTCAAACCCAGGACCTCATGTATGCTAGCCAAACACTCTGTAACTGAGCTGCATCTCCAGTTCCACATAACATACAGATCTTGTTTCTGATGTAAATGAACTGCACTGCCATCTGAGTCCGTGGCTGCCTCCGAGGACCTTGTCTGGTTCCGTGTTCATGGCCTGTGCTATCATGGAAACCACGAGGGAGCCCATTCTCCATGCTCCTGATGAATGTACACAGCAGAGAAGCTACTTTTGATGTGGTATCGATGACTGCGGATGCGCAGTTGAGAAAGAGGAACACGGAAGGCTAAAAAGGAAGCCATCAAACAGAACTCTTAAAAACTGTGATGACGATGCAGAGATAAATGCACATCCCCATGATGAGGGCTCCTGGCGGGGCTGCAGGTCGAGAAGGACTCAGTTTTCTCTAGGAGGCTGGCCACTGGAAATTCGACCATCCCCCAGTGAGTATATGAACAACACGTATTGGACTTGCTTTTTATTATTATTTTTATTTTTGGGGGGCATCACAAGGGTTGGGGGCACACATAGAAGGACTGGGAAGTCAGTGTGATTGGGGAGGACGATGTGAAATTTCCAAAGATTCAATAAAAATAGTATTTTGAGAAAAAAAGATGTTACATGAAAAGAACTTTAAAATTCATCCTCTTATAATTTAATTTTGCTAAAGGTGATGAGTATTTGTGGGGCTGAGCCTTGGAGCTGTGCGGTGTTAGCTGCCACTGGATGCTGGCTCACTGTGGTACACGGGGTGTTGTCTTTGTTTCCCAGTTGGCACAGTTGCTTCAAGTTAATCTGAGATCGATGCAAAACGGCAACGTTGACTGAAGAAATGTACCCATTTGTGCCTCGTCGTCTAATTTCCAAACCCAGCAGGTTCAATTTACTTACAGAGGTTGGTCTAAGATAGAGTTCTCAGTGCAGAAAGGCAATTTAACCAAAATGCTTTCCTCTAATTACACAGCACAGCTATTTGCATAAGTAACCAGTCTGGGGATTCAGGGACCCGAGAGACTCGGTGCTATTAGAGCGGAAGTTATATATTTTTTTTGATGATTTTAAAGAAAATAATAGCAAGTCAAGATCTGAAATGCTTCATCTTTCTAGAAGCAAATGATAGAAGGTCTAATCGCATGTCACTCAAGTCAAGTACGTGCTACAAGAAGAGTCCTCTTAATGGGAAGTAGTCAAATAAGGACCCCATATCGTCCACGGTGGCCACAGCTGGAGGATAGTATGTTGGTCATACTGCATGAGGATAAAGGACAGTTTGTGTCAATCAAGATGAGCAATCCAGACAGATATGACTTTCCTTTGCCAATATGGAAAATGTTACTTTTAAAGCCGCTCCTGATCTCTTGTCTACTGTAGAAAATGAAGGCATTTCTTAGGTTAATGGGCTCAGGCTATCACAAAAAAAAAAAAAACCCAGTTTATCTTAAAATTTGCTAAGACATTTCTGACATAGTGATAAACAGTGACATTGTTTCCAAGGGATGAAAATAAATGTTCTTTGCAGAGATATAATTTTTTTTTAAGTAGACAAAACAATCTCCTGAAGAGCTGGGCCTATGAGACCTGCTTCTCTGTGCTGCAGGGGCAGCCAACCTGTCAGATTGGAACTAAGACACAAATGCAAACATGGGAGTAAATGAATGCAATCTAGGCTCCTCCCTCGGCACCCTTAACAGATGATTTAAAGATTTGCAATGCAATGTTGCATGATGGCTGCCAATTTTCCTTCCAGTAGAAAACAAGCCCCACAGGCTTGATGTAGAACCAAGAGGGAGTTTTTGGCTCTACACTCTCAAGTCCCTGGCTGTGGAGATAAAGCATCCACAAGCATCCCAAAGAAAAAAACAGAAGAAGAAACATCTTTCACAGCCTCCATGGGCATGTCAGGTCTGTCATTTCTGTAAAAGCGTTGGCCCATGACAATGGACTGGACACACTAGGAATTAAGGTCACCCTCTCCAGGAGTAACCAAGCCCACACGACAGGATCGAAGAACAATTGCAACCTATCCAAGTGGCCGGACAATTTGTTAGAGGCAATATCACTAAACGGCAGCCTTCCAAAGCCAGAGGTCAAGATGAAAAAGGACAGCCTAGACAGTGAGTTGCAGGTTACTGTGGTGCAGAAGTGGCAGATGGGTTGATCTTAAGGAAAAAGAAAAAAAAAATTCTGCCAACTGGTGGGGAGTTAGCCTAGGAATAGGATATCTCACTTTAGTGGAGACAGCTCCAGCTGCTCCATTCATTACAGCCCCCCAGGAAGGACAGCCTGGGCTTGAGGCTCCTTCTCCCCTGCATGGACACACTATGCAGGCACGACTTCTCATTGTCATCATTGTGGGCGGTCAAAGGTCACGGGTCACAGAGATGGGAACAGAAAAGTGTGCCTCAGCTGTCTGGGAGGCCTACAAAGGTCAGTGCTGGTGGAGTGGTTTTCTCGATATTAGAATGGCACCCTGACTGAGGTCCCTGAGTGCCACATACAAATGCATATAAGCACAGGTGCATTCCAAGCCCACAGTGTGGCTTAACTCTCAGGAAGGACGCCTCATGGAAATCACCCTCTGACTGGCAGCTCACAGCAAACCTCCTTCCTTAGTCTCTGGGAGTCGGAATTATAGGTGTGAGCCGCTATATCCGATTTTGATCCACCCTTTTTATTGCAATGGGGATCTAATACAGAGCTTTGCACTTGTTAGGAAGTGCTTGTCCACTAGCTGAATCTCCAAACCCTTTTCCATATTCATAGTTTAAAAGAGTGTTTACACAATACCTTTTCTAAGGCAAATGCAGGCAGAGAGGTACTTGGAGGAACAGGAAGCTGGAGTTTTACTGGAACATGTCTTTCTGACACGTCCCACTGCATGGATCTTGGTGTTGGATGCTGTGTCTAACTTGAGCATGACTTTCCTTAGCTATCTCACGGTAGAGACCATGAAGACGATGCTCCACAGTGACCTTAGAGGTGACTTTATCTTCCAGATCTGTCACCAAAGCTGGACCCTGGGCAAGGTCCTTCACTTTCCTATCCTGTTTCTTTCTATATAACACGGTCATAATATGGCCCAGCCTGAGAAATCTAAAGAGTACAGGTGGAGGCAACATATAGCTGTATTATCTAAGTCACATAAGGGTTTAGGAAGGGTTAGGTGTTGTACTGAAGTAGGCACTCATGAGATGACAAGATAGACTGGTGTGTAAAGGTACTTGGGGCACAAGCTCGATGACCCAAGTCAGGTTCCTATAGCCCAGGAGAACACTACTCATAAAGGTTGTCCTTGTATCTCCACATGTACAGTAGTATAGGCATAACTGCACTCACAAACATGCAGAATGCACACATGCATTATACATGCATGCACATACACATACATACATACATACATACATACACACATATACATACAATGAAAATAAAATAATAATCTGCTCTTGCTACAAAGCACCATATCTTCTTGGGCCATTGAGGGGATGGGAAGCAGGATCTGAGCCTGGCACCTCTGCCTCCATTTTGTGTCTGCCTTCAGATGGAGGCACAGAGATAACCTTTCCTCTCTAGTCACCTTGAATTTCTCGAAGGACCAACCCTCCACCCCATAAGAGGCTGATTCTCACTGAGGGCGAGGCTGCAGCCTCAGGGACAGATCTGCTCCCAACTGAACAGTCTATGACATCACACCAGACAGACCCCCTTGAGGATGGACTAGAGATGGGCAGGATCTCGTGCCGATCAGGACTGGTCAGCTATGTGTACCTGTTGTGCTTAACCTTCATGTCAGCACCTTTAAGATGGATTTGGGGGTCACTGGAGTCCTCTATTTGTTCATCCTCTGGATGTGGTCACAATGAACGCATCTCTTCTCTGCTTCCTCCCACCATTACCTCTCTAATAGGCACACTGGGGATGGGTGACTGAGTCTGGCCTATAGGGGCTGCTGGAGGCTTTTGTCTTAAAACCTCTGTTAATGGTCAAGTGACCAGAATCCCAGTTGTTACTGCTTAAAGCAGGGCCCAGGTCATCCCTGCCAGAGTCTTTGTCTCCTAACTTGGTCTATCCCAGTTCTGAGGTTCTCTGTGCTTCTACCAAAGCTACTGGATCTACTCCTCCTCCTCTCAGTTCTCCAGTTGCCTTTGTCCCTGCTCCTTGCTGGGGTCTGTCCTGGATTCCAGGAGACAGCACTGAAGGCTTTGGCTGCTTTCGGTATCACTGAGGGGAGAGCACCTAGGAACTCTGATCTTTTCAAAGCAGGAGTTATGGCCCTCAGTTATTATGGAGTGCCTGTCTTCACATAATTAGCCTCTCAGGAACTCTAAGCACACGGCTGAAGGCAAGTGTGGCTGAAACAGTGAGACCACAGAAGTAGATCTGTGGGGAGAACCAGAGAGGGGACCGGAGGAGAACCGGAGAGGGGAAATCCTTTTTCCTTCAGCTTCAGCAACAGAGAACTAGTGACTCATCTGAGCTTGGCACCCATAGGTCAGATGTAGAGGTGGCCATTGTCATCCTGAGAGGTAGTAGTTATATAGGGCCTTGTCTGCATGATAGGCCGGGCCAGGATGTAGTTCTATTCCAGAGATGGAGGGAGGTTCTGGCAGAAGAGGTGGAGGAGGCAAAGCTTGGAAGAAGAACAATACCGGGCTCAGATAATTTGAAGATGAGCTTAATCAGACATCAATGCTAGGGGCAAGGAGAACAAAAAAGGGAGCGAATGTCCAGGGTTGGGGGGCTGTGACTAAGGCTCCTGCAGGAAGAAACCTGAAACTAGCAAGGGTCGTCTGGAGGAGGAAGCCTGAGTTTTCTCTGGTGTCTGGACCAGGGGCTGGACTTATAGGCTGAGACTCTGGGAGCCAGTGATGAAGCCTATACATTGGGGGAATGGGACTCAAGTTACTAGGGATGAGAGGAGAACTTTGTTACTATAGCAACTAGTCACAGGCAAAATGGGGACAGCCCTGGTACCCACAATACAGCCAGCTCTTTGGTTCCTTTACCATAGAGGTGGCTGTGAGGCTCCTCAGTACCCCTCACTCCTGAGGCTCAGGGTGCTATGTGGTCTGAGGCAGGACAAGAAATGAAGTGGGGGCTGGGATGCTCAGATGCTGGAGGAGAGGGACCTGCAGACATGGCCATCACCAGCCAACCCTGTAGGGAGCAATGCCACACGGTTTATTTCCTCAGGGAGAGGGCTTTTAGTAGGGGTGCTGCAGCCTCTCCCAGGCCAGAGTCTATAAATTATGCCTCTAAAGTCTAAACCAACCCTGCTCACATGTCCCCTTTCTTTGGGTGTGCCTTTCCCAGACTGCACGAATGGAACCCCTGTGGTATGCAAGTTACTGAGGAGAGAAGCAGATATCAGCCGAGATATTTCCCTCCTCTGTATTATAAGAAGATATTAATGCTTAAAAATTATAGGCATTACTGGCTTCTTAAAAATAGGAGCAAAAATGACCCATAATATCACCATATTAAGCCGTTATATTATCTTTATTCTGGATTCACATGTGCCTGCGTTCTTTCAGAGTTATACTCATAAATATGGTTTTGTGTGGCTTATTCTTATATGGCTATGTTGCCTTTAAAAATTATTCTTATTTTTTTCAGGCCTAGGTGTGGGATGCTTAGGCTATGAGAAATTGGATTTTAGCAGCTCAAGGAGAGGGCCATTTAGAAGGAAGCGCAAATGCTATTACTTCATTTGTATTTTGGTTGAAGGAATATTTTACTCTACCGCTGTAATAACTAAGGCAACCACTTTTGAGCAGGGATTTGAGCACTGGAGAAAAATGGAATTAAAGAGGACTCTGGCACATTCTCAGAGCTCTTCAGTGTCTCATAGCCACCAACCTGTCTGTAAACCCAGGCACACTTCCATCTCCAGACACCACAAGTTCTTCCGCTGGGGCTCTGGTCAGTAGATATTGACACGGGTGACACACCCATTACATGAAACAGCAGGATGTCTGAGGGAGAGGGAGGGGGGTTGGTGCACAGGGAAGGGAGGGGAAGAGGGAGGGGGAGAGGGAGAGGGGAAAGGGGAGGAGAGGGAGAGAGAGTTCCCGGCATTTCAGACATGCACTGACAAGAACTAGTAGCCTCACAATCTTCACAGAGAAGACCCTTGTCTCTCCAAGACTGAAATTCTACAATATGGGACTCTGACCTGAAAGCTCTGCGTGTAATGACTAAAAATCACTAAGATGGGAGCCAGGAGTGACTTCTGCCTGCAATCCCAGTAGGACTGGCGTTTGGGAGGCTTAGGCCAGGGTAAATCATGAGTTTGATGGCAGCCTGGGGTACAGAGCAATGCTCTGTTTCAAAAGACATGACGTCAAACAAAATAGACCAACGGTCAAGCCAGCCATCGGAAGCCTCCTGCTGTGACCCTGCACGTGCAGTGTGGAGTTCATATTATTATGGCAACGCAACCTTAAGAGGTGGAACTGGGCCATTGCTAGTGTTTCAGAGGCGTTATTCTGAGAAGTAAAGAGATGGAGTGTGACCCTTGAACAAACTGTCATCTTAGTACATATATTTGTTAGGAAGTTAGAATGGATGCCTTTAGTAAGTTCTTTCTTTCTAGGTAATCTCTCTTGAAAAGTCACGTGGAATCAACAGGTTGAAATGGCTTTTTTCTTGCTGGTAATATATATTACGTACTTTAATTATATATATCACACATATTTGTGATAACGTCCTTGCACTCGCGGTAGTGGTGTTGATTTTAGTGCAGGTGTCTATGGAGTACACACAGGTATTAGAGCTGCTCTGGGAAAGCATGATGCTGATGCGACACAGATCAACGTCTCTGCGTCACAGTACAAAATGATCAGTGTCTGTGTTTTACTCGGAAAGCACATGTCAATCATAAGTCTATGACGGACAAAGACAAGTCTATCGGGGTAATGTTTGGCGGGATAGATGTGTCTGCTCAGATCCACCCATGTTAAACAATCTTTATGGATCTTGGAGCACTGAGAGTCTACAATCACTGACTTCGGTCTTTCATACAGTAACTCCACAGAGAATCAAAACCATGGACTCTTGAGGTTTCCTGACATTCTGTTTTGGAGGAAATTCACTGCACAGATACGAAGTGAAAACAAGAATTGAGTTGAGGGCTACAGCAGCCTGCACAGGCTAGAACGGCATCGAGCAGGCCAGGTCCGCTGGTGCGGGCCTCTAATAGCGGCTACCTGGGAAACTGAGGCAGGAAGATTGCAAGTTCAAGGAGGACCTCAGCAAATTCATAAGATACTGTCTCAGAGTAATCTCAGAATAATAAAGGAAAAGGAGAATGGAGATTTAGCTCAGCAGTAAAGCACTTGGCTAGCATAAGCATAAGGAAGACTCTGGATTGCACCTCTAGTCCGACAGACAAATGTATACGCAAACAAATAGTTGGCATAGAATGTGTGGCAAGTCCATTTCCTGGCCTTGACTTTGGACTCCAGCTATGTAAAGTGTGGTTCTCCCAGAGGAGAGCAGACAAAGGAGATGGTTCCATTTTTACCACTTCCATGCAGTTCCACAGCGGTGGTTTGAATACGAATGGTCCCCATCGGCTCATATATTTGAACGCTTGGTTCCCAGGGAGTGGAACTGTTTGAAAGGATTACAAGGATTAGGATGTCAAGCCCAGTGTTTCTCTCTCTGCCTACAACTGGGATGCATCTCTCAACCACTTCTCTAGCACCATGCCTGCCATGCTTCCTGTCAGGATGATAATGGACTAAACCTCTGAAACTGTAAGCCAGCCTCAACTAAACGCTTTCTTTTATAAGCATTGCCTTGGTCATGATGTCTCTTCACAGTGTCAGAACAGTGACTAAAGACACTCACCCACTTCAGAATAGAAAGTAAACTATAAACAAGACAAAGGTTTAGGATTCCCCCTGGGAGAGGCGTGGCTTCAGGTGGGGAGGAGTTCTGGCTTCTAGAAAGCTATGCATGCACTTGACGCCCAGACAGACGCCATATAGTCAAAGCACAGCTCCATGGGAAGTTTGGAAAGCAGGGTTTGATGAAGGAGGGCTGGGGTCAATTCAGCGTGATTAGTAGATCTGGTGCGTTCAGCCCTAGGATTAAAGGCTGTGGGCCAGAAAGTGTAAGAAAGAACGTAATGAGGTTCTCATCAGAGGCATCTTTAGAAGAATATATGCACATTTTGTTATTTAGTTTTGTTTTGAGAAAAGCTGTGTAGTCCTGGCTTTCTCCAAACTTCCAGCCTCCCGTCCCTGTCTCCGCAGGGTTGGGATTATAAGGTGTGCAGCCATAGCCAGCTCTGCCCAGCACTTCTGTGGGTCCCTCTGCTATTTAAACAAGGTTGGGTTCCCTAATGCCCTTAAAGTGCTTCCACTTGCATGCCGGGTAAGAAATCTGTGAGATTGGCACTCATTCCTGTGAGGAACTCTGACGGGACAGCACCTTGGAGAACCAGGAGCAGCAGCGGTGGCCTCACTGTGCTCTCAAGAGCAGAAGGGGGGACAGCAAGATAGAAATATCACTGAAGTGGATTTAATGTCTTTCTAAAGCTGAGTGGCAGGCGACGTCAAATGGGAGGGAATGACTTTAGAGTGGGGAGGGCAGGGAGCGGTGTGAGAAAAGCCTTTGCCAGCTTGCAGCTGAAGGCAGCTGTGCAGACAACATGGCAATACGTAGGGGTCCTTGGTGATGCTCTCAACGTAGCAATGGAACCCTCTGAGCTTTCTTAGCTTCCCTGTATGTGCAAATCTTTAAAAGGGATCAGTCTTTTACTCTGGAACATTCCATGAGGGGGCAAAAAAAAAAGTCTGGCCATATCCAAGAGTAGTAATTAATAACTAAATATCAACATGGAAATTAGGCATACGTGTCTGGAAAGACTTAGTCCCGAGTCTAATTTAACTGTCCACTCAGATGACATCTGTGAAGGCATGCTTATGAATTTACAGATGGTTTTTCACATCGCTCTGAGTATTGTAAAAGAATACAGTGTGTATGTAAAACCTGGAGTCATGAGAACACTGGCCTTCTCAAGCAATGTGGTGAAGACATTTTATGTCAAGCCTACAGACCCCTCGCACAGGTGTCTCTGCCCAGCAGATGAATGCCACATGTGTGACACAGGGTCTGGGCCCATCAGCACTGCTGACATCAAGGCAGGGCTCAGGGAGACCCAGGAAAGGTTATGGGGCATTATTACTAACTGCACGATAGTTACCAGTCCCTCTTACTATAGGTCTGTCCTTGCATTAAATATGGAACTGAAGTAAGTTTGTCTTCTCCACCATCTCAAAGTTGTAAGAAGTTGCGAGGAACGACACTCAGCAGAGAGTATCGGCGCTGAGGCGGGGCTTAGTTGGGGTAATGAAGCAGTGAGGCTCTGGTTCCAGACAGTGATGAATAAGGGAGTGATAGACAGGGTCCATACACAAGCAATTTATTATTCATTTGCCTAAATGTATTCATTTCTCACTCCGGAAGAACGTTGCTTTCCATTTCAAAGACTCTGTTACTGATCCATCTTTGCAGGGCTGACAAATTACCAAAAGGCGGATGAAATTAGGGTAGAAATCTCTTTGTGATAAAGCCCCAGAAAAACCATGCTGAAATTCAATTGCACAGAACGGCGCGTCGAGGATATGCTAGTTGCCCTGGGGAGGCTTGCTTTCTTTCTTCTTGAGAATCAAACGTGCTGTTTTAATACTGGAACAAAAGTCCAAATCAACTGTGTCCTCAAAGACTTGAGACATCGTCCCTGGCACGTGCACAGTACAGGCATCTTGACAGCCATGTTTGTGAGCGTCCTGAAATTTTCCATGAACGTGAGGGCAGTGACATTTTGCCGTGTATGTCACCAACTTGGCTACATGTGATGGCCAAGGAGTGTCTCTTGGTTTTCAGCTGCATCCTATTTTGTATATGTCTCTGTCTCTGTTTCTCTCTCTCCCTCTCTGTCTCTGTCTCTCCTTCTCTGCCTCCCTCCCCACCTCCCTCACTCCCTCCCTCTCTCCCTCCCCCCTTCCCTTTCTGCCCCCTTTTCTTTATTTCTTTTCCTTGGACTTTCTGTTGTGGATTGAATCCTGGGCATTACATATGCCAAGCATGTAGCCTAGCACTGAGCTACATCCCCGGGCTGCTTTTTGCTTTTGAATTTAAGACAGGGTCTCACTAGATTGCCCCAACTGGGCCCTGAACTCACCCTGAAGCCCAGACAACACTTAGGCTGGCGATCCTCCTTTAGCCCCTGAGGAGCTAGGATCATAGCCCTGCACCACCAGGCCTGGCTGAGAGTCACTTTCATCTTTGGGTCCTAATGGCTTTTCCTAAGAGAGCCTGGTGAATACCTTTTGCTTATGGGATCACTTCCAGACAAGCTCCAGCAGTCCATGATGAGTGTGAGCTTGGTGCCCAGCCACGGCTCCTGGCATTCTGGTTAGAATCAGTTATTGAATGCTCAGTTTATTGGAATAGACACGCAAGCTGAGCCTGCTGAATTTTCCAAGTCTCACTTAGAACAAAGCTTTCTTGGGGCTAGCGGAAGAGATATGAACAGCAAGTATTGAATACATACATACATATGTATATATTACACATTTATATGTGATGCATTATATATATAAATAAATACATGTTTATATGTGGTACAATATAAAAAAATATATATGTATATATATGTGTGTGTATACACACACACACACATATATATATATATGTATATATATATACATATATACATATATAATGTTTTGGAGAATTTTTTTAAAAATAAAAAGTTTAGTTGGTTTAAATTTAATATTTAACCAAATGCTGTCAGAATCTGCTGCCTTTCAAGGACATTAGAAAAACCCACTAGTAATGTGTTTGCTGTCATCACAATGTCTATTCCACAGCTTGGGTTGTGTGTTGGGCTGTCTCTCTACAAGAGAGCTGCCCAGGCTAGGGAAGGCAGAGGAGAGGGCTGATGGATATGTGCTTCCGTGTTGACAATGGGAAGGACGAGTGGGACGAAGGATCAGTAAGATTTTTCCATTAAGTCAAGAGAAACACAACTTGCCCCTAACATCACCTCTGATGGCTTCCTAGGCCAGCTGCTTCCGTGACACCCTACTGAGGAACAAATTGCTTTCCTGGCAGGACATTTGGACACTCCTGCATTAATAGATACGGATCCCAGCATGCTAAGCCAAGCGAGAAGGCAATTTAATATGAACAACACTGTCATCTCAATTTAGGACAACAGCTAGGATGCCCTACAGGGCATCGTGACAGCTTCTGGAAGTGCACGCCATAAGACATTCGAGCTGTCTTAAGGCTGTAGAAAGCTGGTGTTTCTAGTAAACAGTTGGAGGAAGGAGAACGGAGAAGGCACTGCCAAGCCAACGGCAGCACCGTCCTATCTGCCAGCTTCAGTCTGATGTGGAGCGAAGGCTGGGCAGAGACTCAGAGCCCACTGTTCCCTGACAGACACAGAAAGGCTACCTCTGAGGGAGAGATGCTGAAGACGTAGGTCTGAGGGTATTTCACAGCAGATGGGGGCGGGGGGAGTTTACGGTTTTTCAGTCTCAAACTTAAACGTCTACCTGAGCTGCTAAGCAAGACAAAAGCAAATGGAGGCCTTTTTAATTTGCATCTCGATGCTGGGCTGTGTACAAAATAAAAAAAAAAAAGCTTTTGTAAAATCTCTAAAGGCTTTCTATGTCGTATGCACTTTAACAATGGTTTCTGTTTTATTTTCTCCACACTAAGGATGTGGCTGAACCCAGCTGACACATGTATTATTCTACGACCATTTATATTGAGATATTATCTTTGACAAGGATTCCCAGGATAAATCAGCTTCGTGCAAAACTTTCAAAAGGTGTACATAAATATATTTTTACATAATATGGATTTTTTTGCCATCTTTATCGAGTCAATAAAGGTTTCTTAATAATCACATTGAGGATTCTCTTACATAAGTTAAAAAGTAAGATATTTATATGTGTGGTGCTTTGAATGACTGATCTACCCCTTCCCCATAGGCTTAGGCATTTGTCACTTGGTCTCCTGTTGGTGGCACTATTTGGGGAGGTAGTCCTGCCTTGCTGGAGGAATTGTATCATTGGGGTGGACTTCGAAAGGTTAGAGCTTCCCCTTACCTCACTTCCGGTTTGCTCTCTCTGCTTTGTGGTTGGAGGTGTGATCTCTCAATGTTCTGCTTCTATCCAGCCTGCTGCTGGCTGCCCCTTCCTCCCCACCGCCCCATGCCGCCGCCGTCATGACAGACTTTCCCTCTAGAACTGTAAGCCAAAGAAACTCTTAGCTAGTTGTGTTTTATCACGGCAACAGAAATATAATTAATATGACATATGATAAAAATAAAATCACATTTTCTTAACAAAATATGTACTCACACACATACACAGGCACATTCGCGCCCGTGAGCACTCACACACATGTACACACGCACACACGTCTGTGCTGAGTCACACTACTTGCCGTCCTTACCACAGAGTCCTTTTTCAGTAGACACATTGTAACGTGCCTGTGCTAGTAATTACCATGGGTCGCCACAGAACTATCAATGTGATGGGGCACGTGACCACTGGATCTGTGCCCCATTGGTGCATTTGCTGGGTGGTGGATAATGTCTTTCTCCATCGCCATCTTCCATGAGGTGCCAAAGTTTAAAACTGAATTCTATGGGGATTAAACACTTATTTTAAAATATGTTTTTCTCCCTTCTTTTTAAAATCTTTGTGTGCACGTGCAGTCATGGATATGGTGTGTGTTCTTATGTGTGAGAGCACATGCAGACATAAGCATGGCCATGTGAAGGTCAGAGGTTAAACTCTGTGTTTTTAGATAGAGTCTCTTGTTTATGACTGGCCTGCAAGGTTCTGGAGATTCTCTGGTCTCTGTCTCCCATGTGGCCACAGGGGCACTGGGATTACAGATCTGTGCTACTGTACATGATTACACATGGGTCCCGGGGATTCGAACTCAGGTCCTCATGCTTGTGCAGCTGAGCCATCTCCTGAACTGCTTTTTCTCTTCTGTGTCTCTTTACAAATGTTTGTGTGTGTCTAGGACTGCATATCTCTCTAAAACACAGCTGGGGATGTGGAGGGGATTATCAAATATGGAGGTCAAAGAAACCTCACAGAAGGGTTAAATTCGGAGCTCACACCTCCCATGTTAGGTAATTTCAGGGGGAAACTGAGCGAAATTCACTCTGCGGACTTAAAAATATATCCATCTGGACAGGTTTTCTTAATTTCTTTATCCTCATTATCCTCAGCATCAGAATCATCACCACCACCATCATTACTTTTTAAATACAAAATCCTTTATTATCGCTACTGTTTGCCAGTGAAAAGCATGACAAATAGTAGCAGTTTGGGGCCCACAGCTGTGTTGTGGTACTTTCAAAATCATGCTAGGACTACCTAGGAGCTGCTTCCCCGAGAGCTATCTGATCCATGTCTTTAGCACTGATAAGATACCCCAGCACACCCCAGTCACCCTCTCCTCACATACAGAACAACTTAGAACCCAGTGTTCTCCAGGAGAAAGCCTTGCTTTGTGGATCCATAAACGGGTGTCTCAAACCCGACTTTAGACTCTGCAGCAGAGGCAGCACTGAGAGGGTTACATTTGAAGGTTTTAAATTGCATATGGAATGCTGGTCTCATGGCTAAACTTCCCCAGATCACTGCAGCCCCCTGCACCAGGGACCAAACAGAGAAGCGCAGGCTCCGGGAGGTGAAGACATTCATCTCTAAAGGCCCCTCAAAGATCCAGGGTTTTCAGGATCATAGTTCTACCCATTATCAGTGTACAGCAGAGGAAGAGTTTCCCTCCTGGCTTGGAGCCTTCTGATTTCCCCCTGAACAAGTGGGCACAGCAGCATGGAGCCTGCAGGCAGGAGGTGTGGCTGTGGTCCCCACATGGGAATTCACAGGAGGCTTGATGGGGAATTCTAAAGCTTGT
Organism: Grammomys surdaster; assembly: GCF_004785775.1. Classification (NCBI taxonomy): domain Eukaryota; kingdom Metazoa; phylum Chordata; class Mammalia; order Rodentia; family Muridae; genus Grammomys; species Grammomys surdaster. Next base: position 2,552,799 of record NW_021604663.1, on the reverse strand, counting down.
TTTTCTTAAAACAAAACAAAACAAAACAAAAAC